>NC_140992.1:193760681-194072548 GCF_052327205.1 Somniosus microcephalus | reverse complement strand
CCTCCCTCATTACTCCCACCCCTCTCCCTCACACACCCCCTTCACACTCCCCCCTCCCTCACACTCCCCCCTCTCCCTCACACTCCCCCCTCTCCCTCACACTCCCCCCCTCCTTCCACTCACTCCCCCTCCCTCACACTCCCCCCTCTCCCTCACACTCCCCCCTCTCCCTCACACTCCCCCCTCTCCCTCACACTCCCCCCTCACACTCACCCCCTCCACTCCCCCCTCCCACTCCCCCCTCCCTCAAACTCCCCCCTCCCTCACACTCACTCCCCCCTCTCCCTCACACCCCAACCTCCCTCACCCCCCCTCTCCCTCACCCCCCCTCTCCTCACCCCCCCTCACCCCCCCCTCTCCTCACACCCCCCCTTTCCTTTCTCTCCCTGCCTCCCCTCTCCCTCGCTAATGCCTCAGGCCCGACCGGACTCACCTCGTTAGCAGAACGGAGTCAGTCCGACAACGGGAGGCCGAGGTTCCTGCTGGTGAACAAGGCGGGCCTTTGGACCCGGTTGGCAGACTCCCGTGTCCGATTGAGATCGGGGACAGCTGTTTAAAAAACGCCGGTTTTGCCGGTCCCAGCACTCACGGGAAGAGAGAGAGGGGGAAGTAGAGAGAGAGAGAGGGAAGAGGAGAGAGAGAAGGAGAGGGAGAGAGGGAAGAGGAGAAGGAGAGGGAGAGGGGGAAGAGGAGAAGGAGAGAGAGAGAGAGGAAGAGGAGAGAGAGAGAGAAATTGTTTGAGCTTCAGGCCTGCCTGCAGCGGGCGGAGAGCAGCCCCGAGTCCCCCCTGCGCGAGGGTGAGGAGGAGGGGGGGACGGCGGTGGTTAGGGGATCACTTAATTTCCTACTGTTGCTAAACACAATTTAAAACTCAAATAAATTGTTATTAATTCCCTAACACATAATTCAAATATTTACCTCAGTTCCCTAACACACAGAAAGTGTGGGAAAAAAAATCGTGAAAAATCAAGATGGCGGCCACTCACCTCGGTTCAGAACGATAAGGCCCGCTCACACACGCACCGATTGGTTGACCGTCAGGTCACCGAAGCGTAGGATTGGTCAATCGTCCCGTCACTCGACCGTAGGAGGGCCCGGCCACACGCGCCAGGAACCTGCCGTACGATTGGTCGACCTCGATGTCACTCTTATCGCTAATGAGATGCTAATGAGCGGAATGTTGAACGTTTTTCGGATACCGTGGTCGCAATTTTTGTCCGGCCGAAACGTAAATACACTTAAGACCGTTTTGGAAAGGTAAGCTTTCTTTCGACGTAACGCACGCGTAGGTACGCCCTGTAACTTTCGAGCGCATAGCCGGACAGACGCACACCCGAGGACAGACAGAAGGACAGACAGAAGGACCAGGCAGAAGGACAGACAGAAGGACAGACAGAAGACAGACAGATCGACCGCTTTATATATATAGATAGATAGATTATAAAATGCAAAGGCTAAATTCAAAGAGACAAGGGAAGAATTGAAACAGGTGGATTGGAGAAGGATGTTTGTTGACAAATGAAGCACCTTTAAGAGAGCAGTGCTGCACAGGCAGGACAAGTAGGCACCCAAGGTCAGCAAGCTCCTGTCAATCAAACGTGAGTCTCAATGGATTAACAAACAAATTGAAAACAAAATAAAGAGGAAAAATGACCTTTCTCCCTACATGAATACACGATCATACAGAAACACACTAAAAGGGTGAGCTAGGAGAGACCTAGAAAAAAGCAGCAGCAAAACTCTACTGTAAAAATTCTTTCAGTCTTACAATAGCAAGAGGCCTGTAGAGAAGAGGTGAGAATATTAAGGGCTGCAAATGAGCTTGAAACGGAGGATGAGCACAAGATAGTAAATATTCTGAATAATGACTTCCTCAAAGTAGTCACAAGGGAAGAAACAAAGAACCTGCCCAAAAACAAAGTCTCACGGCACAATTCAAAACTTCATTATAAATCAGACAGAAGGTTTAGACCGACCTCGAGTGCTGAAAACAAATCAGTCCCCAGGGGATAGATGGTATTTGTCCCAGAGTGCGGAGAGAGACGAGCGAGGCACTGACGATCATTGTGAGAGAGTCACTGGACTCTGGTGAGGTACCAGTAGATTGGAAAGAAGCTAATAAAGTGCCCACATTTAAAAAGGGAGGCAATACAGACATAGACAACGGCAGACCCATTACTCTTACTTCCGTGGAATTGATTATCAGGAGTAACCTTATGGATTTTTAGTACAACAACAACCTAGTATTCCTGCTCCTCCTGGCTCCACATTAAACTTGAGGGCGGCTGTTGGCCACCGCACGCACACCCCGCTCACCACCCACCGATTGCCCCCCCTGACTCTCCCGCACGCACACCCCGCTCACCACCCACCGATTGCCCCCCCTGACTCTCCCGCACGCACACCCCGCTCACCACCCACCGATTGCCCTCCCGACTCTCCCGCACGCACACCCCGCTCACCATCCACCGATTGCCCCCCTGACTCTCCAGCACGCACCCCCCACTCACCACCAACCGATTGCCCCCCTGACTCTCCCGCACGCACACCCCGCTCACCACCCACCGATTGCCCCCCCTGACTCTCCCGCACGCACACCCCGCTCACCACCCACCGATTGCCCCCCGACTCTCCCGCACGCACACCCCGCTCACCATCCACCGATTGCCCCCCCCGACTCTCCAGCACGCACCCCCCACTCACCACCAACCGATTGCCCCCCGACTCTCCCGCACGCACACCCCGCTCACCACCCACCGATTGCCCCCCCGACTCTCCCGCACGCACACCCCGCTCACCATCCACCGATTGCCCCCCCGACTCTCCAGCACGCACCCCCCACTCACCACCAACCGATTGCCCCCCGACTCTCTCACACGCACCCCCCACTCACCACCCACCGATTGCCCCCCGACTCTCCCGCACGCACCCCCGCTCACCACCCACCGCTTGCCCCCCCGACGCTCCTGCACGCACCCCCCACTCACCACCCACCGATTGCCCCCCGACTCTCCCGCATGCACCCCCCACTCACCACCCACCGATTTGCCCCCCCGACTCTCCCGCACGCACCCCCGCTCACCACCCACCGATTGCCCCCCCGACTCTCCCGCACGCACCCCCCACTCACCACCCACCGATTGCCCCCCCCGACTCTCCCGCACGCACCCCCCGATCACCACCAACCGATTGCCCCCCCGACTCTCCCATGGGCCTTGGCCGGTCTCCGAGTCGGCTGATTTTGGTGTCTCCCGGGAACTGCGAGCTGCCTCTGGGGTTGTGGCCTACTGATCCAACAAATGAGATTGGCGGACCAATTTGCTGTTGTCCTGCCACCGGCCTCATTAGGCGCGGGCAGCATGTGCAGCACCAGGATCGC
This sequence comes from Somniosus microcephalus, assembly GCF_052327205.1. Lineage (NCBI taxonomy): Eukaryota > Metazoa > Chordata > Chondrichthyes > Squaliformes > Somniosidae > Somniosus > Somniosus microcephalus. The sequence continues at coordinate 194,069,169 of NC_140992.1, read as the reverse complement.
CCCCAATTTGGGCACAATCCAATTTCTAGGCCTCTGTAACTCTCAGGTCACATCTATTGACCACACTTGCCAGATGGGAGGAGCTACATGGCTGGCGTGTGGGAGCAGGATTCTGGTGGCTGCAGGCTGCTGTCGGGGACCAGAACTAACAGTCATCAGCACTAAGGTAAGTGGTTAAGAAGGGGGGAGGGGATTTGGACAGTCGGAGGCGGAGGCAAGTCAGGGGCAGGGGTCACCCAAGGTTTCCTTGTGGGACTCGGAGGTGCACTTCTGCTCAGGAAACAAAAAACTACCTTTCTGATCCTCTTCTGCTCCCAGCTCCTGTTCCTAACAAGTCTGAACTCCTCTGGTGTAACAGCACTGCCAGTGTGTGTCTCAGTGTCTGCACTCCTCCGGTGTAACATCACTGCCAGTATGTGTTGTTAGATCCGTGATTCTGAGAGTATGCTGTTTTTCAATAACCACACGGATGCTGCAACTTAACAATAAACAGGTATTTACTGGAGGAGGGTAGTCTCAAGACTGGGGGTACAGAGGCATGCGCAAGGCTTATATTCAGGTGTGGTCACTGCCGGTACTATAGTATACAGGAGCTGTAAAAGTAGTTCTGTCTTAAAGGCACATACACTACAATTCCTCCCCTTTTAGATTAGTAGTACCCCTAATATTCAAATAACAATTAACACTTTAACATGTACATTAAACAACAATAGTCCATTTATAGATTCAGTCTTTGGGGCGGCTTCCTGACCCTTTCGGGATAGTGCCTTTCCTGAGGTTCTTGTTCTTGGTGCAGAGGCAATTCTGACCCCTTTTCATCAGGTAGTTCATCGGGTTCCACTGCTACTGGTTCTGAGGTAGATGCTACCGGTATGTCGGGTTCATCCCCAGGTACTCGAGACATGGGGTTGACGCGTTCCTGTGACGCTAAGATCTGATCGACGTGGCGTCTCACAATGTTCTCCCCGACATCCACTGTGTACATTAATGGCCCCTGCCTTGTGCATATCGTTCCGGGTTGCCATTTCTCTGTTCGATAGTCACGGGCCAAGACTTGTTGTCCTACATTGAAGCTCCTTGTCGGCTTCTCATTGATGTGCTGGAATTGTTTGTCCTCAACATTTCTTCGCACATTTGGTCTGAGCAAGTCCAGACGAGATCTCAACCTTCGGTTAAAGAACATCATGGCCGGGGTCTGGTTGGTAACTGCATGTGTCGCGTTTCGGTAGGCTAATAAGAAATTGTCCATCTTATGCTGTAGTGTAATTTCATCATCGCACATGGCCTTTATCGCCTTCTTAAAGGTTTGTACGAACCTCTCAGCCAATCCATTTGTGGCTGGATGATACGGGGCGGATGTGTAATGCCTTACCCCATTCCTTCTCATAAATTTTTGAAAATCTTCGGACACAAACGGTGATCCATTATCAGAGCAAATCTGCTCTGGCAAAACGTTTCTGACAAATATGGCCCGTAGGACTGCAATCGTTTTCTCTGTAGTGGTTGAGGACATTTTTATCACCTCAGGCCACTTCGAATGAGCATCCACTGCTATTAAGAACATTGAGTCCATGAATGGACCAACGAAATCAATATGCACCCGTTGCCATGGAGAGGAGGGCCACTCCCATGGGTGTAGAGGGGCATGTGGTGGTGCATTTTGGACCTTCTGGCATCCTAAGCAGCTCTTAGTTAGGTCTTCGATTTGTTGATCGATTCCCGGCCACCACACATTAGCCCTAGCAAGGCTTTTCATTTTCACTCCCCCCAGGTGACCTTCATGTAGCTCATTTAGCACTCTCTCCCTTAATTTGGGTGGAATCACCACTCTGGATCCACACATCACTGTCCCCTGGCATACTGACAGCTGTTCTCTTCTGGATGAGAATGCTGGCAACAGTGAGTCGCCATGTGTTGGCCATCCCCTCACCGTCAAATCATATACCCGAGACAGCGTCGGATCATTGCGGGTCTCCTTCTCTATATCCGCGTTCGTTACTGGCAATCGTTCAATTATTGACGAATAAAATATCTCGATAGTGTCCACTGCTGGTGCTTCCTCCACAGTAGGCAGAGGCAGGCGCGATAGCCCATCAGCGTTCCCATGCTGTTTCGTGCCTTTATATTCTATTTCATGTTGATTCACCCCTAGAAACAGGGACCATCTTTGTAACCGTTGTGCAGTCATCACTGGAACGCCCTTCTTAGGATTAAAGATGGAGACAAGTGGTTGGTGGTCAGTCAGCAAGGTGAACTTCTGCCCATGCAGATAGTGGTTGAATCTTTTTACTCCCCATACTAGGCTGAGGGCCTCCCTGTCAATCTGGGCGTAGTTGCGCTCAGCTGAGGTTAGTGACCGGGACGCAAAGGCTACTGGCCTCTCCAACCCATCTGGGAATTTGTGCAACAGCACCGCTCCAATACCATAGAGTGATGCATCACATGCCAAAAGAATTGGTAGCACTGGGTTGAAATGGGCCAACACCTCTTTTGATGTGATCAATTCTTTACACTTCTGGAAAGCTCGTCTACGTTCGTCATCCCACTTCCATGGTACCCCTGTTTGCAGTAGGGTGTTCAGTGGGTGTAACACCGTGGACAAATTTGGTAAGAACTTGTGGTAGTAGTTTACCAGCCCAAGGAACGACCTCAGTTGTGACACATTTTCCGGTGCTGGAGCCTTGACTACTGCCTCAATCTTTTCAGGGGACTTATGTAACCCCTCTTCATCGATGACGTGGCCACAATACGAGATCTGTTTCTGGAAAAACTCGCACTTGTGGCGATTCGCTCATAGCCCATACTCCTTTAATCTGGTGAGCACCTTCTCCAAGTTGGCGAGGTGATCACTGTCATTTTCGTCCGTGACCAAGATGTCGTCCAAATAACACTGGATCCCTGGAATCCCTTGCAGGACTTGATCCATTGCCCTTTGCCAGATAGCCGGAGCTGAGGCTACCCCAAACACCAGCCGGTTGTATTGATAGAGACCTTTATGAGTGTTAATCGTAAGGTATTGTTTCGAAGCTTCTTCTACCTCCATTTGCAAGTACGCCTGGGCTAGATCAATTTTGGTGAAGCGTTTACCTCCAGATAGCGAGGTGAAAATATCCTCAATTCGTGGAAGCGGATATTGTACCGTGTGAAGGACTGGGTTCACTGTCACCTTAAAATCCCCACAGATGCGGACCTTCTTTGGTTCCCCAGGCGTATTACTCAATGACCTCTTCATTACAGGAACGATGGGTGTAGCCCACTCGCTCCAGTCCACTTTGTCAGTACTCCTGAACGTTCCAACCCTTCCAGCTCTGCTTCGACAGCTGGTCTGATCGCATAAGGCACTGGTCTGGCCTTAAGAAAGTTTGGGCTTGCATTTTCCTCTATTTTAATCGTTGCTATTATGCCTTTTAGTGTTCCTAGTCCCTCCTGGAACACTTCTTTTGCGTCAGTTAGCATTTTTGACAGTCGTCCAGGTGTGACGTCGTCATCCTTTTTGGCCTCAACCTTCAGTGCCTGTATGGAATGCCAATCTAATTGTATCTTCCGGATCCATTCACGTCCTAGCAGTGGTGGTCCTCCATCTGGCAATACATATATATCCATTTTAGGTATTTCCTGGCCTTTATATATCACTTTCACCCTTATTTTTCCTTTGGGGTAGACTTTTTGCCCCGTATACGTCTTCAAGACAATCTCTGTAGCTTTCAAGGGTATATGTGAAAATAGCCGCTTGTAGTCCCTTTGGTTTATGACTGTTAGGGCTGATCCTGTGTCCAATTCCATTTTCACTTGGACTCCGTCTATCTTGAGTGTAACCCAGATAGTCTGGTGATCCTCCATTTTGGTTACATTATGTAGTTTCAGACAACCCAGCTACTTGCTTCCGGAGTCTGTGTCACTTTTCTGTTCGTCTGAACCACTGTCCATCACCTGGTGTACCTTTTTGTACTTCTCCTGTGGAGATTTCTTACTGTTGGTTTTCTTCCCAGACCTGCAGACTCTTGCTATGTGTCCTGCTTTTCCACACTGTCTGCACACTTGGTCCTTGAACCAACAATCCTTCTGGTCATGTGTTGTTCTGCTGCAGCGATAGCACTTCCCTGTTCCATAGGACGTTTCATTGGTGCCATATTCTTGTGGTCTCCGTTGTATCTCTGCAGCTCCCCTTGCGGCTGCTTCATGTGATACTGCCATACTGAAAGCCTTGTCCAGCGTAAGATCCTTTTCTGAAAGAAGCCGTTTCTGGGTTCCTTCACTTTGTAGCCCACACACAAACTTGGCCCTTAACATATCTGCTAGTCCCGCTCCAAACTGGCAGTGTTTCGATAGCTTGCACAGTTCCGTTAGGTACCCATTAGGTACTCAGCATTGCTTTCGTCTTTGTGTTGGTTCCTTTTATGGAACTTAAATCATTCTGCTATCAGCAGCGGTGTGGGGTTTAAGTGGTCCTGTAGGATTTCTACTATGCTTTCGAAATTCTTGTTCACCGGCTTCTCTGGGGTTATTAGATTTCGCAGTAACCCATAAGTTTTTGCACCCATGGAATTTAACAAAACCAGTGCTTTGCTAGCATCTGGCACTTCATTCGCCCTGCAGTACACCTCAATACGTTCCACATATGTCGCCCAATCTTCGACTTCATTGTCGAACGTAGAGATACTGCCACTCTTTGGCATCCCTGGGTGTGATTTAACTGTCAAAAATGGTGTCTCCTGCGCTTCCCCTTCTTGTCCACTGGCACAAAATGGCGTCACCCGCGCTTTCCTTCCTTCCCGCGCTCGCCCCTCTTCTCCGTTGCGGCTTCTAAAAATGGCGTCTCCTGCGCTCTTCCTTCTTCTCCGTGGCTCAATGGTGTCTCCCGCACTCTCCCTTCTTCTCCCCGCGGACACTGTTCAGCCCTTGAGCACTGGCTGTGCTCTGCGCGTTCTTTTTTTTTTTTTCCTCGACTCCGCTCGGTCCTGAACCCGGCTGTTGCTTTACCCTCTCTCTCTCCGGTTTGTTTTTTTTTTTTTCTCGACTCCACTCGGTTTTCAACCCGTGGCTGCGCGCTGTGCGCTTCACCCTCTGTCTTACCCCGTTGACGCTGCTCGGCTTTCTCTCCGCCGTCGGTCGGCTCCAGCCGCCGCTGTCCGGGAAGGGACTGCGCTGGACCTGTCGTCAGTCTCTTGCTGATCGTCGTGGCTGGGGAACCAAGCCCAGCTCTCCACAGCCTCCCCTGCGATGTTCACTCTCTGCCGGACGACTGGGCGGTTGCTCGTGGTCGACGCCCATGTTCCTGGCCTCTACTTTTTTTTTTTTGTTACACCGTCCTCCCGGAGCGAATCCTCGAAGGGAAATGCAGAGTTGCAGGTAGATTCGAATCGACACTCGTTGCCACTGTTAGATCCGTGATTCTGAGAGTATGCTGTTTTTCAATAACAACACGGATGCTGCAACTTAACAAGAAACAGGTATTTACTGGAGGAGGGTAGTCTCAAGACTGGGGGTAAAGAGGCATGCGCAAGGCTTATAGACAGGTGTGGTCATTGCCGGTACTACAGTATACAGGAGCTGTAAAAGTAGTTCTGTCTTAAAGGCACATACACTACATGTGTCTCAGTGTCTGCACTCCTCCAGTGTAACATCACTGCCAGTGTGTGTCTCAGTGTCTGCACTCCTCCACTGTAACAGCACTGCCAGTGTGTGTCTCAGTGTCTGCACTCCTCTGGTGTAACATCACTGCCAGTGTGTGTCTCCGTGCCTGCAATCCTCCGGTGTAACATTACTGCCAGTGTGTCTCTCAGTGTCTGTACTCCTCCGGTGTAACATCACTGCCGGAGTGTGTCTCAGTGTCCGCACTCCTCCGGTGTAACATCGCTGCCAGTGTGTGTCTCAGTGTCTGCACACCTCCAGTGTAACATCACTGCCAGTGTGTGTCTCAGTGTCTGCACTCCTCCGGTGTAACATCACTGCCAGTGTGTGTCTCAGTGTCTGCACTCCTCCAGGGCAACATCACTGCCAGTGTGTGTCTCAGTGTCTGCACTCCTCCACTGTAACAGCACTGCCAGTGTGTGTCTCAGTGTCTGCACTCATCCGGTGTAACATCACTGCCAGTGTGTGTCTCAGTGTCTGCACTCCTCCACTGTAACAGCACTGCCAGTTTGTGTCTCAGTGTCTGCACTCATCCTGTGTAACAGCACTGTTGGTGTGTGTCTCAGTGTCTGCACTCCTCCAGTGTAACATCACTGCTAGTGTGTGTCTCGGTGTCTGCAGTCCTCCAGTGTAACAGCACTGCTAGTGTGTGTCTCGGTGTCTGCACTCCTCCAGTGTAACAGCACTGTTGGTGTGTGTCTCAGTGTCTGCAGTCCTCCAGTGTAACATCACTGCCAGTGTGTGTCTCAGTGTCTGCACTCCTCCAGTGTAACAGCACTGCTAGTGTGTGTCTCAGTGTCTGCAGTCCTCCAGTGTAACATCACTGCCAGTGTGTGTCTCAGTGTCTGCACTCCTCCAGTGTAACAGCACTGCATGTGTGTGTCTCAGTGTCTGCACTCCTCCAGTGTAACAGCACTGCCAGTGTGTGTCTCAGTGTCTGCACTCCTCTAATGTAACAGCACTGCTGGTGTGTGTCTCAGTGCCTGCACTCCTCCGGTGTAACATCACTGCCAGTGTGTGTCTCAGTGTCTGCACTCCTCCAGTGTAACAGCACTGCCAGTGTGTGTCTCAGTGTCTGCACTCCTCCAGTGTAACATCACTGCCAGTGTGTGTCTCAGTGTCTGCACTCCTCCAGTGTAACATCACTGCCAGTGTGTGTCTCAGTGTCTGCACTCCTCCGGTGTAACATCACTGCCAGTGTGTGTCTCAGTGTCTGCACTCCTCCAGTGCAACATCACTGCCAGTGTGTGTCTCAGTGTCTGCACTCCTCCAGTGTAACATCACTGCCAGTGTGTGTCTCTCAGTGTCTGCACTCCTCTGGTGTAACATCACTGCCAGCGTGCGTCTCAGTGTCTGCACTTCGCCACTGTAACAGCACTGCCAGTGTGTGTCTCAGTGTCTGCACTCCTCCGGTGTAACAGCACTGCCAGTGTGTGTCTCAGTGTCTGCACTCCTCCACTGTAACAGCACTGCCAGTGTGTGTCTCAGTGTCTGCACTCCTCCAGTGTAACATCACTGCCAGTGTGTGTCTCATTGTCTGCACTCCTCCAGTGTAACATCACTGCCAGTGTGTGTCTCAGTGTCTGCACTCCTCCGGTGTAACATCACTGCCAGTGTAAGTCTGAGTGTCTGCACTCCTCCAGTGTAACGTCACTGCCAGTGTGGGTCTCAGTGTCTGCACTCCTCCAGTGTAACATCACTGCCAGTGTGTCTCTCAGTGTCTGCACTCCTCTGGTGTAACATCACTGCCAGTGTGTGTCTCAGTGTCTGCACTTCGCCACTGTAACAGCAATGCCAGTGTGTGTCTCAGTCTCTGCACTCCTCCGGTGTAACAGCACTGCCAGTGTGTGTCTCAGTGTCTGCACTCCTCCACTGTAACAGCACTGCCAGTGTGTGTCTCAGTGTCTGCACTCATCTGGTGTAACATCACTGCCAGTGTGTGTCTCAGTGTCTGCACTCCTCCACTGTAACAGCACTGCCAGTGTGTGTCTCAGTGCCTGCACTCCTCCAGTGTAACATCACTGCCAGTGTGTGTCTCAGTGTCTGCACTCCTCCAGTGTAACAGCACTGCTAGTCTGTGTCTCAGTGTCTGCAGTCCTCCAGTGTAACATCACTGCCAGTGTGTGGCTCAGTGTCTGCACTCCTCCAATGTAACAGCACTGCTGGTGTGTGTCTCAGTGTCTGCACTCCTCCGGTGTAACATCACTGCCAGTGTGTGTCTCAGTGTCTGCACTCCTCCAGTGTAACATCACTGCCAGTGTGTGTCTCAGTGTCTGCACTCCTCCAGTGTAACATCACTGCCAGTGTGTGTCTCAGTGTCTGCACTCCTCCAGTGTAACATCACTGCCAGTGTGTCTCTCAGTGTCTGAACTTCTCCGGTGCAACATCACTGCCAGTGTGTTTCTCAGTGTCTGCACTCCTCCACTGTAACAGCACTGCCAATGTGTGTCTCAGTGTCTGCACTCCTCCAGTATAACATCACTGCCAGTGTGTGTCTCAGTGTCTGCACTCCTCCAGTGTAACATCACTGCCAGTGTGTGTCTCAGTGTCTGCACTCCTCCAGCTAACATCACTGCCAGTATGTGTCTCAGTTTCTGCACTCCTCCGGTGTAACATCACTGCCAGTGTGTGTCTCAGTGTCTGCACTCCTCCAGTGCAACATCACTGCCAGTGTGTGTCTCAGTGTCTGCATTCCTCCAGTGTAACATCACTGCCAATGTGTCTCAGTGCCTGCACCCCTCCGCTGTAACATCACTGCCAGTGTGTGTCTCAGTGTCTGCACTTCGCCACTGTAACAGCACTGCCAGTGTGTGCCTCAGTGTCTGCACTCCTCCGGTGTAACAGCACTGCCAGTGTGTGTCTCAGTGTCTGCACTCCTCCACTTTAACAGCACTGCCAGTGTGTGTCTCAGTGTCTGCACTCCTCCAGTGTAACATCACTGCCAGTGTGTGTCTCAGTGTCTGCACTCCTCCGGTATAACACCACTGCCAGTGTGTGTCTCAGTGTCTGCACTCCTCCAGTGTAACATCACTGCCAGTGTGGCTCTCAGTGTCTGCACTCCTCCAGTGTAACATCACTGCCAGTGTGTCTCTCAGTGTCTGCACTCCTCCAGTGTAACATCACTGCCAGTGTGTGTCTCAGTGTCTGCACTCCTCCGGTGTAACATCACTGCCAGTGTGAGTCTCAGTGTCTGCACTCCTCCAGTGTAACATCACTGCCAGTGTGTCTCTCAGTGTCTGCACTCCTCTGGTGTAACATCACTGCCAGTGTGAGTCTCAGTGTCTGCACTTCGCCACTGTAACAGCAATGCCAGTGTGTGTCTCAGTCTCTGCACTCCTCCGGTGTAACAGCACTGCCAGTGTGTGTCTCAGTGTCTGCACTCCTCCACTGTAACAGCAGTGCCAGTGTGTGTCTCAATGTCTGCACTCATCTGGTGTAACATCACTGCCAGTGTGTGTCTCAGTGTCTGCACTCCTCCACTGTAACAGCACTGCCAGTGTGTGTCTCAGTGTCTGCACTCCTCCAGTGTAACATCACTGCCAGTGTGTGTCTCAGTGTCTGCACTCCTCCAGTGTAACAGCACTGCTAGTGTGTGTCTCAGTGTCTGCAGTCCTCCAGTGTAACAGCACTGCCAGTGTGTGTCTCAATGTCTGCACTCCTCCAGTGTAACAGCACTGCCAGTGTGTGTCTCAGTGTCTGCACTCCTCCAATGTAACAGCACTGCTGGTGTGTGTCTCAGTGTCTGCACTCCTCCGCTGTAACATCACTGCCAGTGTGTGTCTCATTGTCTGCACTCCTCCAGTGTAACATCACTGCCAGTGTGTGTCTCAGTGTCTGCACTCCTCCAGTGTAACATCACTGCCAGTGTGTGTCTCATTGTCTGCACTCCTCCAGTGGAACATCACTGCCAGTGTGTCACTCAGTGTCTGAACTCCTCCGGTGTAACATCACAGCCAGTGTGTGTTTCAGTGTCTGCACTCCACCACTGTAACAACACTGCCACTGTGTGTCTCAGTGTCTGCACTCCTCCAATGTAACAGCACTGCTGGTGTGTGTCTCAGTGTCTGCACTCCTCCAATGTAACATCACTGCCAGTGTGTGTCTCAGTGTCTGCACTCCTCCGGTGTAACATCACTGCCAGTGTGTTTCTCAGTGTCTGCACTCCTCCAGTGCAACAGCACTGCCAGTGTGTGTCTTAGTGTCTGCACTCCTCCAGTGTAACATCACTGCCAGTGTGTGTCTCTCAGTGTCTGCACTCCTCTGGTGTAACATCACTGCCAGCGTATGTCTCAGTGTCTGCACTTCGCCACTGTAACAGCATTGCCAGTGTGTGTCTCAGTGTCTGCACTCCTCCGGTGTAACAGCACTGCCAGTGTGTGTCTCAGTGTCTGCACTCCTCCACTGTAACAGAACTGCCAGTGTGTGTCTCAGTGTCTGCACTCCTCCAGTGTAACATCACTGCCAGTGTGTGTCTCATTGTCTGCACTCCTCCAGTGTAACATCACTGCCAGTGTGGGTCTCAGTGTCTGCACTCCTCCAGTGTAACATCACTGCCAGTGTGTCTCTCAGTGTCTGCACTCCTCTGGTGTAACATCACTGCCAGTGTGTGTCTCAGTGTCTGCACTCCTCCACTGTAACAGCACTGCCAGTGTGTGTCTCAGTGTCTGCACTCATCCGGTGCAACATCACTGCCAGTGTGTGTCTCAGTGTCTGCACTCCTCCACTGTAACAGCACTGCCAGTGTGTGTCTCAGTGCCTGCACTCCTCCAGTGTAACATCACTGCCAGTGTGTGTCTCAGTGTCTGCACTCCTCCAGTGTAACAGCACTGCTAGTCTGTGTCTCAGTGTCTGCAGTCCTCCAGTGTAACATCACTGCCAGTGTGTGTCTCAGTGTCTGCACTCCTCCAATGTAACAGCACTGCTGGTGTGTGTCTCAGTGTCTGCACTCCTCCGGTGTAACATCACTGCCAGAGTGTGTCTCAGTGTCTGCACTCCTCCAGTGTAACATCACTGCCAGTGTGTGTCTCAGTGTCTGCACTCCTCCAGTGTAACATCACTGCCAGTGTGTGTCTCAGTGTCTGCACTCCTCCAGTGTAACATCACAGCCAGTGTGTCTCTCAGTGTCTGAACTTCTCCGGTGCAACATCACTGCCAGTGTGTGTCTCAGTGTCTGCACTCCTCCACTGTAACAACACTGCCAATGTGTGTCTCAGTGTCTGCACTCCTCCAGTATAACATCACTGCCAGTGTGTGTCTCAGTGTCTGCACTCCTCCAGTGTAACATCACTGCCAGTATGTGTCTCAGTTTCTGCACTCCTCCGGTGTAACATCACTGCCACTGTGTGTCTCAGTGTCTGCACTCCTCCAGTGCAATATCACTGCCAGTGTGTGTCTCAGTGTCTGCATTCCTCCAGTGTAACATCACTGCCAGTGTGTCTCTCAGTGCCTGCACCCCTCCGCTGTAACATCACTGCCAGTGTGTGTCTCAGTGTCTGCACTTCGCCACTGTAACAGCACTGCCAGTGTGTGTCTCAGTGTCTGCACTCCTCCGGTGTAACAGCACTGCCAGTGTGTGTCTCAGTGTCTGCATTCTCCACTGTAACAGCACTGCCAGTGTGTGTCTCAGTGTCTGCACTCCTCCAGTGGAACATCACTGCCAGTGTGTGTCTCAGTGTCTGCACTCCTCCGGTGTAACACCACTGCCAGTGTGTGTCTCAGTGTCTGCACTCCTCCAGTGTAACATCACTGCCAGTGTGGCTCTCAGTGTCTGCACTCCACCAGTGTAACATCACTGCCAGTGTGTCTCTCAGTGTCTGCACTCCTCCGGTGTAACATCACTGCCCGTGTGTGTCTCAGTGTCTGCACTTCTCCACTGTATCAGCACTGCCAGTGTGTGTCTCAGTGTCTGCACTCCTCCGGTGTAACAGCACTGCCAGTGTGTGTCTCAGTGTCTGCACTCCTCCACTGTAACAGCAATGCCAGTGTGTGTCTCAGTGTCTGCACTCCTCCGGTGTAACAGCACTGTTGGTGTGTGTCTCAGTGTCTGCAGTCCTCCAGTGTAACATCACTGCCAGTGTGTGTCTCAGTGTCTGCACTCCTCCAGTGTAACATCACTGCCAGTGTGTGTCTCAGTGTCTGCACTCCTCCAATGTAACAGCACTGCTGGTGTGTGTCTCAGTGGCTGCACTCTTCCACTGTAACAGCACTGTTGGTGTGTGTCTCAGTGTCTGCACTCCTCCAGTGTAACAGCACTGCTAGTGTGTGTCTCAGTGTCTGCAGTCCTCCAGTGTAACATCACTGCCAGTGTGTGTCTCAGTGTCTGCACTCCTCCAGTGTAACAGCACTGCATGTGTGTGTCTCAGTGTCTGCACTGCTCCAGTGTAACATCACTGCCAGTGTGTGTCTCAGTGTCTGCACTCCTCTAATGTAACAGCACTGCTGGTGTGTGTCTCTGTGTCTGCACTCCTCCGGTGGAACATCACTGCCAGTGAGTGTCTCAGTGTCTGCACTCCTCCAGTGTAACAGCACTGCCAGTGTGTGTCTCAGTGTCTGCACTCCTCCAGTGTAACATCACTGCCAGTGCGTGTCTCAGTGTCTGCCCTCCTCCAGTGTAACATGACTGCCAGTGTGTCTCTCAGTGTCTGAACTCCTCCTGTGTAACATCACTGCCAGTGTGTGTCTCAGTGTCTGCACTCCTCCACTGTAACAACACTGCCAATGTGTGTCTCAGTGACTGCACTCCTCCAGTATAACATCACTGCCAGTGTGTGTCTCAGTGTCTGCACTCCTCCAGTGTAACATCACTGCCAGTGTGTGTCTCAGTGTCTGCACTCCTCCAGTGTAACATCACTGCCAGTGTGTGTCTCAGTGTCTGCACTCCTCCGGTGTAACATCACTGCCAGTGTGTGTCTCAGTGTCTGCACTCCTCCAGTGCAACATCACTGCCAGTGTGTGTCTCAGTGTCTGCACTCCTCCAGTGTAACATCACTGCCAGTGTGTGTCTCTCAGTGTCTGCACTCCTCTGGTGTAACATCACTGCCAGCGTGTGTCTCAGAGTCTGCACTTCGCCACTGTAACAGCACTGCCAGTGTGTGTCTCAGTGTCTGCACTCCTCCGGTGTAACAGCACTGCCAGTGTGTGTCTCAGTGTCTGCACTCCTCCACTGTAACAGCACAGCCAGTGTGTGTCTCAGTGTCTGCACTCCTCCAGTGTAACATCACTGCCAGTGTGTGTCTCAGTGTCTGCACTCCTCCGGTGTAACATCACTGCCAGTGTGTGTCTCAGTGTCTGCACTCCTCCAGTGCAACATCACTGCCAGTGTGTGTCTCAGTGTCTGCACTCCTCCAGTGTAACATCACTGCCAGTGTGTGTCTCTCAGTGTCTGCACTCCTCTGGTGTAACATCACTGCCAGCGTGTGTCTCAGTGTCTGCACTTCGCCACTGTAACAGCACTGCCAGTGTGTGTCTCAGTGTCTGCACTCCTCCGGTGTAACAGCACTGCCAGTGTGTGTCTAAGTGTCTGCACTCCTCCACTGTAACAGCACTGCCAGTGTGTGTCTCAGTGTCTGCACTCCTCCAGTGTAACATCACTGCCAGTGTGTGTCTCAGTGTCTGCACTCCTCTCGTGTAACATCACTGCCAGTGTGTGTCTCAGTGTCTGCACTTCGCCACTGTAACAGCAATGCCAGTGTGTGTCTCAGTCTCTGCACTCCTCCGGTGTAACAGAACTGCCAGTGTGTGTCTCAGTGTCTGCACTCCTCCACTGTAACAGCACTGCCAGTGTGTGTCTCAGTGTCTGCACTCATCCGGTGCAACATCACTGCCAGTGTGTGTCTCAGTGTCTGCACTCCTCCACTGTAACAGCACTGCCAGTGTGTGTCTCAGTGCCTGCACTCCTCCAGTGTAACATCACTGCCAGTGTGTGTCTCAGTGTCTGCACTCCTCCAGTGTAACAGCACTGCTAGTCTGTGTCTCAGTGTCTGCAGTCCTCCAGTGTAACATCACTGCCAGTGTGTGTCTCAGTGCCTGCACTCCTCCAATGTAACAGCACTGCTGGTGTGTGTCTCAGTGTCTGCACTCCTCCGGTGTAACATCACTGCCAGTGCGTGTCTCAGTGTCTGCACTCCTCCAGTGTAACATCACTGCCAGTGTGTGTCTCAGTGTCTGCACTCCTCCAGTGTAACATCACTGCCAGTGTGTGTCTCAGTGTCTGCACTCCTCCAGTGTAACATCACTGCCAGTGTGTCTCTCAGTGCTTGAACTTCTCCGGTGCAACATCACTGCCAGTGTGTGTCTCAGTGTCTGCACTCCTCCACTGTAACAGCACTGCCAGTGTGTGTCTCAGTGTCTGCACTCCTCCGGTGTAACAGCACTGCCAGTGTGTGTCTCAGTGTCTGCACTCCTCCACTGTAACAGCACAGCCAGTGTGTGTCTCAGTGTCTGCACTCCTCCAGTGTAACATCACTGCCAGTGTGTGTCTCAGTGTCTGCACTCCTCCGGTGTAACATCACTGCCAGTGTGTGTCTCAGTGTCTGCACTCCTCCAGTGCAACATCACTGCCAGTGTGTGTCTCAGTGTCTGCACTCCTCCAGTGTAACATCACTGCCAGTGTGTGTCTCTCAGTGTCTGCACACCTCTGGTGTAACATCACTGCCAGCGTGTGTCTCAGTGTCTGCACTTCGCCACTGTAACAGCACTGCCAGTGTGTGTCTCAGTGTCTGAACTCCTCCGGTGTAACAGCACTGCCAGTGTGTGTCTCAGTGTCTGCACTCCTCCACTGTAACAGCACTGCCAGTGTGTGTCTCAGTGTCTGCACTCCTCCAGTGTAACATCACTGCCAGTGTGTGTCTCATTGTCTGCACTCCTCCAGTGTAACATCACTGCCAGTGTGTGTCTCAGTGTCTGCACTCCTCCGGTGTAACATCACTGCCAGTGTGAGTCTCAGTGTCTGCACTCCTCCATTGTAACATCACTGCCAGTGTGGGTCTCAGTGTCTGCACTCCTCCAGTGTAACATCACTGCCAGTGTGTCTCTCAGTGTCTGCACTCCTCTCGTGTAACATCACTGCCAGTGTGTGTCTCAGTGTCTGCACTTCGCCACTGTAACAGCAATGCCAGTGTGTGTCTCAGTCTCTGCACTCCTCCGGTGTAACAGCACTGCCAGTGTGTGTCTCAGTGTCTGCACTCCTCCACTGTAACAGCACTGCCAGTGTGTGTCTCAGTGTCTGCACTCATCCGGTGCAACATCACTGCCAGTGTGTGTCTCAGTGTCTGCACTCCTCCACTGTAACAGCACTGCCAGTGTGTGTCTCAGTGCCTGCACTCCTCCAGTGTAACATCACTGCCAGTGTGTGTCTCAGTGCCTGCACTCCTCCAGTGTAACATCACTGCCAGTGTGTGTCTCAGTGTCTGCATTCCTCCAGTGTAACATCACTGCCAGTGTGTCTCTCAGTGCCTGCACCCCTCCGCTGTAACATCACTGCCAGTGTGTGTCTCAGTGTCTGCACTTCGCCACTGCAACAGCACTGCCAGTGTGTGTCTCAGTTTCTGCACTCCTCCGGTGTAACAGCACTGCCAGTGTGTGTCTCAGTGTCTGCACTCCTCCAGTGTAACATCACTGCCAGTGTGTATCTCAGTGTCTGCACTCCTCCGGTGTAACACCGCTGCCAGTGTGTGTCTCAGTGTCTGCACTCCTCCAGTGTAACATCACTGCCAGTGTGGCTCTCAGTGTCTGCACTCCTCCAGTGTAACATCACTGCCAGTGTGTCTCTCAGTGTCTGCACTCCTCCGGTGTAACATCACTGCCCGTGTGTGTCTCAGTGTCTGCACTTCTCCACTGTATCAGCACTGCCAGTGTGTGTCTCAGTGTCTGCACTCCTCCGGTGTAACAGCACTGCCAGTGTGTGTCTCAGTGTCTGCACTCCTCCACTGTAACAGCACTGCCTGTGTGTGTCTCAGTGTCTGCACTCCTCCACTGTAACAGCAATGCCAGTGTGTGTCTCAGTGTCTGCACTCCTCCGGTGTAACAGCACTGCCAGTGTGTGTCTCAGTGTCTGCACTCCTCCACTGTAACAGCACTGCCAGTGTGTGTCTCAGTGTCTGCACTCATCCGGTGTAACATCACTGCCAGTGTGTGTCTCAGTGTCTGCACTCCTCCACTGTAACAGCACTGCCAGTGTGTGTCTCAGTGTCTGCACTCCTCCAGTGTAACATCACTGCCAGTGTGTGTCTCAGTGTCTGCACTCCTCCAGTGTAACATCACTGCCAGTGTGTGTCTCTGTGTCTGCACTCCTCCGGTGTAACATTAATGCCAGTGTGTGTCTCAGTGTCTGCACTCCTCCAGTGTAACATCACTGCCAGTGTGTGCCTCAGTGTCTGCACTCCTCCAGTGTAACATCACTGCCAGTGTGTCTCTCAGTGTCTGCACTCCTCCGGTGTAACATCACTGCCAGTGTGTGTCTCAGTGTCTGCACTTCGCCACTGTAACTGCACTGCCAGTGTGTGTCTCTGTGTCTGCACTCCTCCGGTGTAACAGCACTGCCAGTGTGTGTCTCAGTGTCTGCACTCCTCCACTGTAACAGCACTGCCAGTGTGTGTCTCAGTATCTGCACTCCTCCAGTGTAACATCACTGCCAGTGTGTGTCTCATTGTCTGCACTCCTCCAGTGTAACATCACTGCCAGTGTGTGTCTCAGTGTCTGCACTCCTCCGGTGTAACATCACTGCCAGTGTGAGTCTCAGTGTCTGCACTCCTCCAGTGTAACATCACTGCCAGTGTGGGTCTCAGTGTCTGCACTCCTCCAGTGTAACATCACTGCCAGTGTGTCTCTCAGTGTCTGCACTCCTCTGGTGTAACATCACTGCCAGTGTGTGTCTCAGTGTCTGCACTTCGCCACTGTAACAGCAATGCCAGTGTGTGTCTCAGTCTCTGCACTCCTCCGGTGTAACAGCACTGCCAGTGTGTGTCTCATTGTCTGCACTCCTCCACTGTAACAGCACTGCCAGTGTGTGTCTCAGTGTCTGCACTCATCTGGTGTAACATCACTGCCAGTGTGTGTCTCATTGTCTGCACTCCTCCACTGTAACAGCACTGCCAGTGTGTGTCTCAGTGTCTGCACTCCTCCAGTGTAACATCACTGCCAGTGTGTGTCTCAGTGTCTGCACTCCTCCAGTGTAACAGCACTGCTAATGTGTGTCTCAGTGTCTGCAGTCCTCCAGTGTAACAGCACTGCCAGTGTGTGTCTCAGTGTCTGCACTCCTCCAGTGTAACAGCACTGCCAGTGTGTGTCTCAGTGTCTGCACTCCTCCAATGTAACAGCACTGCTCGTGTGTGTCTCAGTGTCTGCACTCCTCCGCTGTAACATCACTGCCAGTGTGTGTCTCATTGTCTGCACTCCTCCAGTGTAACATCACTGCCAGTGTGTGTCTCAGTGTCTGCACTCCTCCAGTGTAACATCACTGCCAGTGTGTGTCTCATTGTCTGCACTCCTCCAGTGTAACATCACTGCCAGTGTGTCTCTCAGTGTCTGAACTCCTCCGGTGTAACATCACTGCCAGTGTGTGTCTCAGTGTCTGCACTCCACCACTGTAACAACACTGCCAATGTGTGTCTCAGTGCCTGCACTCCTCCAGTATAACATCACTGCCAGTGTGTGTCTCAGTGCCTGCACTCTTCCAGTGTAACATCACTGCCAGTGTTTGTCTCAGTTTCTGCACTCCTCCGGTGTAACATCACTGCCAGTGTGTGTCTCACTGTCTGCACCCCTCCAGTGCAACATCACTGCCAGTGTGTGTCTCAGTGTCTGCACTCCTCCAGTGTAACATCACTGCCAGTGTGTCTCTCAGTGTCTGCACTCCTCCGGTGTAACATCACTGCCTGTGTGTGTCTCAGTGTCTGCACTTCGCCACTGTAACAGCACTGCGAGTGTATGTCTCAGTGTCTGCATTCCTCCGGTGTAACAGCACTGCCAGTGTGTGTCTCAGTGTCTGCACTCCTCCACTGTAACAGCACTGCCAGTGTGTGTCTCAGTGTCTGCACTCCTCCAGTGTAACATCACTGCCAGTGTGTGTCTCAGTGTCTGCACTCCTCCAGTGTAACATCACTGCCAGTGTGGGTCTCAGTGTCTGCACTCCTCCAGTGTAACATCACTGCCAGTGTGTCTCTCAGTGTCTGCACTCCTCTGGTGTAACATCACTGCCAGTGTGTGTCTCAGTGTCTGCACTTCGCCACTGTAACAGCAATGCCAGTGTGTGTCTCAGTCTCTGCACTCCTCCGGTGTAACAGCACTGCCAGTGTGTGTCTCAGTGTCTGCACTCCTCCACTGTAACAGCACTGCCAGTGTGTGTCTCAGTGTCTGCACTCATCCGGTGCAACATCACTGCCAGTGTGTGTCTCAGTGTCTGCACTCCTCCACTGTAACAGCACTGCCAGTGTGTGTCTCAGTGCCTGCACTCCTCCAGTGTAACATCACTGCCAGTGTGTGTCTCAGTGTCTGCACTCCTCCAGTGTAACAGCACTGCTAGTCTGTGTCTCAGTGTCTGCAGTCCTCCAGTGTAACATCACTGCCAGTGTGTGTCTCAGTGTCTGCACTCCTCCAATGTAACAGCACTGCTGGTGTGTGTCTCAGTGTCTGCACTCCTCCGGTGTAACATCACTGCCAGTGTGTGTCTCAGTGTCTGCACTCCTCCAGTGTAACATCACTGCCAGTGTGTGTCTCAGTGTCTGCAGTCCTCCAGTGTAACATCACTGCCAGTGTGTGTCTCAGTGTCTGCACTCCTCCAGTGTAACATCACTGCCAGTGTGTCTCTCAGTGTCTGAACTTCTCCGGTGCAACATCACTGCCAGTGTGTGTCTCAGTGTCTGCACTCCTCCACTGTAACAACACTGCCAATGTGTGTCTCAGTGTCTGCACTCCTCCAGTATAACATCACTGCCAGTGTGTGTCTCAGTGTCTGCACTCCTCCAGTGTAACATCACTGCCAGTATGTGTCTCAGTTTCTGCACTCCTCCGGTGTAACATCACTGCCAGTGTGTGTCTCAGTGTCTGCACTCCTCCAGTGCAACATCACTGCCAGTGTGTGTCTCAGTGTCTGCATTCCTCCAGTGTAACATCACTGCCAGTGTGTCTCTCAGTGCCTGCACCCCTCCGCTGTAACATCACTGCCAGTGTGTGTCTCAGTGTCTGCACTTCGCCACTGTAACAGCACTGCCAGTGTGTGTCTCAGTGTCTGCACTCCTCCGGTGTAACAGCACTGCCAGTGTGTGTCTCAGTGTCTGCACTCCTCCACTGTAACAGCACTGCCAGTGTGTGTCTCAGTGTCTGCACTCCTCCAGTGTAACATCACTGCCAGTGTGTGTCTCAGTGTCTGCACTCCTCCGGTGTAACACCACTGCCAGTGTGTGTCTCTGTGTCTGCACTCCTCCAGTGTAACATCACTGCCAGTGTGGCTCTCAGTGTCTGCACTCCTCCAGTGTAACATCACTGCCAGTGTGTCTCTCAGTGTCTGCACTCCTCCGGTGTAACATCACTGCCCGTGTGTGTCTCAGTGTCTGCACTTCTCCACTGTATCAGCACTGCCAGTGTGTGTCTCAGTGTCTGCACTCCTCCGGTGTAACAGCACTGCCAGTGTGTGTCTCAGTGTCTGCACTCCTCCACTGGAACAGCAATGCCAGTGTGTGTCTCAGTGTCTGCACTCCTCCGGTGTAACAGCACTGTTGGTGTGTGTCTCAGTGTCTGCAGTCCTCCAGTGTAACATCATTGCCAGTGTGTGTCTCAGTGTCTGCACTCCTCCAGTGTAACAGCACTGCCAGTGTGTGTCCCCGTGTCTGCACTCCTCCAGTGTAACATCACTGCCAGTGTGTGTCTCAGTGTCTGCACTCCTCCAATGTAACAGCACTGCTGGTGTGTGTCTCAGTGGCTGCACTCTTCCACTGTAACAGCACTGTTGGTGTGTGTCTCAGTGTCTGCACTCCTCCAGTGTAACAGCACTGCTAGTGTGTGTCTCAGTGTCTGCAGTCCTCCAGTGTAACATCACTGCCAGTGTGTGTCTCAGTGTCTGCACTCCTCCAGTGTAACAGCACTGCATGTGTGTGTCTCAGTGTCTGCACTCCTCCAGTGTAACATCACTGCCAGTGTGTGTCTCAGTGTCTGCACTCCTCCAGTGTAACAGCACTGCATGTGTGTGTCTCAGTGTCTGCACTCCTCTAATGTAACAGCACTGCTGGTGTGTGTCTCAGTGTCTGCACTCCTCCGGTGTAACATCACTGCCAGTGTGTGTCTCAGTGTCTGCACTCCTCCACTGTAACAGCACTGCCAGTGTGTGTCTCAGTGTCTGCACTCCTCCAGTGTAACATCACTGCCAGTGTGTGTCTCAGTGTCTGCACTCCTCCAGTGTAACATCACTGCCAGTGTGTGTCTCTGTGTCTGCACTCCTCCGGTGTAAAATTAATGCCAGTGTGTGTCTCAGTGTCTGCACTCCTCCAGTGTAACATCACTGCCAGTGTGTGCCTCAGTGTCTGCACTCCTCCAGTGTAACATCACTGCCAGTGTGTCTCTCAGTGTCTGCACTCCTCCGGTGTAACATCACTGCCAGTGTGTGTCTCAGTGTCTGCACTTCGCCACTGTAACTGCACTGCCAGTGTGTGTCTCTGTGTCTGCACTCCTCCGGTGCAACAGCACTGCCAGTGTGTGTCTCAGTGTCTGCACTCCTCCACTGTAACAGCACTGCCAGTGTGTGTCTCAGTGTCTGCACTCCTCCAGTGTAACATCACTGCCAGTGTGTGTCTCATTGCACTCCTCCAGTGTAACATCACTGCCAGTGTGTGTCTCAGTGTCTGCACTCCTCCGGTGTAACATCACTGCCAGTGTGAGTCTCAGTGTCTGCACTCCTCCAGTGTAACATCACTGCCAGTGTGGGTCTCAGTGTCTGCACTCCTCCAGTGTAACATCACTGCCAGTGTGTCTCTCAGTGTCTGCACTCCTCTGGTGTAACATCACTGCCAGTGTGTGTCTCAGTGTCTGCACTTCGCCACTGTAACAGCAATGCCAGTGTGTGTCTCAGTCTCTGCACTCCTCCGGTGTAACAGCACTGCCAGTGTGTGTCTCAGTGTCTGCACTCCTCCACTGTAACAGCACTGCCAGTGTGTGTCTCAGTGTCTGCACTCATCTGGTGTAACATCACTGCCAGTGTGTGTCTCAGTGTCTGCACTCCTCCACTGTAACAGCACTGCCAGTGTGTGTCTCAGTGTCTGCACTCCTCCAGTGTAACATCACTGCCAATGTGTGTCTCAGTGTCTGCACTCCTCCAGTGTAACAGCACTGCTAGTGTGTGTCTCAGTGTCTGCAGTCCTCCAGTGTGACAGCACTGCCAGTGTGTGTCTCAGTGTCTGCACTCCTCCAGTGTAACAGCACTGCCAGTGTGTGTCTCAGTGTCTGCACTCCTCCAATGTAACAGCACTGCTGGTGTGTGTCTCAGTGTCTGCACTCCTCCGCTGTAACATCACTGCCAGTGTGTGTCTCATTGTCTGCACTCCTCCAGTGTAACATCACTGCCAGTGTGTGTCTCAGTGTCTGCACTCCTCCAGTGTAACATCACTGCCAGTGTGTGTCTCATTGTCTGCACTCCTCCAGTGTAACATCACTGCCAGTGTGTCTCTCAGTGTCTGAACTCCTCCGGTGTAACATCACTGCCAGTGTGTGTCTCAGTGTCTGCACTCCACCACTGTAAGAACACTGCCAATGTGTGTCTCAGTGCCTGCACTCCTCCAGTATAACATCACTGCCAGTGTGTGTCTCAGTGTCTGCACTCCTCCAGTGTAACATCACTGCCAGTGTTTGTCTCAGTTTCTGCACTCCTCCGGTGTAACATCACTGCCAGTGTGTGTCTCAGTGTCTGCACCCCTCCAGTGCAACATCATTGCCAGTGTGTGTCTCAGTGTCTGCACTCCTCCAGTGTAACATCACTGCCAGTGTGTCTCTCAGTGTCTGCACTCCTCCGGTGTAACATCACTGCCTGTGTGTGTCTCAGTGTCTGCACTTCGCCACTCTAACAGCACTGCGAGTGTATGTCTCAGTGTCTGCATTCCTCCGGTGTAACAGCACTGCCAGTGTGTGTCTCAGTGTCTGCACTCCTCCACTGTAACTGCACTGCCAGTGTGTGTCTCAGTGTCTGCACTCCTCCAGTGTAACATCACTGCCAGTGTGTGTCTCAGTGTCTGCATTCCTCCAGTGTAACATCACTGCCAGTGTGTTTCTCAGTGTCTGCACTCCTCCGGTGTAACATCACTGCCAGTGTGTGTCTCAGTGTCTGCACTCCTCCAGTGTAACATCACTGCCAGTTTGGGTCTCAGTGTCTGCACTCCTCCAGTGTAACATCACTGCCAGTGTGTCTCTCAGTGTCTGCACTCCTCCGGTGTAACATCACTGCCCGTGTGTGTCTCAGTGTCTGCACTTCGCCACTGTATCAGCACTGCCAGTGTGTGTCTCAGTGTCTGCACTCCTCCGGTGTAACAGCACTGCCAGTGTGTGTCTCAGTGTCTGCACTCCTCCACTGTAACAGCACTGCCAGTGTGTGTCTCAGTGTCTGCACTCCTCTGGTGTAACAGCACTGCCAGTGTGTGTCTCAGTGTCTGCACTCCTCCACTGTAACAGCACTGCCAGTGTGTGTCTCAGTGTCTGCACTCATCCGGTGTAAAATCACTGCCAGTGTGTGTCTCAGTGTCTGCACTCCTCCACTGTAACAGCACTGCCAGTGTGTGTCTCAGTGCCTGCACTCCTCCAGTGTAACATCACTGCCAGTGTGTGTCTCAGTGTCTGCACTCCTCCAGTGTAACATCACTGACAGTGTGTGTCCCTGTGTCTGCACTCCTCCGGTGTGACATTACTGCCAGTGTGTGTCTCAGTGTCTGCACTCCTCCAGTGTAACATCACTGCCAGTGTGTGTCTCAGTGTCTGCACTCCTCCAATGTAACATCACTGCCAGTGTGTCTCTCAGCGTCTGCACTCCTCCGGTGTAACATCACTGCCAGTGTGTGTCTCAGTGTCTGCACTTCGCCACTGTAACAGCAATGCCAGTGTGTGTCTCAGTCTCTGCACTCTTCCGGTGTAACAGCACTGCCAGTGTGTGTCTCAGTGTCTGCACTCCTCCACTGTAAC
The DNA here is from genome assembly GCF_052327205.1 of Somniosus microcephalus. NCBI lineage: Eukaryota > Metazoa > Chordata > Chondrichthyes > Squaliformes > Somniosidae > Somniosus > Somniosus microcephalus. The sequence goes on along the minus strand of NC_140992.1, from coordinate 194,046,387 downwards.
AGCACTGCCAGTGTGTGTCTCAGTGTCTGCACTCATACAGTGTAACATCACTGCCAGTGTGTGTCTCAGTGTCTGCACTCCTCCACTGTAACAGCACTGCAAGTGTGTGTCTCAGTGTCTGCACTCCTCCAGTGTAACAGCACTGCTAGTGTGTGTCTAAGTGTCTGCAGTCCTCCAGTGTAACATCACTGCCAGTGTGTGTCTCAGTGTCTGCACTGCTCCAGTGTAACAGCACAGCCTGTGTGTGTCTCAGTGTCTGCACTCCTCCAATGTAACAGCACTGCTGGTGTGTGTCTCAGTGTCTGCACTCCTCCGGTGTAACATCACTGCCAGTGTGTGTCTCAGTGTCTGCACTCCTCCAGTGTAACATCACTGCCAGAGTGTGTCTCAGTGTCTGCACTCCTCCAGTGTAACATCACTGCCAGTGTGTGTCTCAGTGTCTGCACTCCTCCAGTGTAACATCACTGCCAGTGTGTCTCTCAGTGTCTGCAGTCCTCCAGTGTAACATCACTGCCAGTGTGTGTCTCAGTGTCTGCACTCCTCCAGAGTAACACCACTGCCAGTGTGTGTCTCAGTTTCTGCACTCCTCCGGTGTAACATCACTGCCAATGTGTGTCTCAGTGTCTGCACTCCTCCAGTGCAACATCACTGCCAGTGTGTGTCTCAGTGTCTGCACTCCTCCAGTGTAACATTACTGCCAGTGTGTCTCTCAGTGTCTGCACTCCTCCGGTGTAACATCACTGCCCGTGTGTGTCTCAGTGTCTGCACTTCGCCACTGTAACAGCACTGCCAGTGTGTGTCTCAGTGTCTGCACTCCTCCGGTGTAACAGCACTGCCAGTGTGTGTCTCAGTGTCTGCACTCCTCCACTGTAACAGCACTGCCAGTGTGTGTCTCAGTGTCTGCACTCCTCCACTGTAACAGCACTGCCAGTGTGTGTCTCAGTGTCTGCACTCCTCCAGTGTAACATCACTGCCAGTGTGTGTCTCAGTGTCTGCACTCCTCCACTGTAACAGCACTGCCAGTGTGTGTCTCAGTGTCTGCACTCCTCCACTGTAACAGCAATGCCAGTGTGTGTCTCAGTGTCTGCACTCCTCCGGTGTAACAGCACTGCCAGTGTGTGTCTCAGTGTCTGCACTCCTCCACTGTAACAGCACTGCCAGTGTGTGTCTCAGTGTCTGCTCTACTCCAGTGTAACATCACTGCCAGTGTGGGTCTCAGTGTCTGCACTCCTCCAGTGTAACATCACTGCCAGTGTGCCTCTCAGTGTCTGCACTCCTCTGGTGTAACGTCACTGCCAGTGTGTGTCTCAGTGTCTGCACTTCGCCACTGTAACAGCAATGCCAGTGTGTGTCTCAGTCTCTGCACTCCTCCGGTGTAACAGCACTGCCAGTGTGTGTCTCAGTGTCTGCACTCCTCCACTGTAACAGCACTGCCAGTGTGTGTCTCAGTGTCTGCACTCATACAGTGTAACATCACTGCCAGTGTGTGTCTCAGTGTCTGCACTCCTCCACTGTAACAGCACTGCAAGTGTGTGTCTCAGTGTCTGCAGTCCTCCAGTGTAACATCACTGCCAGTGTGTGTCTCAGTGTCTGCACTGCTCCAGTGTAACAGCACTGCCAGTGTGTGTCTCAGTGTCTGCACTCCTCCAATGTAACAGCACTGCTTTTGTGTGTCTCAGTGTCTGCACTCCTCCGGTGTAACATCACTGCCAGTGTGTGTCTCAGTGTCTGCACTCCTCCAGTGTAACATCACTGCCAGAGTGTGTCTCAGTGTCTGCACTCCTCCAGTGTAACATCACTGCCAGTGTGTGTCTCAGTGTCTGCACTCCTCCAGTGTAACATCACTGCCAGTGTGTCTCTCAGTGTCTGCACTCCTCCAGTGTAACATCACTGCCAGTGTGTGTCTCAGTGTCTGCACTCCTCCACTGTAACAACACTGCCAATGTGTGTCTCAGTGTCTGCACTCCTGCAGTATAACATCACTGCCAGTGTGTGTCTCAGTGTCTGCACTCCTCCAGATTAACATCACTGCCAGTGTGTGTCTCAGTTTCTGCACTCCTCCGGTGTAACATCACTGCCAATGTGTGTCTCAGTGTCTGCACTCCTCCAGTGCAACATCACTGCCAGTGTGTGTCTCAGTGTCTGCACTCCTCCAGTGTAACATCACTGCCAGTGTGTGTCTCTGTGTCTGCACTCCTCCGGTGTAACATTAATGCCAGTGTGTGTCTCAGTGTCTGCACTCCTCCACTGTAACAGCACTGCCAGTGTGTGTCTCAGTGTCTGCACTCATCCGGTGTAACATCACTGCCTGTGTGTGTCTCAGTGTCTGCACTCCTCCACTGTAACAGCACTGCCAGTGTGTGTCTCAGTGTCAGCACTCCTCCAGTGTAACATCACTGCCAGTGTGTGTCTCAGTGTCTGCACTCCTCCAGTGTAACATCACTGCCAGTGTGTGTCTCTGTGTCTGCACTCCTCCGGTGTAACATTAATGCCAGTGTGTGTCTCAGTGTCTGCACTCCTCCAGTGTAACATCACTGCCAGTGTGTGTCTCAGTGTCTGCACTCCTCCAGTGTAACATCACTGCCAGTGTGTCTCTCAGTGTCTGCACTCCTCCGGTGTAACATCACTGCCCGTGTGTGTCTCAGTGTCTGCACTTCGCTACTGTAACAGCACTGCCAGTGTGTGTCTCAGTGTCTGCACTCCTCCGGTGTAACAGCACTGCCAGTGTGTGTCTCAGTGTCTGCACTCCTCCACTGTAACAGCACTGCCAGTGTGTGTCTCAGTGTCTGCACTCCTCTACTGTAAAAGCACTGCCAGTGTGTGTCTCAGTGTCTGCACTCCTCCAGTGTAACATCACTGCCAGTGTGTGTCTCAGTGTCTGCACTCCTCCACTGTAACAGCACTGCCAGTGTGTGTCTCAGTGTCTGCACTCCTCCACTGTAACAGCAATGCCAGTGTGTGTCTCAGTGTCTGCACTCCTCCGGTGTAACAGCACTGCCAGTGTGTGTCTCAGTGTCTGCACTCCTCCACTGTAACAGCACTGCCAGTGTGTGTCTCAGTGTCTGCACTCATCCGGTGTAACATCACTGCCAGTGTGTGTCTCAGTCTCTGCACTCCTCCACTGTAACAGCACTGCCAGTGTGTGTCTCAGTGTCTGCACTCCTCCAGTGTAACATCACTGCCAGTGTGTGTCTCAGTGTCTGCACTCCTCCAGTGTAACATCACTGCCAGTGTGTGTCTCTGTGTCTGCACTCCTCCGGTGTAACATTAATGCCAGTGTGTGTCTCAGTGTCTGCACTCCTCCAGTGTAACATCACTGCCAGTGTGTGTCTCAGTGTCTGCACTCCTCCAGTGTAACATCACTTCCAGTGTGTTTCTCAGTGTCTGCACTCCTCCGGTGTAACATCACTGCCAGTGTGTGTCTCAGTGTCTGCTCTTCGGCCCTGTAACTGCACTGCCAGTGTGTGTCTCCGTGTCTGCACTCCTCCGGTGTAACAGCACTGCCAGTGTGTGTTTCAGTGTCTGCACTTCTCCACTGTAACAGCCCTGCCAGTGTGTGTCTCAGTGTCTGCACTCCTCCAGAGTAACATCACTGCCAGTGTGTGTCTCAGTGTCTGCACTCCTCCAGTGTAACATCACTGCCAGCGTGTGTCTCATTGTCTGCACTCCTCCAGTGTAACATCACTGCCAGTGTGTCTCTCAGTGTCTGAACTCCTCCGGTGTAACATCACTGCCAGTGTGTGTCTCAGTGTCTGCACTCCACCACTGTAACAACACTGCCAATGTGTGTCTCAGTGCCTGCACTCCTCCAGTATAACATCACTGCCAGTGTGTGTCTCAGTGTCTGCACTCCTCCAGTGTAACATCACTGCCAGTGTTTGTCTCAGTTTCTGCACTCCTCCGGTGTAACATCACTGCCAGTGTGTGTCTCAGTGTCTGCACTCCTCCAGTGCAACATCACTGCCAGTGTGTGTCTCAGTGTCTGCACTCCTCCAGTGTAACATCACTGCCAGTGTGTCTCTCAGTGTCTGCACTCCTCCGGTGGAACATCACTGCCTGTGTGTGTCTCAGTGTCTGCACTTCGCCACTGTCACAGCACTGCCAGTGTATGTCTCAGTGTCTGCATTCCTCCGGTGCAACAGCACTGCCAGTGTGTGTCTCAGTGTCTGCACTCCTCCACTGTAACAGCACTGCCAGTGTGTGTCTCAGTGTCTGCACTCCTCCAGTGTAACATCACTGCCAGTTTGTGTCTCAGTGTCTGCACTCCTCCAGTGTAACATCACTGCCAGTGTGTTTCTCAGTGTCTGCACTCCTCCACTGTAACAGCACTGCCAGTGTGTGTCTCAGTGTCTGCACTTCGCCACTGTAACAGCACTGCCAGTGTGTGTCTCAGTGTCTGCACTCATCCGGTGTAACATCACTGCCAGTGTGTGTCTCAGTGTCTGCACTCCTCCACTGTAACAGCACTGCCAGTGTGTGTCTCAGTGTCTGCACTCCTTCCCTGTAACAGCACTGCCAGTGTGTGCCTCAGTGTCTGCACTCCTCCAGTGTAACATCATTGCCAGTGTGTGTCTCAGTGTCTGCACTCCTCCAGTGTAACATCACTGACAGTGTGTGTCTCTGTGTCTGCACTCCTCCGGTGTAACATTACTGCCAGTGTGTGTCTCAGTGTCTGCACTCCTCCAGTGTAACATCACTGCCAGTGTGTGTCTCAGTGTCTGCACTCCTCCAGTGTAACATCACTGCCAGTGTGTCTCTCAGCGTTTGCACTCCTCCGGTGTAACAGCACTGCCAGTGTGTGTCTCAGTGTCTGCACTTCGCCACTGTAACAGCACTGCCAGTGTGTGTCTCCGTGTCTGCACTCCTCCGGTGTAACAGCACTGCCAGTGTGTGTCTCAGTGTCTGCACTCCTCCACTGTAACAGCACTGCCAGTGGGTGTCTCAGTGTCTGCTCTACTCCAGTGTAACATCACTGCCAGTGTGGGTCTCAGTGTCTGCACTCCTCCAGTGTAACATCACTGCCAGTGTGACTCTCAGTGTCTGCACTCCTCTGGTGTAACGTCACTGCCAGTGTGTGTCTCAGTGTCTGCACTTCGCCACTGTAACAGCAATGCCAGTGTGTGTCTCAGTCTCTGCACTCCTCCGGTGTAACAGCACTGCCAGTGTGTGTCTCAGTGTCTGCACTCCTCCACTGTAACAGCACTGCCAGTGTGTGTCTCAGTGTCTGCACTCATACAGTGTAACATCACTGCCAGTGTGTGTCTCAGTGTCTGCACTCCTCCACTGTAACAGCACTGCAAGTGTTTGTCTCAGTGTCTGCAGTCCTCCAGTGTAACATCACTGCCAGTGTGTGTCTCAGTGTCTGCAGTGCTCCAGTGTAACAGCACTGCCAGTGTGTGTCTCAGTGTCTGCACTCCTCCAATGTAACAGCACTGCTTTTGTGTGTCTCAGTGTCTGCACTCCTCCGGTGTAACATCACTGCCAGTGTGTGTCTCAGTGTCTGCACTCCTCCAGTGTAACATCACTGCCAGAGTGTGTCTCAGTGTCTGCACTCCTCCAGTGTAACATCACTGCCAGTGTGTGTCTCAGTGTCTGCACTCCTCCAGTGTAACATCACTGCCAGTGTGTCTCTCAGTGTCTGCACTCCTCCAGTGTAACATCACTGCCAGTGTGTGTCTCAGTGTCTGCACTCCTCCACTGTAACAACACTGCCAATGTGTGTCTCAGTGTCTGCACTCCTGCAGTATAACATCACTGCCAGTGTGTGTCTCAGTGTCTGCACTCCTCCAGATTAACATCACTGCCAGTGTGTGTCTCAGTTTCTGCACTCCTCCGGTGTAACATCACTGCCAATGTGTGTCTCAGTGTCTGCACTCCTCCAGTGCAACATCACTGCCAGTGTGTGTCTCAGTGTCTGCACTCCTCCAGTGTAACATCACTGCCAGTGTGTGTCTCTGTGTCTGCACTCCTCCGGTGTAACATTAATGCCAGTGTGTGTCTCAGTGTCTGCACTCCTCCACTGTAACAGCACTGCCAGTGTGTGTCTCAGTGTCTGCACTCATCCGGTGTAACATCACTGCCAGTGTGTGTCTCAGTGTCTGCACTCCTCCACTGTAACAGCACTGCCAGTGTGTGTCTCAGTGTCTGCACTCCTCCAGTGTAACATCACTGCCAGTGTGTGTCTCAGTGTCTGCACTCCTCCAGTGTAACATCACTGCCAGTGTGTGTCTCTGTGTCTGCACTCCTCCGGTGTAACATTAATGCCAGTGTGTGTCTCAGTGTCTGCACTCCTCCAGTGTAACATCACTGCCAGTGTGTGTCTCAGTGTCTGCACTCCTCCAGTGTAACATCACTTCCAGTGTGTCTCTCAGTGTCTGCACTCCTCCGGTGTAACATCACTGCCAGTGTGTGTTTCAGTGTCTGCACTTCTCCACTGTAACAGCCCTGCCAGTGTGTGTCTCAGTGTCTGCACTCCACCACTGTAACAACACTGCCAATGTGTGTCTCAGTGCCTGCACTCCTCCAGTATAACATCACTGCCAGTGTGTGTCTCAGTGTCTGCACTCCTCCAGTGTAACATCACTGCCAGTGTTTGTCTCAGTTTCTGCACTCCTCCGGTGTAACATCACTGCCAGTGTGTGTCTCAGTGTCTGCACTCCTCCAGTGCAACATCACTGCCAGTGTGTGTCTCAGTGTCTGCACTCCTCCAGTGTAACATCACTGCCAGTGTGTCTCTCAGTGTCTGCACTCCTCCGGTGGAACATCACTGCCTGTGTGTGTCTCAGTGTCTGCACTTCGCCACTGTCACAGCACTGCCAGTGTATGTCTCAGTGTCTGCATTCCTCCGGTGCAACAGCACTGCCAGTGTGTGTCTCAGTGTCTGCACTCCTCCACTGTAACAGCACTGCCAGTGTGTGTCTCAGTGTCTGCACTCCTCCAGTGTAACATCACTGCCAGTTTGTGTCTCAGTGTCTGCACTCCTCCAGTGTAACATCACTGCCAGTGTGTTTCTCAGTGTCTGCACTCCTCCACTGTAACAGCACTGCCAGTGTGTGTCTCAGTGTCTGCACTTCGCCACTGTAACAGCACTGCCAGTGTGTGTCTCAGTGTCTGCACTCATCCGGTGTAACATCACTGCCAGTGTGTGTCTCAGTGTCTGCACTCCTCCACTGTAACAGCACTGCCAGTGTGTGTCTCAGTGTCTGCACTCCTCCACTGTAACAGCACTGCCAGTGTGTGCCTCAGTGTCTGCACTCCTCCAGTGTAACATCATTGCCAGTGTGTGTCTCAGTGTCTGCACTCCTCCAGTGTAACATCACTGACAGTGTGTGTCTCTGTGTCTGCACTCCTCCGGTGTAACATTACTGCCAGTGTGTGTCTCAGTGTCTGCACTCCTCCAGTGTAACATCACTGCCAGTGTGTGTCTCAGTGTCTGCACTCCTCCAGTGTAACATCACTGCCAGTGTGTCTCTCAGCGTTTGCACTCCTCCGGTGTAACAGCACTGCCAGTGTGTGTCTCAGTGTCTGCACTTCGCCACTGTAACAGCACTGCCAGTGTGTGTCTCCGTGTCTGCACTCCTCCGGTGTAACAGCACTGCCAGTGTGTGTCTCAGTGTCTGCACTCCTCCACTGTAACAGCACTGCCAGTGGGTGTCTCAGTGTCTGCTCTACTCCAGTGTAACATCACTGCCAGTGTGGGTCTCAGTGTCTGCACTCCTCCAGTGTAACATCACTGCCAGTGTGACTCTCAGTGTCTGCACTCCTCTGGTGTAACGTCACTGCCAGTGTGTGTCTCAGTGTCTGCACTTCGCCACTGTAACAGCAATGCCAGTGTGTGTCTCAGTCTCTGCACTCCTCCACTGTAACAGCACTGCCAGTGTGTGTCTCAGTGTCTGCACTCCTCCAGTGTACCATCACTGCCAGTGTGTGTCTCAGTGTCTGCACTCCTCCAGTGTAACATCACTGCCAGTGTGTTTCTCAGTGTCTGCACTCCTCCACTGTAACAGCACTGCCAGTGTGTGTCTCAGTGTCTGCACTTTGCCACTGTAACAGCACTGCCAGTGTGTGTCTCAGTGTCTGCACTCATCCGGTGTAACATCACTGCCAGTGTGTGTCTCAGTGTCTGCACTCCTCCACTGTAACAGCACTGCCAGTGTGTGTCTCAGTGTCTGCACTCCTCCACTGTAACAGCACTGCCAGTGTGTGCCTCAGTGTCTGCACTCCTCCAGTGTAACATCATTGCCAGTGTGTGTCTCAGTGTCTGCACTCCTCCAGTGTAACATCACTGACAGTGTGTGTCTCTGTGTCTGCACTCCTCCGGTGTAACATTACTGCCAGTGTGTGTCTCAGTGTCTGCACTCCTCCAGTGTAACATCACTGCCAGTGTGTGTCTCAGTGTCTGCACTCCTCCAGTGTAACATCACTGCCAGTGTGTCTCTCAGCGTTTGCACTCCTCCGGTGTAACATCACTGCCAGTGTGTGTCTCAGTGTCTGCACTTCGCCACTGTAACAGCACTGCCAGTGTGTGTCTCCGTGTCTGCACTCCTCCGGTGTAACAGCACTGCCAGTGTGTGTCTCAGTGTCTGCACTCCTCCACTGTAACAGCACTGCCAGTGGGTGTCTCAGTGTCTGCTCTACTCCAGTGTAACCTCACTGCCAGTGTGGGTCTCAGTGTCTGCACTCCTCCAGTGTAACATCACTGCCAGTGTGACTCTCAGTGTCTGCACTCCTCTGGTGTAACGTCACTGCCAGTGTGTGTCTCAGTGTCTGCACTTCGCCACTGTAACAGCAATGCCAGTGTGTGTCTCAGTCTCTGCACTCCTCCGGTGTAACAGCACTGCCAGTGTGTGTCTCAGTGTCTGCACTCCTCCACTGTAACAGCACTGCCAGTGTGTGTCTCAGTGTCTGCACTCATACAGTGTAACATCACTGCCAGTGTGTGTCTCAGTGTCTGCACTCCTCCACTGTAACAGCACTGCAAGTGTGTGTCTCAGTGTCTGCAGTCCTCCAGTGTAACATCACTGCCAGTGTGTGTCTCAGTGTCTGCACTGCTCCAGTGTAACAGCACTGCCAGTGTGTGTCTCAGTGTCTGCACTCCTCCAATGTAACAGCACTGCTTTTGTGTGTCTCAGTGTCTGCACTCCTCCGGTGTAACATCACTGCCAGTGTGTGTCTCAGTGTCTGCACTCCTCCAGTGTAACATCACTGCCAGAGTGTGTCTCAGTGTCCGCACTCCTCCAGTGTAACATCACTGCCAGTGTGTGTCTCAGTGTCTGCACTCCTCCAGTGTAACATCACTGCCAGTGTGTCTCTCAGTGTCTGCACTCCTCCAGTGTAACATCACTGCCAGTGTGTGTCTCAGTGTCTGCACTCCTCCACTGTAACAACACTGCCAATGTGTGTCTCAGTGTCTGCACTCCTGCAGTATAACATCACTGCCAGTGTGTGTCTCAGTGTCTGCACTCCTCCAGATTAACATCACTGCCAGTGTGTGTCTCAGTTTCTGCACTCCTCCGGTGTAACATCACTGCCAATGTGTGTCTCAGTGTCTGCACTCCTCCAGTGCAACATCACTGCCAGTGTGTGTCTCAGTGTCTGCACTCCTCCAGTGTAACATCACTGCCAGTGTGTGTCTCTGTGTCTGCACTCCTCCGGTGTAACATTAATGCCAGTGTGTGTCTCAGTGTCTGCACTCCTCCACTGTAACAGCACTGCCAGTGTGTGTCTCAGTGTCTGCACTCATCCGGTGTAACATCACTGCCAGTGTGTGTCTCAGTGTCTGCACTCCTCCACTGTAACAGCACTGCCAGTGTGTGTCTCAGTGTCTGCACTCCTCCAGTGTAACATCACTGCCAGTGTGTGTCTCAGTGTCTGCACTCCTCCAGTGTAACATCACTGCTAGTGTGTGTCTCTGTGTCTGCACTCCTCCGGTGTAACATTAATGCCAGTGTGTGTCTCAGTGTCTGCACTCCTCCAGTGTAACATCACTGCCAGTGTGTGTCTCAGTGTCTGCACTCCTCCAGTGTAACATCACTGCCAGTGTGTCTCTCAGTGTCTGCACTCCTCCGGTGTAACATCACTGCCCGTGTGTGTCTCAGTGTCTGCACTTCGCTACTGTAACAGCACTGCCAGTGTGTGTCTCAGTGTCTGCACTCCTCCGGTGTAACAGCACTGCCAGTGTGTGTCTCAGTGTCTGCACTCCTCCACTGTAACAGCACTGCCAGTGTGTGTCTCAGTGTCTGCACTCCTCTACTGTAAAAGCACTGCCAGTGTGTGTCTCAGTGTCTGCACTCCTCCAGTGTAACATCACTGCCAGTGTGTGTCTCAGTGTCTGCACTCCTCCACTGTAACAGCACTGCCAGTGTGTGTCTCAGTGTCTGCACTCCTCCACTGTAACAGCACTGCCAGTGTGTGTCTCAGTGTCTGCACTCATCCGGTGTAACATCACTGCCAGTGTGTGTCTCAGTCTCTGCACTCCTCCACTGTAACAGCACTGCCAGTGTGTTTCTCAGTGTCTGCACTCCTCCAGTGTAACATCACTGCCAGTGTGTGTCTCAGTGTCTGCACTCCTCCAGTGTAACATCACTGCCAGTGTGTGTCTCTGTGTCTGCACTCCTCCGGTGTAACATTAATGCCAGTGTGTGTCTCAGTGTCTGCACTCCTCCAGTGTAACATCACTGCCAGTGTGTGTCTCAGTGTCTGCACTCCTCCAGTGTAACATCACTTCCAGTGTGTCTCTCAGTGTCTGCACTCCTCCGGTGTAACATCACTGCCAGTGTGTGTCTCAGTGTCTGCACTTCGGCCCTGTAACTGCACTGCCAGTGTGTGTCTCCGTGTCTGCACTCCTCCGGTGTAACAGCACTGCCAGTGTGTGTTTCAGTGTCTGCACTTCTCCACTGTAACAGCCCTGCCAGTGTGTGTCTCAGTGTCTGCACTCCTCCAGAGTAACATCACTGCCAGTGTGTGTCTCAGTGTCTGCACTCCTCCAGTGTAACATCACTGCCAGCGTGTGTCTCATTGTCTGCACACCTCCAGTGTAACATCACTGCCAGTGTGTCTCTCAGTGTCTGAACTCCTCCGGTGTAACATCACTGCCAGTGTGTGTCTCAGTGTCTGCACTCCACCACTGTAACAACACTGCCAATGTGTGTCTCAGTGCCTGCACTCCTCCAGTATAACATCACTGCCAGTGTGTGTCTCAGTGTCTGCACTCCTCCAGTGTAACATCACTGCCAGTGTTTGTCTCAGTTTCTGCACTCCTCCGGTGTAACATCACTGCCAGTGTGTGTCTCAGTGTCTGCACTCCTCCAGTGCAACATCACTGCCAGTGTGTGTCTCAGTGTCTGCACTCCTCCAGTGTAACATCACTGCCAGTGTGTCTCTCAGTGTCTGCACTCCTCCGGTGGAACATCACTGCCTGTGTGTGTCTCAGTGTCTGCACTTCGCCACTGTCACAGCACTGCCAGTGTATGTCTCAGTGTCTGCATTCCTCCGGTGCAACAGCACTGCCAGTGTGTGTCTCAGTGTCTGCACTCCTCCACTGTAACAGCACTGCCAGTGTGTGTCTCAGTGTCTGCACTCCTCCAGTGTAACATCACTGCCAGTTTGTGTCTCAGTGTCTGCACTCCTCCAGTGTAACATCACTGCCAGTGTGTTTCTCAGTGTCTGCACTCCTCCACTGTAACAGCACTGCCAGTGTGTGTCTCAGTGTCTGCACTTCGCCACTGTAACAGCACTGCCAGTGTGTGTCTCAGTGTCTGCACTCATCCGGTGTAACATCACTGCCAGTGTGTGTCTCAGTGTCTGCACTCCTCCACTGTAACAGCACTGCCAGTGTGTGTCTCAGTGTCTGCACTCCTCCACTGTAACAGCACTGCCAGTGTGTGCCTCAGTGTCTGCACTCCTCCAGTGTAACATCATTGCCAGTGTGTGTCTCAGTGTCTGCACTCCTCCAGTGTAACATCACTGACAGTGTGTGTCTCTGTGTCTGCACTCCTCCGGTGTAACATTACTGCCAGTGTGTGTCTCAGTGTCTGCACTCCTCCAGTGTAACATCACTGCCAGTGTGTGTCTCAGTGTCTGCACTCCTCCAGTGTAACATCACTGCCAGTGTGTCTCTCAGCGTTTGCACTCCTCCGGTGTAACATCACTGCCAGTGTGTGTCTCAGTGTCTGCACTTCGCCACTGTAACAGCACTGCCAGTGTGTGTCTCCGTGTCTGCACTCCTCCGGTGTAACAGCACTGCCAGTGTGTGTCTCAGTGTCTGCACTCCTCCACTGTAACAGCACTGCCAGTGGGTGTCTCAGTGTCTGCTCTACTCCAGTGTAACATCACTGCCAGTGTGGGTCTCAGTGTCTGCACTCCTCCAGTGTAACATCACTGCCAGTGTGACTCTCAGTGTCTGCACTCCTCTGGTGTAACGTCACTGCCAGTGTGTGTCTCAGTGTCTGCACTTCGCCACTGTAACAGCAATGCCAGTGTGTGTCTCAGTCTCTGCACTCCTCCGGTGTAACAGCACTGCCAGTGTGTGTCTCAGTGTCTGCACTCCTCCACTGTAACAGCACTGCCAGTGTGTGTCTCAGTGTCTGCACTCATACAGTGTAACATCACTGCCAGTGTGTGTCTCAGTGTCTGCACTCCTCCACTGTAACAGCACTGCAAGTGTTTGTCTCAGTGTCTGCAGTCCTCCAGTGTAACATCACTGCCAGTGTGTGTCTCAGTGTCTGCAGTGCTCCAGTGTAACAGCACTGCCAGTGTGTGTCTCAGTGTCTGCACTCCTCCAATGTAACAGCACTGCTTTTGTGTGTCTCAGTGTCTGCACTCCTCCGGTGTAACATCACTGCCAGTGTGTGTCTCAGTGTCTGCACTCCTCCAGTGTAACATCACTGCCAGAGTGTGTCTCAGTGTCTGCACTCCTCCAGTGTAACATCACTGCCAGTGTGTGTCTCAGTGTCTGCACTCCTCCAGTGTAACATCACTGCCAGTGTGTCTCTCAGTGTCTGCACTCCTCCAGTGTAACATCACTGCCAGTGTGTGTCTCAGTGTCTGCACTCCTCCACTGTAACAACACTGCCAATGTGTGTCTCAGTGTCTGCACTCCTGCAGTATAACATCACTGCCAGTGTGTGTCTCAGTGTCTGCACTCCTCCAGATTAACATCACTGCCAGTGTGTGTCTCAGTTTCTGCACTCCTCCGGTGTAACATCACTGCCAATGTGTGTCTCAGTGTCTGCACTCCTCCAGTGCAACATCACTGCCAGTGTGTGTCTCAGTGTCTGCACTCCTCCAGTGTAACATCACTGCCAGTGTGTGTCTCTGTGTCTGCACTCCTCCGGTGTAACATTAATGCCAGTGTGTGTCTCAGTGTCTGCACTCCTCCACTGTAACAGCACTGCCAGTGTGTGTCTCAGTGTCTGCACTCATCCGGTGTAACATCACTGCCAGTGTGTGTCTCAGTGTCTGCACTCCTCCACTGTAACAGCACTGCCAGTGTGTGTCTCAGTGTCTGCACTCCTCCAGTGTAACATCACTGCCAGTGTGTGTCTCAGTGTCTGCACTCCTCCAGTGTAACATCACTGCCAGTGTGTGTCTCTGTGTCTGCACTCCTCCGGTGTAACATTAATGCCAGTGTGTGTCTCAGTGTCTGCACTCCTCCAGTGTAACATCACTGCCAGTGTGTGTCTCAGTGTCTGCACTCCTCCAGTGTAACATCACTTCCAGTGTGTCTCTCAGTGTCTGCACTCCTCCGGTGTAACATCACTGCCAGTGTGTGTTTCAGTGTCTGCACTTCTCCACTGTAACAGCCCTGCCAGTGTGTGTCTCAGTGTCTGCACTCCTCCAGAGTAACATCACTGCCAGTGTGTGTCTCATTGTCTGCACTCCTCCAGTGTAACATCACTGCCAGTGTGTGTCTCAGTGTCTGCACTCCTCCGGTGTAACATCACTGCCAGTGTGAGTCTCAGTGTCTGCACTCCTCCAGTGTAACATCACTGCCAGTGTGGGTCTCAATGTCTGCACTCCTCCAGTGTAACATCACTGCCAGTGTGTGTCTCTCATTGTCTGCACTCCTCTGGTGTAACATCACTGCCAGTGTGTGTCTCAGTGTCTGCACTTCGCCACTGTAACAGCAATGCCAGTGTGTGTCTCAGTCTCTGCACTCCTCCGGTGTAACAGCACTGCCAGTGTGTGTCTCAGTGTCTGCACTCCTCCACTGTAACAGCACTGCCAGTGTGTGTCTCAGTGTCTGCACTCATCCGGTGTAACATCACTGCCAGTGTGTGTCTCAGTGTCTGCACTCCTCCACTGTAACAGCATTGCCAGAGCGTGTCTCAGTGTCTGCACTCCTCCAGTGTAACATCACTGCCAGTGTGTGTCTCAGTTTCTGCACTCCTCCAGTGTAACAGCACTGCTAGTGTGTGTCTCAGTGTCTGCAGTCCTCCAGTGTAACATCACTGCCAGTGTGTGTCTCAGTGTCTGCACTCCTCCAGTGTAACAGCACTGCGTGTGTGTCTCAGTGTCTGCACTCCTCCGGTGTAACATCACTGCCAGTGTGTGTCTCATTGTCTGCACTCCTCCAGTGTAACATCACTGCCAGTGTGTGTCTCAGTGTCTGCACTCCTCCACTGTAACAGCACTGCAAGTGTGTGTCTCAGTGTCTGCAGTCCTCCAGTGTAACATCACTGCCAGTGTGTGTCTCAGTGTCTGCACTGCTCCAGTGTAACAGCACTGCCAGTGTGTGTCTCAGTGTCTGCACTCCTCCAATGTAACAGCACTGCTTTTGTGTGTCTCAGTGTCTGCACTCCTCCGGTGTAACATCACTGCCAGTGTGTGTCTCAGTGTCTGCACTCCTCCAGTGTAACATCACTGCCAGAGTGTGTCTCAGTGTCTGCACTCCTCCAGTGTAACATCACTGCCAGTGTGTGTCTCAGTGTCTGCACTCCTCCAGTGTAACATCACTGCCAGTGTGTCTCTCAGTGTCTGCACTCCTCCAGTGTAACATCACTGCCAGTGTGTGTCTCAGTGTCTGCACTCCTCCACTGTAACAACACTGCCAATGTGTGTCTCAGTGTCTGCACTCCTGCAGTATAACATCACTGCCAGTGTGTGTCTCAGTGTCTGCACTCCTCCAGATTAACATCACTGCCAGTGTGTGTCTCAGTTTCTGCACTCCTCCGGTGTAACATCACTGCCAATGTGTGTCTCAGTGTCTGCACTCCTCCAGTGCAACATCACTGCCAGTGTGTGTCTCAGTGTCTGCACTCCTCCAGTGTAACATCACTGCCAGTGTGTGTCTCTGTGTCTGCACTCCTCCGGTGTAACATTAATGCCAGTGTGTGTCTCAGTGTCTGCACTCCTCCACTGTAACAGCACTGCCAGTGTGTGTCTCAGTGTCTGCACTCATCCGGTGTAACATCACTGCCAGTGTGTGTCTCAGTGTCTGCACTCCTCCACTGTAACAGCACTGCCAGTGTGTGTCTCAGTGTCTGCACTCCTCCAGTGTAACATCACTGCCAGTGTGTGTCTCAGTGTCTGCACTCCTCCAGTGTAACATCACTGCCAGTGTGTGTCTCTGTGTCTGCACTCCTCCGGTGTAACATTAATGCCAGTGTGTGTCTCAGTGTCTGCACTCCTCCAGTGTAACATCACTGCCAGTGTGTGTCTCAGTGTCTGCACTCCTCCAGTGTAACATCACTTCCAGTGTGTCTCTCAGTGTCTGCACTCCTCCGGTGTAACATCACTGCCAGTGCGTGTTTCAGTGTCTGCACTTCTCCACTGTAACAGCCCTGCCAGTGTGTGTCTCAGTGTCTGCACTCCTCCAGAGTAACATCACTGCCAGTGTGTGTCTCATTGTCTGCACTCCTCCAGTGTAACATCACTGCCAGTGTGTGTCTCAGTGTCTGCACTCCTCCGGTGTAACATCACTGCCAGTGTGAGTCTCAGTGTCTGCACTCCTCCAGTGTAACATCACTGCCAGTGTGGGTCTCAATGTCTGCACTCCTCCAGTGTAACATCACTGCCAGTGTGTGTCTCTCATTGTCTGCACTCCTCTGGTGTAACATCACTGCCAGTGTGTGTCTCAGTGTCTGCACTTCGCCACTGTAACAGCAATGCCAGTGTGTGTCTCAGTCTCTGCACTCCTCCGGTGTAACAGCACTGCCAGTGTGTGTCTCAGTGTCTGCACTCCTCCACTGTAACAGCACTGCCAGTGTGTGTCTCAGTGTCTGCACTCATCCGGTGTAACATCACTGCCAGTGTGTGTCTCAGTGTCTGCACTCCTCCACTGTAACAGCATTGCCAGTGTGTGTCTCAGTGTCTGCACTCCTCCAGTGTAACATCACTGCCAGTGTGTGTCTCAGTTTCTGCACTCCTCCAGTGTAACAGCACTGCTAGTGTGTGTCTCAGTGTCTGCAGTCCTCCAGTGTAACATCACTGCCAGTGTGTGTCTCAGTGTCTGCACTCCTCCAGTGTAACAGCACTGCGTGTGTGTCTCAGTGTCTGCACTCCTCCGGTGTAACATCACTGCCAGTGTGTGTCTCATTGTCTGCACTCCTCCAGTGTAACATCACTGCCAGTGTGTGTCTCAGTGTCTGCACTCCTCCAGTGTAACATTACTGCCAGTGTGTGTCTCAGTGTTTGCAGTCCTCCAGTGTAACATCACTGCCAGTGTGTCTCTCAGTGTCTGAACTCCTCCGGTGTAACATCACTGCCAGTGTGTGTCTCAGTGTCTGCACTCCTCCACTGTAACAACACTGCCAATGTGTGTCTCAGTGTCTGCACTCCTCCAGTATAACATCACTGCCAGTGTGTGTCTCAGTGTCTGCACTCCTCCAGTGTAACATCACTGCCAGTGTCTATCTCAGTTTCTGCACTCCTCCAGTGCAACATCACTGCCAGTGTGTGTCTCAGTGTCTGCACTCCTCCAGTGTAACATCACTGCCAGTGTGTCTCTCAGTGTCTGCTCTCCTCCGGTGTAACATCACTGCCCGTGTGTGTCTCAGTGTCTGCACTTCGCCACTGTAACAGCACTGCCAGTGTGTGTCTCAGTGTCTGCATTCCTCCGGTGTAACAGCACTGCCAGTGTGTGTCTCAGTGTCTGCACTCCTCCACTGTAACAGCACTGCCAGTGTGTGTGTCAGTGTCTGCACTCCTCCAGTGTAACATCACTGCCAGTGTGTGTCTCAGTTTCTGCACTCCTCCGGTGTAACATCACTGCCAGTGTGTGTCTCAGTGTCTGCACTCCTCCAGTGTAACATCACTGCCAGTGTGTCTCTCAGTGTCTGCACTCCTCCGGTGTAACATCACTGCCCGTGTGTGTCTCAGTGTCTGCACTTCGCCACTGTATCAGCACTGCCAGTGTGTGTCTCTGTGTCTGCACTCCTCCGGTGTAACTGCACTGCCAGTGTGTGTCTCAGTGTCTGCACTCCTCCACTGTAACAGCACTGCCAGTGTGTGTCTCAGTGTCTGCACACCTCCACTGTAACAGCAATGCCAGTGTGTGTCTCAGTGTCTGCACTCCTCCGGTGTAACAGCACTGCCAGTGTGTGTCTCAGTGTCTGCACTCCTCCACTGTAACAGCACTGCCAGTGTGTGTCTCAGTGTCTGCACTCCTCCAATGTAACAGCACTGCTTTTGTGTGTCTCAGTGTCTGCACTCCTCCGGTGTAACATCACTGCCAGTGTGTGTCTCAGTGTCTGCACTCCTCCAGTGTAACATCACTGCCAGAGTGTGTCTCAGTGTCTGCACTCCTCCAGTGTAACATCACTGCCAGTGTGTGTCTCAGTGTCTGCACTCCTCCAGTGTAACATCACTGCCAGTGTGTCTCTCAGTGTCTGCACTCCTCCAGTGTAACATCACTGCCAGTGTGTGTCTCAGTGTCTGCACTCCTCCACTGTAACAACACTGCCAATGTGTGTCTCAGTGTCTGCACTCCTGCAGTATAACATCACTGCCAGTGTGTGTCTCAGTGTCTGCACTCCTCCAGATTAACATCACTGCCAGTGTGTGTCTCAGTTTCTGCACTCCTCCGGTGTAACATCACTGCCAATGTGTGTCTCAGTGTCTGCACTCCTCCAGTGCAACATCACTGCCAGTGTGTGTCTCAGTGTCTGCACTCCTCCAGTGTAACATCACTGCCAGTGTGTGTCTCTGTGTCTGCACTCCTCCGGTGTAACATTAATGCCAGTGTGTGTCTCAGTGTCTGCACTCCTCCACTGTAACAGCACTGCCAGTGTGTGTCTCAGTGTCTGCACTCATCCGGTGTAACATCACTGCCAGTGTGTGTCTCAGTGTCTGCACTCCTCCACTGTAACAGCACTGCCAGTGTGTGTCTCAGTGTCTGCACTCCTCCAGTGTAACATCACTGCCAGTGTGTGTCTCAGTGTCTGCACTCCTCCAGTGTAACATCACTGCCAGTGTGTGTCTCTGTGTCTGCACTCCTCCGGTGTAACATTAATGCCAGTGTGTGTCTCAGTGTCTGCACTCCTCCAGTGTAACATCACTGCCAGTGTGTGTCTCAGTGTCTGCACTCCTCCAGTGTAACATCACTGCCAGTGTGTCTCTCAGTGTCTGCACTCCTCCGGTGTAACATCACTGCCCGTGTGTGTCTCAGTGTCTGCACTTCGCTACTGTAACAGCACTGCCAGTGTGTGTCTCAGTGTCTGCACTCCTCCGGTGTAACAGCACTGCCAGTGTGTGTCTCAGTGTCTGCACTCCTCCACTGTAACAGCACTGCCAGTGTGTGTCTCAGTGTCTGCACTCCTCTACTGTAACAACACTGCCAGTGTGTGTCTCAGTGTCTGCACTCCTCCAGTGTAACATCACTGCCAGTGTGTGTCTCAGTGTCTGCACTCCTCCACTGTAACAGCACTGCCAGTGTGTGTCTCAGTGTCTGCACTCCTCCACTGTAACAGCAATGCCAGTGTGTGTCTCAGTGTCTGCACTCCTCCGGTGTAACAGCACTGCCAGTGTGTGTCTCAGTGTCTGCACTCCTCCACTGTAACAGCACTGCCAGTGTGTGTCTCAGTGTCTGCACTCATCCGGTGTAACATCACTGCCAGTGTGTGTCTCAGTCTCTGCACTCCTCCACTGTAACAGCACTGCCAGTGTGTGTCTCAGTGTCTGCACTCCTCCAGTGTAACATCACTGCCAGTGTGTGTCTCAGTGTCTGCACTCCTCCAGTGTAACATCACTGCCAGTGTGTGTCTCTGTGTCTGCACTCCTCTGGTGTAACATTAATGCCAGTGTGTGTCTCAGTGTCTGCACTCCTCCAGTGTAACATCACTGCCAGTGTGTGTCTCAGTGTCTGCACTCCTCCAGTGTAACATCACTTCCAGTGTGTCTCTCAGTGTCTGCACTCCTCCGGTGTAACATCACTGCCAGTGTGTGTCTCAGTGTCTGCACTTCGGCACTGTAACTGCACTGCCAGTGTGTGTCTCCGTGTCTGCACTCCTCCGGTGTAACAGCACTGCCAGTGTGTGTTTCAGTGTCTGCACTTCTCCACTGTAACAGCCCTGCCAGTGTGTGTCTCAGTGTCTGCACTCCTCCAGAGTAACATCACTGCCAGTGTGTGTCTCAGTGTCTGCACTCCTCCAGTGTAACATCACTGCCAGCGTGTGTCTCATTGTCTGCACTCCTCCAGTGTAACATCACTGCCAGTGTGTCTCTCAGTGTCTGAACTCCTCCGGTGTAACATCACTGCCAGTGTGTGTCTCAGTGTCTGCACTCCACCACTGTAACAACACTGCCAATGTGTGTCTCAGTGCCTGCACTCCTCCAGTATAACATCACTGCCAGTGTGTGTCTCAGTGTCTGCACTCCTCCAGTGTAACATCACTGCCAGTGTTTGTCTCAGTTTCTGCACTCCTCCGGTGTAACATCACTGCCAGTGTGTGTCTCAGTGTCTGCACTCCTCCAGTGCAACATCACTGCCAGTGTGTGTCTCAGTGTCTGCACTCCTCCAGTGTAACATCACTGCCAGTGTGTCTCTCAGTGTCTGCACTCCTCCGGTGGAACATCACTGCCTGTGTGTGTCTCAGTGTCTGCACTTCGCCACTGTCACAGCACTGCCAGTGTATGTCTCAGTGTCTGCATTCCTCCGGTGCAACAGCACTGCCAGTGTGTGTCTCAGTGTCTGCACTCCTCCACTGTAACAGCACTGCCAGTGTGTGTCTCAGTGTCTGCACTCCTCCAGTGTAACATCACTGCCAGTGTGTGTCTCAGTGTCTGCACTCCTCCAGTGTAACATCACTGCCAGTGTGTTTCTCAGTGTCTGCACTCCTCCACTGTAACAGCACTGCCAGTGTGTGTCTCAGTGTCTGCACTTCGCCACTGTAACAGCACTGCCAGTGTGTGTCTCAGTGTCTGCACTCATCCGGTGTAACATCACTGCCAGTGTGTGTCTCAGTGTCTGCACTCCTCCACTGTAACAGCACTGCCAGTGTGTGTCTCAGTGTCTGCACTCCTCCACTGTAACAGCACTGCCAGTGTGTGCCTCAGTGTCTGCACTCCTCCAGTGTAACATCATTGCCAGTGTGTGTCTCAGTGTCTGCACTCCTCCAGTGTAACATCACTGACAGTGTGTGTCTCTGTGTCTGCACTCCTCCGGTGTAACATTACTGCCAGTGTGTGTCTCAGTGTCTGCACTCCTCCAGTGTAACATCACTGCCAGTGTGTGTCTCAGTGTCTGCACTCCTCCAGTGTAACATCACTGCCAGTGTGTCTCTCAGCGTTTGCACTCCTCCGGTGTAACATCACTGCCAGTGTGTGTCTCAGTGTCTGCACTTCGCCACTGTAACAGCACTGCCAGTGTGTGTCTCCGTGTCTGCACTCCTCCGGTGTAACAGCACTGCCAGTGTGTGTCTCAGTGTCTGCACTCCTCCACTGTAACAGCACTGCCAGTGGGTGTCTCAGTGTCTGCTCTACTCCAGTGTAACATCACTGCCAGTGTGGGTCTCAGTGTCTGCACTCCTCCAGTGTAACATCACTGCCAGTGTGCCTCTCAGTGTCTGCACTCCTCTGGTGTAACGTCACTGCCAGTGTGTGTCTCAGTGTCTGCACTTCGCCACTGTAACAGCAATGCCAGTGTGTGTCTCAGTCTCTGCACTCCTCCGGTGTAACAGCACTGCCAGTGTGTGTCTCAGTGTCTGCACTCCTCCACTGTAACAGCACTGCCAGTGTGTGTCTCAGTGTCTGCACTCATACAGTGTAACATCACTGCCAGTGTGTGTCTCAGTGTCTGCACTCCTCCACTGTAACAGCACTGCAAGTGTGTGTCTCAGTGTCTGCAGTCCTCCAGTGTAACATCACTGCCAGTGTGTGTCTCAGTGTCTGCACTGCTCCAGTGTAACAGCACTGCCAGTGTGTGTCTCAGTGTCTGCACTCCTCCAATGTAACAGCACTGCTTTTGTGTGTCTCAGTGTCTGCACTCCTCCGGTGTAACATCACTGCCAGTGTGTGTCTCAGTGTCTGCACTCCTCCAGTGTAACATCACTGCCAGAGTGTGTCTCAGTGTCTGCACTCCTCCAGTGTAACATCACTGCCAGTGTGTGTCTCAGTGTCTGCACTCCTCCAGTGTAACATCACTGCCAGTGTGTCTCTCAGTGTCTGCACTCCTCCAGTGTAACATCACTGCCAGTGTGTGTCTCAGTGTCTGCACTCCTCCACTGTAACAACACTGCCAATGTGTGTCTCAGTGTCTGCACTCCTGCAGTATAACATCACTGCCAGTGTGTGTCTCAGTGTCTGCACTCCTCCAGATTAACATCACTGCCAGTGTGTGTCTCAGTTTCTGCACTCCTCCGGTGTAACATCACTGCCAATGTGTGTCTCAGTGTCTGCACTCCTCCAGTGCAACATCACTGCCAGTGTGTGTCTCAGTGTCTGCACTCCTCCAGTGTAACATCACTGCCAGTGTGTGTCTCTGTGTCTGCACTCCTCCGGTGTAACATTAATGCCAGTGTGTGTCTCAGTGTCTGCACTCCTCCACTGTAACAGCACTGCCAGTGTGTGTCTCAGTGTCTGCACTCATCCGGTGTAACATCACTGCCAGTGTGTGTCTCAGTGTCTGCACTCCTCCACTGTAACAGCACTGCCAGTGTGTGTCTCAGTGTCTGCACTCCTCCAGTGTAACATCACTGCCAGTGTGTGTCTCAGTGTCTGCACTCCTCCAGTGTAACATCACTGCCAGTGTGTGTCTCTGTGTCTGCACTCCTCCGGTGTAACATTAATGCCAGTGTGTGTCTCAGTGTCTGCACTCCTCCAGTGTAACATCACTGCCAGTGTGTGTCTCAGTGTCTGCACTCCTCCAGTGTAACATCACTGCCAGTGTGTGTTTCAGTGTCTGCACTTCTCCACTGTAACAGCCCTGCCAGTGTGTGTCTCAGTGTCTGCACTCCTCCAGAGTAACATCACTGCCAGTGTGTGTCTCATTGTCTGCACTCCTCCAGTGTAACATCACTGCCAGTGTGTGTCTCAGTGTCTGCACTCCTCCGGTGTAACATCACTGCCAGTGTGAGTCTCAGTGTCTGCACTCCTCCAGTGTAACATCACTGCCAGTGTGGGTCTCAATGTCTGCACTCCTCCAGTGTAACATCACTGCCAGTGTGTGTCTCAGTGTCTGCACTTCGCCACTGTAACAGCAATGCCAGTGTGTGTCTCAGTCTCTGCGCTCCTCCGGTGTAACAGCACTGCCAGTGTGTGTCTCAGTGTCTGCACTCCTCCACTGTAACAGCACTGCCAGTGTGTGTCTCAGAGTCTGCACTCATCCGGTGTAACATCACTGCCAGTGTGTGTCTCAGTGTCTGCACTCCTCCACTGTAACAGCATTGCCAGTGTGTGTCTCAGTGTCTGCACTCCTCCAGTGTAACATCACTGCCAGTGTGTGTCTCAGTTTCTGCACTCCTCCAGTGTAACAGCACTGCTAGTGTGTGTCTCAGTGTCTGCAGTCCTCCAGTGTAACATCACTGCCAGTGTGTGTCTCAGTGTCTGCACTCCTCCAGTGTAACAGCACTGCGTGTGTGTCTCAGTGTCTGCACTCCTCCGGTGTAACATCACTGCCAGTGTGTGTCTCATTGTCTGCACTCCTCCAGTGTAACATCACTGCCAGTGTGTGTCTCAGTGTCTGCACTCCTCCACTGTAACAGCACTGCAAGTGTGTGTCTCAGTGTCTGCAGTCCTCCAGTGTAACATCACTGCCAGTGTGTGTCTCAGTGTCTGCACTGCTCCAGTGTAACAGCACTGCCAGTGTGTGTCTCAGTGTCTGCACTCCTCCAATGTAACAGCACTGCTTTTGTGTGTCTCAGTGTCTGCACTCCTCCGGTGTAACATCACTGCCAGTGTGTGTCTCAGTGTCTGCACTCCTCCAGTGTAACATCACTGCCAGAGTGTGTCTCAGTGTCTGCACTCCTCCAGTGTAACATCACTGCCAGTGTGTGTCTCAGTGTCTGCACTCCTCCAGTGTAACATCACTGCCAGTGTGTCTCTCAGTGTCTGCACTCCTCCAGTGTAACATAACTGCCAGTGTGTGTCTCAGTGTCTGCACTCCTCCACTGTAACAACACTGCCAATGTGTGTCTCAGTGTCTGCACTCCTGCAGTATAACATCACTGCCAGTGTGTGTCTCAGTGTCTGCACTCCTCCAGATTAACATCACTGCCAGTGTGTGTCTCAGTTTCTGCACTCCTCCGGTGTAACATCACTGCCAATGTGTGTCTCAGTGTCTGCACTCCTCCAGTGCAACATCACTGCCAGTGTGTGTCTCAGTGTCTGCACTCCTCCAGTGTAACATCACTGCCAGTGTGTGTCTCTGTGTCTGCACTCCTCCGGTGTAACATTAATGCCAGTGTGTGTCTCAGTGTCTGCACTCCTCCACTGTAACAGCACTGCCAGTGTGTGTCTCAGTGTCTGCACTCATCCGGTGTAACATCACTGCCAGTGTGTGTCTCAGTGTCTGCACTCCTCCACTGTAACAGCACTGCCAGTGTGAGTCTCAGTGTCTGCACTCCTCCAGTGTAACATCACTGCCAGTGTGTGTCTCAGTGTCTGCACTCCTCCAGTGTAACATCACTGCCAGTGTGTGCCTCTGTGTCTGCACTCCTCCGGTGTAACATTAATGCCAGTGTGTGTCTCAGTGTCTGCACTCCTCCAGTGTAACATCACTGCCAGTGTGTGTCTCAGTGTCTGCACTCCTCCAGTGAAACATCACTTCCAGTGTGTCTCTCAGTGTCTGCACTCCTCCGGTGTAACATCACTGCCAGTGTGTGTTTCAGTGTCTGCACTTCTCCACTGTAACAGCCCTGCCAGTGTGTGTCTCAGTGTCTGCACTCCTCCAGAGTAACATCACTGCCAGTGTGTGTCTCATTGTCTGCACTCCTCCAGTGTAACATCACTGCCAGTGTGTGTCTCAGTGTCTGCACTCCTCCGGTGTAACATCACTGCCAGTGTGAGTCTCAGTGTCTGCACTCCTCCAGTGTAACATCACTGCCAGTGTGGGTCTCAATGTCTGCACTCCTCCAGTGTAACATCACTGCCAGTGTGTGTCTCTCATTGTCTGCACTCCTCTGGTGTAACATCACTGCCAGTGTGTGTCTCAGTGTCTGCACTTCGCCACTGTAACAGCAATGCCAGTGTGTGTCTCAGTCTCTGCACTCCTCCGGTGTAACAGCACTGCCAGTGTGTGTCTCAGTGTCTGCACTCCTCCACTGTAACAGCACTGCCAGTGTGTGTCTCAGTGTCTGCACTCATCCGGTGTAACATCACTGCCAGTGTGTGTCTCAGTGTCTGCACTCCTCCACTGTAACAGCATTGCCAGTGTGTGTCTCAGTGTCTGCACTCCTCCAGTGTAACATCACTGCCAGTGTGTGTCTCAGTTTCTGCACTCCTCCAGTGTAACAGCACTGCTAGTGTGTGTCTCAGTGTCTGCAGTCCTCCAGTGTAACATCACTGCCAGTGTGTGTCTCAGTGTCTGCACTCCTCCAGTGTAACAGCACTGCGTGTGTGTCTCAGTGTCTGCACTCCTCCGGTGTAACATCACTGCCAGTGTGTGTCTCATTGTCTGCACTCCTCCAGTGTAACATCACTGCCAGTGTGTGTCTCAGTGTCTGCACTCCTCCAGTGTAACATTACTGCCAGTGTGTGTCTCAGTGTTTGCAGTCCTCCAGTGTAACATCACTGCCAGTGTGTCTCTCAGTGTCTGAACTCCTCCGGTGTAACATCACTGCCAGTGTGTGTCTCAGTGTCTGCACTCCTCCACTGTAACAACACTGCCAATGTGTGTCTCAGTGTCTGCACTCCTCCAGTATAACATCACTGCCAGTGTGTGTCTCAGTGTCTGCACTCCTCCAGTGTAACATCACTGCCAGTGTGTGTCTCAGTTTCTGCACTCCTCCAGTGCAACATCACTGCCAGTGTGTGTCTCAGTGTCTGCACTCCTCCAGTGTAACATCACTGCCAGTGTGTCTCTCAGTGTCTGCTCTCCTCCGGTGTAACATCACTGCCCGTGTGTGTCTCAGTGTCTGCACTTCGCCACTGTAACAGCACTGCCAGTGTGTGTCTCAGTGTCTGCATTCCTCCGGTGTAACAGCACTGCCAGTGTGTGTCTCAGTGTCTGCACTCCTCCACTGTAACAGCACTGCCAGTGTGTGTGTCAGTGTCTGCACTCCTCCAGTGTAACATCACTGCCAGTGTGTGTCTCAGTTTCTGCACTCCTCCGGTGTAACATCACTGCCAGTGTGTGTCTCAGTGTCTGCACTCCTCCAGTGTAACATCACTGCCAGTGTGTCTCTCAGTGTCTGCACTCCTCCGGTGTAACATCACTGCCCGTGTGTGTCTCAGTGTCTGCACTTCGCCACTGTATCAGCACTGCCAGTGTGTGTCTCTGTGTCTGCACTCCTCCGGTGTAACTGCACTGCCAGTGTGTGTCTCAGTGTCTGCACTCCTCCACTGTAACAGCACTGCCAGTGTGTGTCTCAGTGTCTGCACTCCTCCACTGTAACA
Source organism: Somniosus microcephalus (assembly GCF_052327205.1). Taxonomy (NCBI): domain Eukaryota; kingdom Metazoa; phylum Chordata; class Chondrichthyes; order Squaliformes; family Somniosidae; genus Somniosus; species Somniosus microcephalus. Next base: position 194,020,398 of record NC_140992.1, on the reverse strand, counting down.
GCAATGCCAGTGTGTGTCTCAGTGTCTGCACTCCTCCGGTGTAACAGCACTGCCAGTGTGTGTCTCAGTGTCTGCACTCCTCCACTGTAACAGCACTGCCAGTGTGTGTCTCAGTGTCTGCACTCATCCGGTGTAACATCACTGCCAGTGTGTGTCTCAGTGTCTGCACTCCTCCACTGTAACAGCACTGCCAGTGTGTGTCTCAGTGTTTGCACTCCTCCAGTGTAACATCACTGCCAGTGTGTGTCTCAATGTCTGCACTCCTCCAGTGTAACATCACTGCCAGTGTGCGTCTCTGTGTCTGCACTCCTCCGGTGTAACATTACTGCCAGTGTGTGTCTCAGTGTCTGCACTCCTCCAGTGTAACATCACTGCCAGTGTGTGTCTCAGTGTCTGCACTCCTCCAGTGTAACATCACTGCCAGTGTGTCTCTCAGTGTCTGCACTCCTCCGGTGTAACATCACTGCCAGTGTGTGTCTCAGTGTCTGCACTTTGCCACTGTAACAGCACTGCCAGTGTGTTTCTCCGTGTCTGCACTCCTCCGGTGTAACAGCACTGCCAGTGTGTGTCTCAGTGTCTGCAATCCTCCACTGTAACAGCACTGCCAGTGGGTGTCTCAGTGTCTGCACTCCTCCAGTGTAACATCACTGCCAGTGTGGGTCTCAGTGTCTGCACTCCTCCAGTGTAACATCACTGCCATTGTGTCTCTCAGTGTCTGCACTCCTCTGGTGTAACATCACTGCCAGTGTGTGTCTCAGTGTCTGCACTTCGCCACTGTAACAGCAATGCCAGTGTGTGTCTCAGTCTCTGCACTCCTCCGGTGTAACAGCACTGCCAGTGTGTGTCTCAGCGTCTGCACTCCTCCACTGTAACAGCACTGCCATTATGTGTTTCAGTGTCTGCACTCATCCGGTGTAACGTCAATGCCAGTGTGTGTCTCAGTGTCTGCACTCCTACACTGTAACAGCACTGCAAGTGTGTGTCTCAGTGCCTGCACTCCTCCAGTGTAACAGCACTGCTAGTGTGTGTCTAAGTGTCTGCAGTCCTCCAGTGTAACATCACTGCCAGTGTGTGTCTCAGTGTCTGCACTCCTCCAGTGTAACAGCACTGCCAGTGTGTGTCTCAGTGTCTGCACTCCTCCAATGTAACAGCACTGCTGGTGTGTGTCTCAGTGTCTGCACTCCTCCGGTGTAACATCACTGCCAGTGTGTGTCTCAGTGTCTGCACTCCTCCAGTGTAACATCACTGCCAGTGTGTGTCTCAGTGTCTGCACTCCTCCAGTGTAACATCACTGCCAGTGTGTGTCTCAGTGTCTGCACTCCTCCAGTGTAACATCACTGCCAGTGTGTCTCTCAGTGTCTGAACTCCTCCAGTGTAACATCACTGCCAGTGTGTGTCTCAGTGTCTGCACACCTCCACTGTAACAACACTGCCAATGTGTGTCTCAGTGTCTGCACTCTTGCAGTATAACATCACTGCCAGTGTGTGTCTCAGTGTCTGCACTCCTCCAGTGTAACATCACTGCCAGTGTGTGTCTCAGTTTCTGCACTCCTCCGGTGTAACATCACTGCCAGTGTGTGTCTCAGTGTCTGCACTCCTCCAGTGCAACATCACTGCCACTGTGTGTCTCAGTGTCTGCACTCCTCCAGTGTAACATCACTGCTGGTGTGTCTCTCAGTGTCTGCACTCCTCCGGTGTAACATCACTGCACGTGTGTGTCTCAGTGTCTGCACTTCGCCACTATAACAGCACTGCCAGTGTGTGTCTCAGTGTCTGCACTCCTCCGGTGTAACAGCACTGCCAGTGTGTGTCTCACTGTCTGCACTCCTCCACTGTAACAGCACTGCCAGTGTGTGTCTCAGTTTCTGCACTCCTCCAGTGTAACATCACTGCCAGTGTGTGTCTCAGTGTCTGCACTCCTCCAGTGTAACATCACTGCCATTGTGTGTCTCAGTGTCTGCACGCCTCCGGTGTAACAATACTGCCAGTGTGTGTCTCAGTGTCTGCACTCCTCCAGTGTAACATCACTGCCCGTGTGTCTCTCGGTGTCTGCACTCCTCCGGTGTAACATCACTGCCCGTGTGTGTCTCAGTGTCTGCACTTCGCCACTGTATCAGCACTGCCAGTGTGTGTCTCAGTGTCTGCACTCCTCTGGTGTAACAGCACTGCCAGTGTGTGTCTCAGTGTCTGCACTCCTCCACTGTAACAGCACTGCCAGTGTGTGTCTCAGTGCCTGCACTCCTCCACTGTAACAGCAATGCCAGTGTGTGTCTCAGTGTCTGCACTCCTCCGGTGTAACAGCACTGCCAGTGTGTGTCTCAGTGTCTGCACTCCTCCACTGTAACAGCACTGCCAGTGTGTGTCTCAGTGTCTGCACTCATCCGGTGTAACATCACTGCCAGTGTGTGTCTCAGTGTCTGCACTCCTCCACTGTAACAGCACTGCCAGTGTGTGTCTCTGTGTCTGCACTCCTCCGGGGTAACATCACTGCCAGTGTGTGTCTCAGTGTCTGCACTCCTCCAGTGTAACATCACTGCCAGTGTGTCTCTCAGTGTCTGCACTCCTCCGGTGTAACATCACTGCCAGTGTGTGTCTCAGTGTCTGCACTTCGCCACTGTAACAGCACTGCCAGTGTGTGTCTCCATGTCTGCACTCCTCCGGTGTAACAGCACTGCCAGTGTGTGTCTCAGTGTCTGCACTCCTCCACTGTAACAGCACTCCCAGTGTGTGTCTCAGTGTCTGCACTCATCCGGTGTAACATCACTGCCAGTGTGTGTCTCAGTGTCTGCACTCTCCACTGTAACAGCACTACTAGTGTGTGTCTCAGTGTCTGCAGTCCTCCAGTGTAACATCACTGCCAGTGTGTGTCTCAGTGTCTGCACTCCTCCAGTGTAACAGCACTGCCAGTGTGTGTCTCCGTGTCTGCACTCTGCCACTGCAACAGCACTGCTGGTGTGTGTCTCAGTGGCTGCACTCCTCCAGAGTAGCATCACTGCCAGTGTGTGTCTCAGTGTCTGCTGTTCTCCAGTGTAACATCGCTGCCAGTGTGTGTCTCAGTGTCTGCACTCATCCTGTGTAACATCACTGCCAGTGTGTGTCTCAGTGACTGCACTCCTCCAGTGTAACAGCACTGCCAGTGTGTGTCTCAGTGTCTGCACTCCTCCAGTGTAACATCACTGCCAGTGTGTGTCTCAGTGTCTGCACTCCTCCAGTTTAACATCACTGCCAGTGTGTGTCTCAGTGCCTGCACTCCTCCGGTGTTAGAGCACTGCCAGTGTGTTTCTCAGTGTCTGCACTCCTCCAGTGTAACATCACTGCCAGTGTGTCTCAGTGTCTGCACTCCATCAGTGTAATATCACTGCCAGTGTGTGTCTCCGTGTCTGCACTCCTCCAGTGTAACATCACTGCCAGTGTGTGTCTCAGTGTCTGCACTCCTCCAGTGTAACATCACTGCCAGTGTGTGTCACAGTGTCTGCACTCCTCCAGTGTAATATCACTGCCAGTGTGTGTCTCAGTGTCTGCACTCCTCCGGTGTAACATCACTGCCATTATGTGTCTCAGTGTCTGCACTCCTCCAGTATAACATCACTGCCAGTGTGTGTCTCAGTTTCTGCACTCCTCCAGTTTAACATCACTGCCAGTGTGTGTCTCTGTGTCTGCACTCCTCCAGTGTAACATCACTGCCAGTGTGTGTCTCAGTGTCTGCACTCCTCCAGTGTAACATCACTGCCAGTGTGTCTCTCAGTGTCTGCACTCCTCCGGTGTAACATCACTGCGTGTGTGTCTCAGTGTCTGCACTTCGCCACTGTAACTGCACTTCCAGTGTGTGTCTCCGTGTCTGCACTCCTCCGGTGTAACAGCACTGCCAGTGTGTGTCTCAGTGTCTGCACTGCTCCACTGTAACAACACTGCCAGTGTGTGTCTCAGTGTCTGCACTCCTCCAGTGTAACATCACTGCCAGTGTGTGTCTCATTGTCTGCACTCCTCCAGTGTAACATCACTGCCAGTGTGTGTCTCAGTGTCTGCACTCCTCCGGTGTAACATCACTGCCAGTGTGAGTCTCAGTGTCTGCACTCCTCCAGTGTAACATCACTGCCACTGTGGGTCTCAGTGTCTGCACTCCTCCAGTGTAACATCACTGCCAGTGTGTGTCTCAGTGTCTGCACTCCTCCGGTGTAACATCACTGCCAGTGTGAGTCTCAGTGTCTGCACTCCTCCAGTGTAACATCACTGCCAGTGTGTGTCTCAGTGTCTGCACTCATCCTGTGTAACATCACGGCCAGTGTGTGTCGCAGTGTCTGCACTCCTCCAGTGTAACATCACTGCCAGTGTGTGTCTCCGTGTCTGTGCTCCTCCACTGTAACAGCACTGTTGGTGTGTGTCTCAGTGTCTGCAGTCATCCATTGTAACAGCACTACTAGTGTGTGTCTCAGTGTCTGCAGTCCACCAGTGTAACATCACTGCCAGTGTGTGTCTCAGTGTCTGCACTCCTCCAGTGTAACAGCACTGCCAGTGTGTGTCTCAGTGTCTGCACTCCTCCAGAGTAGCATCACTGCCAGTGTGTGTCTCAGTGTCTGCACTCCTTCGGTGTCACATCACTGCTAGTGTGTGAGTCAGTGTCTGCTGTTATCCAGTGTAACATCGCTGCCAGTGTGTGTCTCAGTGTCTGCACTCATCCTGTGTAACATCACTGCCAGTGTGTGTCTCAGTGTCTGCACTCCTCCAGTGTAACAGCACTGCCAGTGTGTGTCTCAGTGTCTGCACTCCTCCACTGTAACTGCACTTCCAGTGTGTGTCTCCGTGTCTGCACTCCTCCGGTGTAACAGCACTGCCAGTGTGTGTCTCAGTGTCTGCACTCCTCCAGTGTAACATCACTGCCACTGTGTGTCTCATTGTCTGCACTCCTCCAGTGTAACATCACTGCCACTGTGGGTCTCAGTGTCTGCACTCCTCCAGTGTAACATCACTGCCAGTGTGTCTCTCAGTGTCTGCACTCCTCTGGTGTAACATCACTGCCAGTGTGTGTCTCAGTGTCTGCACTTCGCCACTGTAACAGCAATGCCAGTGTGTGTCTCAGTCTCTGCACTCCTCCTGTGTAACATCACTGCCAGTGTGTGTCTCAGTGTCTGCACTCCTCCACTGTAACAGCACTGCCAGTGTGTGTCTCAGTGTCTGCACTCCTCCAGTGTAACATCACTGCCAGTGTGTGTCTCAGTGTCTGCACTCCTCCAGTGTAACAGCACTGCTCGTGTGTGTCTCAGTGTCTGCAGTCCTCCAGTGTAACAGCACTACTAGTGTGTGTCTCAGTGTCTGCAGTCCTCCAGTGTAACAGCACTGCCAGTGTGTGTCTCAGTGTCTGCACTCCTCCAGTGTAACATCACTGCCAGTGTGTGTCTCAGTGTCTGCACTCCTCCAGTTTAACATCACTGCCAGTGTGTGTCTCAGTGCCTGCACTCCTCCGGTGTTAGAGCACTGCCAGTGTGTTTCTCAGTGTCTGCACTCCTCCAGTGTAACATCACTGCCAGTGTGTCTCAGTGTCTGCACTCCATCAGTGTAATATCACTGCCAGTATGTGTCTCCGTGTCTGCACTCCTCCAGTGTAACATCACTGCCAGTGTGTGTCTCAGTGTCTGCACTCCTCCAGTGTAACATCACTGCCAGTGTGTGTCACAGTGTCTGCACTCCTCCAGTGTAATATCACTGCCAGTGTGTGTCTCAGTGTCTGCACTCCTCCGGTGTAACATCACTGCCATTATGTGTCTCAGTGTCTGCACTCCTCCAGTATAACATCACTGCCAGTGTGTGTCTCAGTTTCTGCACTCCTCCAGTTTAACATCACTGCCAGTGTGTGTCTCTGTGTCTGCACTCCTCCAGTGTAACATCACTGCCAGTGTGTGTCTCAGTGTCTGCACTCCTCCAGTGTAACATCACTGCCAGTGTGTCTCTCAGTGTCTGCACTCCTCCGGTGTAACATCACTGCGTGTGTGTCTCAGTGTCTGCACTTCGCCACTGTAACTGCACTTCCAGTGTGTGTCTCCGTGTCTGCACTCCTCCGGTGTAACAGCACTGCCAGTGTGTGTCTCAGTGTCTGCACTGCTCCACTGTAACAACACTGCCAGTGTGTGTCTCAGTGTCTGCACTCCTCCAGTGTAACATCACTGCCAGTGTGTGTCTCATTGTCTGCACTCCTCCAGTGTAACATCACTGCCAGTGTGTGTCTCAGTGTCTGCACTCCTCCGGTGTAACATCACTGCCAGTGTGAGTCTCAGTGTCTGCACTCCTCCAGTGTAACATCACTGCCACTGTGGGTCTCAGTGTCTGCACTCCTCCAGTGTAACATCACTGCCAGTGTGTGTCTCAGTGTCTGCACTCCTCCGGTGTAACATCACTGCCAGTGTGAGTCTCAGTGTCTGCACTCCTCCAGTGTAACATCACTGCCAGTGTGTGTCTCAGTGTCTGCACTCATCCTGTGTAACATCACTGCCAGTGTGTGTCGCAGTGTCTGCACTCCTCCAGTGTAACATCACTGCCAGTGTGTGTCTCCGTGTCTGTGCTCCTCCACTGTAACAGCACTGTTGGTGTGTGTCTCAGTGTCTGCAGTCATCCATTGTAACAGCACTACTAGTGTGTGTCTCAGTGTCTGCAGTCCACCAGTGTAACATCACTGCCAGTGTGTGTCTCAGTGTCTGCACTCCTCCAGTGTAACAGCACTGCCAGTGTGTCTCTCAGTGTCTGCACTCCTCCAGAGTAGCATCACTGCCAGTGTGTGTCTCAGTGTCTGCACTCCTTCGGTGTCACATCACTGCTAGGGTGTGAGTCAGTGTCTGCTGTTATCCAGTGTAACATCGCTGCCAGTGTGTGTCTCAGTGTCTGCACTCATCCTGTGTAACATCACTGCCAGTGTGTGTCTCAGTGTCTGCACTCCTCCAGTGTAACAGCACTGCCAGTGTGTGTCTCAGTGTCTGCACTCCTCCACTGTAACTGCACTTCCAGTGTGTGTCTCCGTGTCTGCACTCCTCCGGTGTAACAGCACTGCCAGTGTGTGTCTCAGTGTCTGCACTCCTCCAGTGTAACATCACTGCCACTGTGTGTCTCATTGTCTGCACTCCTCCAGTGTAACATCACTGCCACTGTGGGTCTCAGTGTCTGCACTCCTCCAGTGTAACATCACTGCCAGTGTGTCTCTCAGTGTCTGCACTCCTCTGGTGTAACATCACTGCCAGTGTGTGTCTCAGTGTCTGCACTTCGCCACTGTAACAGCAATGCCAGTGTGTGTCTCAGTCTCTGCACTCCTCCTGTGTAACATCACTGCCAGTGTGTGTCTCAGTGTCTGCACTCCTCCACTGTAACAGCACTGCCAGTGTGTGTCTCAGTGTCTGCACTCCTCCAGTGTAACATCACTGCCAGTGTGTGTCTCAGTGTCTGCACTCCTCCAGTGTAACAGCACTGCTCGTGTGTGTCTCAGTGTCTGCAGTCCTCCAGTGTAACAGCACTACTAGTGTGTGTCTCAGTGTCTGCAGTCCTCCAGTGTAACATCACTGCCAGTGTGTGTCTCCGTGTCTGTACTCCTCCACTGTAACAGCACTGTTGGTGTGTGTCTCAGTGTCTGCACTCCTCCATTGTAACAGCACTACTAGTGTGTGTCTCAGTGTCTGCAGTCCTCCAGTGTAACATCACTGCCAGTGTGTGTCTCCGTGTCTGCACTCCGCCACTGTAACAGCACTGCTGGTGTGTGTCTCAGTGGCTGCACTCCTCCAGAGTAGCATCACTGCCAGTGTGTGTCTCAGTGTCTGCACTCCTTCGGTGTCACATCACTGCTGGTGTGTGTGTCAGTGTCTGCTGTTCTCCAGTGTAACATCGTTGCCAGTGTGTGTCGCAGTGTCTGCACTCATCCTGTGTAACATCACTGCCAGTGTGTGTCTCAGTGTCTGCACTCCTCCAGTGTAACAGCACTGCCAGTGTGTGTCTCAGTGTCTGCACTCCTCCAGTGTAACATCACTGCCAGTGTGTGTCTCAGTGTCTGCACTCCTCCAGTTTAACATCACTGCCAGTGTGTGTCTCAGTGCCTGCACTCCTCCAGTGTAACAGCACTGCCAGTGTGTGTCTCAGTGTCTGCACTCCTCCAGTGTAACATCACTGCCAGTGTGTGTCTCAGTGTCTGTACTCCTCCACTGTAACAGCACTGTTGGTGTGTGTCTCAGTGTCTGCACTCCTCCATTGTAACAGCACGACTAGTGTGTGTCTCAGTGTCTGCAGTCCTCCAGTGTAACATCACTGCCAGTGTGTGTCTCCGTGTCTGCACTCCGCCACTGTAACAGCACTGCTGGTGTGTGTCTCAGTGGCTGCACTCCTCCAGAGTAGCATCACTGCCAGTGTGTGTCTCAGTGTCTGCACTCCTTCGGGGTCACATCACTGCTAGTGTGTGTGTCAGTGTCTGCTGTTCTCCAGTGTAACATCGCTGCCAGTGTGTGTCTCAGTGTCTGCACTCATCCTGTGTAACATCACTGCCAGTGTGTGTCTCAGTGTCTGCACTCCTCCAGTGTAACAGCACTGCCAGTGTCTGTCTCAGTGTCTGCACTCCTCCAGTGTAACATTACTGCCAGTGTGTGTCTCAGTGTCTGCACTCCTCCAGTTTAACATCACTGCCAGTGTGTGTCTCAGTGCCTGCACTCCTCCAGTGTAACATCACTGCCAGTGTGTGTCTCAGTGTCTGCACTCCTCCAGTGTAACATCACTGCCAGTGTGTGTCTCAGTGTCTGCACTCCTCCAGTTTAACATCACTGCCAGTGTGTGTCTCAGTGCCTGCACTCCTCCGGTGTAAGAGCACTGCCAGTGTGTTTCTCAGTGTCTGCACTCCTCCAGTGTAACATCACTGCCAGTGTGTCTCAGTGTCTGCACTCCATCAGTGTAATATCACTGCCAGTGTGTGTCTCCGTGTCTGCACTCCTCCAGTGTAACATCACTGCCAGTGTGTGTCTCAGTGTCTGCACTCCTCCAGTGTAACATCACTGCCAGTGTGTGTCACAGTGTCTGCACTCCTCCAGTGTAATATCACTGCCAGTGTGTGTCTCAGTGTCTGCACTCCTCCGGTGTAACATCACTGCCAGTATGTGTCTCAGTGTCTGCACTCCTCCAGTATAACATCACTGCCAGTGTGTGTCTCAGTTTCTGCACTCCTCCAGTGTAACATCACTGCCAGTGTGTGTCTCTGTGTCTGCACTCCTCCAGTGTAACATCACTGCCAGCGTGTGTCTCAGTGTCTGCACTCCTCCAGTGTAACATCACTGCCAGTTTGTCTCTCAGTGACTGCACTCCTCCGGTGTAACATCACTGCGTGTGTGTCTCAGTGTCTGCACTTCGCCACTGTAACTGCACTTCCAGTGTGTGTCTCCGTGTCTGCACTCCTCCGGTGTAACAGCACTGCCAGTGTGTGTCTCAGTGTCTGCACTGCTCCACTGTAACAACACTGCCAGTGTGTGTCTCAGTGTCTGCACTCCTCTAGTGTAACATCACTGCCAGTGTGTGTCTCATTGTCTGCACTCCTCCAGTGTAACATCACTGCCAGTGTGTGTCTCAGTGTCTGCACTCCTCCGGTGTAACATCACTGCCAGTGTGAGTCTCAGTGTCTGCACTCCTCCAGTGTAACATCACTGCCACTGTGGGTCTCAGTGTCTGCACTCCTCCAGTGTAACATCACTGCCAGTGTGTGTCTCAGTGTCTGCACTCCTCCGGTGTAACATCACTGCCAGTGTGAGTCTCAGTGTCTGCACTCCTCCAGTGTAACATCACTGCCAGTGTGTGTCTCAGTGTCTGCACTCCTCCAGTGTAACATCACTGCCAGTGTGTGTCTCCGTGTCTGTGCTCCTCCACTGTAACAGCACTGTTGGTGTGTGTCTCAGTGTCTGCACTCATCCATTGTAACAGCACTACTAGTGTGTGTCTCAGTGTCTGCAGTCCACCAGTGTAACATCACTGCCAGTGTGTGTCTCAGTGTCTGCACTCCTCCAGTGTAACAGCACTGCCAGTGTGTGTCTCAGTGTCTGCACTCCTCCAGAGTAGCATCACTGCCAGTGTGTGTCTCAGTGTCTGCACTCCTTCGGTGTCACATCACTGCTAGTGTGTGAGTCAGTGTCTGCTGTTCTCCAGTGTAACATCGCTGCCAGTGTGTGTCTCAGTGTCTGCACTCATCCTGTGTAACATCACTGCCAGTGTGTGTCTCAGTGTCTGCACTCCTCCAGTGTAACAGCACTGCCAGTGTGTGTCTCAGTGTCTGCACTCCTCCACTGTAACTGCACTTCCAGTGTGTGCCTCCGTGTCTGCACTCCTCCGGTGTAACAGCACTGCCAGTGTGTGTCTCAGTGTATGCACTGCTCCACTGTAACAGCACTGCCAGTGTGTGTCTCAGTGTCTGCACTCCTCCAGTGTAACATCACTGCCAGTGTGTGTCTCATTGTCTGCACTCTTCCAGTGTAACATCACTGCCACTGTGGGTCTCAGTGTCTGCACTCCTCCAGTGTAACATCACTGCCAGTGTGTCTCTCAGTGTCTGCACTCCTCTGGTGTAACATCACTGCCAGTGTGTGTCTCAGTGTCTGCACTTCGCCACTGTAACAGCAATGCCAGTGTGTGTCTCAGTCTCTGCACTCCTCCAGTGTAACAGCACTGCCAGTGTGTAACTCAGTGTCTGCACTCCTCCATTGTAACAGCACTGCCAGTGTGTGTCTCAGTGTCTGCACTCATCCTGTGTAACATCACTGCCAGTGTGTGTCTCAGTGTCTGCACTCCTCCACTGTAACAGCACTGCCAGTGTGTGTCTCAGTGTCTGCACTCCTCCAGTGTAACATCACTGCCAGTGTGTGTCTCAGTGTCTGCACTCCTCCAGTGTAACAGCACTGCTAGTGTGTGTCTCAGTGTCTGCAGTCCTCCAGTGTAACATCACTGCCAGTGTGTGTCTCCGTGTCTGTACTCCTCCACTGTAACAGCACTGTTGGTGTGTGTCTCAGGGTCTGCACTCCTCCATTGTAACAGCACTACTAGTGTGTGTCTCAGTGTCTGCAGTCCTCCAGTGTAACATCACTGCCAGTGTGTGTCTCCGTGTCTGCACTCCGCCACTGTAACAGCACTGCTGGTGTGTGTCTCAGTGGCTGCACTCCTCCAGAGTAGCATCACTGCCAGTGTGTGTCTCAGTGTCTGCACTCCTTCGGTGTCACATCACTGTTAGTGTGTGTGTCAGTGTCTGCTGTTCTCCAGTGTAACATCGCTGCCAGTGTGTGTCTCAGTGTCTGCACTCACCCTGTGTAACATCACTGCCAGTGTGTGTCTCAGTGTCTGCACTCCTCCAGTGTAACAGCACTGCCAGTGTGTGTCTCAGTGTCTGCACTCCTCCAGTGTAACATCACTGCCAGTGTGTGTCTCAGTGCCTGCACTCCTCCGGTGTAAGAGCACTGCCAGTGTGTTTCTCAGTGGCTGCACTCCTCCAGTGTAACATCACTGCCAGTGTGTGTCTCAGTGTCTGCACTCCATCAGTGTAATATCACTGTCAGTGTGTGTCTCCGTGTCTGCACTCCTCCAGTGTAACATCACTGCCAGTGTGTGTCTCAGTGTCTGCACTCCTCCAGTGTAACATCACTGCCAGTGTGTGTCTCAGTGTCTGCACTCCTCCAGTGTAATATCACTGCCAGTGTGTGTCTCAGTGTCTGCACTCCTCCGGTGTAACATCACTGCCAGTGTGTGTCTCAGTGTCTGCACTCCTCTAGTATAACATCACTGCCAGTGTGTGTCTCAGTTTCTGCACTCCTCCAGTGTAACAGCACTGCCAGTGTGTGTCTCAGTGTCTGCACTCCTCCAGTGTAACATCACTGCCAGTGTGTGTCTCATTGTCTGCACTCCTCCAGTGTAACATCACTGCCAGTGTGTGTCTCAGTGTCTGCACTCCTCCGGTGTAACATCACTGCCAGTGTGAGTCTCAGTGTCTGCACTCCTCCAGTGTAACATCACTGCCACTGTGGGTCTCAGTGTCTGCACTCCTCCAGTGTAACATCACTGCCAGTGTGTCTCTCAGTGTCTGCACTCCTCTGGTGTAACATCACTGCCAGTGTGTGTCTCAGTGTCTGCACTTCGCCACTGTAACAGTAATGCCAGTGTGTGTCTCAGTCTCTGCACTCCTCCGGTGTAACAGCACTGCCAGTGTGTGTCTAAGTGTCTGCACTCCTCCATTGTAACAGCACTGCCAGTGTGTGTCTCAGTGTCTGCACTCATCCGGAGTAACATCACTGGCAGTGTGTGTCTCAGTGTCTGCACTCCTCCACTGTAACAGCACTGCCAGTGTGTGTCTCAGTGTCTGCACTCCTCCAGTGTAACATCACTGCCAGTGTGTGTCTCAGTGTCTGCACTCCTCCAGTGTAACAGCACTGCTAGTGTGTGTCTCAGTGTCTGCAGTCCTCCAGTGTAACATCACTGCCAGTGTGTGTCTCAGTGTCTGCACTTCTCCAGTATATCATCACTGCCAGTGTGTGTCTCAGTGTCTGCACTCCTCCAGTGTAACATCACTGCCAGTGTGTGTCTCAGTTTCTGCACTCCTCCGGTGTAACATCACTGCCAGTGTGTGCCTCAGTGTCTGCACTCCTCCAGTGCAACATCACTGCCAGTGTGTGTCTCAGTGTCTGCACTCCTCCAGTGTAACATCTCTGCCAGTGTGTCTCTCAGTGTCTGCACTCCTCCGGTGTAACATCACTGCCCGTGTGTGTCTCAGTGTCTGTACTTCGCCACTGTAACAGCACTGCCAGTGTGTGTCTCAGTGTCTGCACTCCACCGGTGTAACAGCACTGCCAGTGTGTGTCTCAGTGTCTGCACTCCTCCACTGCAACAGCACTGCCAGTGTGTGTCTCAGTGTCAGCACTCCTCCAGTGTAACATCACTGCCAGTGTGTGTCTCAGTGTGTGCACTCCTCCGGTGTAACATCACTGGCAGTGTGTGTCTCAGTGTCTGCACTCCTCCAGTGTAACATCACTGCCAGTGTGTGTCTCAGTGTCTGCACTCCTCCAGTGTAACATCACTGCCAGTGTATCTCTCAGTATCTGCACTCCTCCGGTGTAACATCACTGCCAGTGTGTGTCAGTGTCTGCACTTCGCCACTGTAACAGGACTGCCAGTGTGTGTCTCAGTGTCTGCACTCCTCCGGTGTAACAGCACTGCCAGTGTGTGTCTCAGTGTCTGCACTCCGCCACTGTAACAGCACTGCCAGTGTGTGTCTCAGTGTCTGCACTCCTCCACTGTAACAGCACTGCCAGTGTGTGTCTCAGTGTCTGCACTCCTCCAGTGTAACATCACTGCCAGTGTGTGTCTCAGTGTCTGCGCTCCTCCAGTGTAACAGCACTGCCAGTGTTTTTCTCAGTGTCTGCACTCCTCCAGTGTAACATCACTGCCAGTGTGTGTCTCAGTGTCTGCACTCCTCCGGTGTAACAGCACTGCCAATGTGTGTGTCAGTTTCTGCACTCCTCTGGTGTAACAGCACTGCCAGTGTGTGTCTCAGTGCCTGCACTCCTCCGGTGTAACATCACTGCCAGTGTGTGTCTCAGTGTCTGCACTCCTCCAGTGTAACATCACTGCCAGTGTGTCTCTCAGTGTCTGCACTCCTCCAGTATAACATCACTGCCAGTGTGTGTCTCAGTTTCTGCACTCCTCCAGTGTAACATCACTGCCAGTGTGTCTCTCAGTGTCTGCACTCCTCCAGTATAACATCACTGCCAGTGTGTGTCTCAGTTTCTGCACTCCTCCAGTGTAACATCACTGCCAGTGTGTGTCTCAATGTCTGCACTCCTCCGGTGTAACAGCACTGCCAGTGTGTTTCTCAGTGTCTGCACTCCTCCGGTGTAACATCACTGCCAGTGTGTGTCTGAGTGTCTGCACTCCTCCAGTGTACCATCACTGCCAGTGTATAACTCAGTGTCTGCACTCCTTCACTGTAACATCACTGCCAGTTGTGTCTCAGTGTCTGCACTCCTCCAGTGTAACATCACTGCCAGTGTGTGTCTCCGTGTCTGCACTCCTCCGGTGCAATAGCACTGCCAGTGAGTGTCTCAGTGTCTGCAATCCTCCAGTGTAACAGCACTGCCAGTGTGTTTCTCAGTGTCTGCAATCCTCCAGTGTAACATCACTGCCAGTGTGTGTCTCAGTGTCTGCACTTCGCCACTGTAACAGCACTGCCAGTGTGTGTCTCCATGTCTGCACTCCTCCGGTGTAACAGCACTGCCAGTGTGTGTCTCAGTGTCTGCACTCCTCCACTGTAACAGCACTCCCAGTGTGTGTCTCAGTGTCTGCACTCATCCGGTGTAACATCACTGCCAGTGTGTGTCTCAGTGTCTGCACTCTCCACTGTAACAGCACTACTAGTGTGTGTCTCAGTGTCTGCAGTCCTCCAGTGTAACATCACTGCCAGTGTGTGTCTCAGTGTCTGCACTCCTCCAGTGTAACAGCACTGCCAGTGTGTGTCCCCGTGTCTGCACTCTGCCACTGCAACAGCACAGCTGGTGTGTGTCTCAGTGGCTGCACTCCTCCAGAGTAGCATCACTGCCAGTGTGTGTCTCAGTGTCTGCTGTTCTCCAGTGTAACATCGCTGCCAGTGTGTGTCTCAGTGTCTGCACTCATCCTGTGTAACATCACTGCCAGTGTGTGTCTCAGTGACTGCACTCCTCCAGTGTAACAGCACTGCCAGTGTGTGTCTCAGTGTCTGCACTCCTCCAGTGTAACATCACTGCCAGTGTGTGTCTCAGTGTCTGCACTCCTCCAGTTTAACATCACTGCCAGTGTGTGTCTCAGTGCCTGCACTCCTCCGGTGTTAGAGCACTGCCAGTGTGTTTCTCAGTGTCTGCACTCCTCCAGTGTAACATCACTGCCAATGTGTCTCAGTGTCTGCACTCCATCAGTGTAATATCACTGCCAGTGTGTGTCTCCGTGTCTGCACTCCTCCAGTGTAACATCACTGCCAGTGTGTGTCTCAGTGTCTGCACTCCTCCAGTGTAACATCATTGCCAGTGTGTGTCACAGTGTCTGCACTCCTCCAGTGTAATATCACTGCCAGTGTGTGTCTTAGTGTCTGCACTCCTCCGGTGTAACATCTCTGCCAGTATGTGTCTCAGTGTCTGCACTCCTCCAGTATAACATCACTGCCAGTGTGTGTCTCAGTTTCTGCACTCCTCCAGTGTAACATCACTGCCAGTGTGTGTCTCTGTGTCTGCACTCCTCCAGTGTAACATCACTGCCAGTGTGTGTCTCAGTGTCTGCACTCCTCCAGTGTAACATCACTGCCAGTGTGTGTCTCAGTGTCTGCACTCCTCCGGTGTAACATCACTGCGTGTGTGTCTCAGTGTCTGCACTTCGCCACTGTAACTGCACTTTCAGTGTGTGTCTCCGTGTCTGCACTCCTCCGGTGTAACAGCACTGCCAGTGTGTGTCTCAGTGTCTGCACTGCTCCACTGTAACAACACTGCCAGTGTGTGTCTCAGTGTCTGCACTCCTCCAGTGTAACATCACTGCCAGTGTGTGTCTCATTGTCTGCACTCCTCCAGTGTAACATCACTGCCAGTGTGTGTCTCAGTGTCTGCACTCCTCCGGTGTAACATCACTGCCAGTGTGAGTCTCAGTGTCTGCACTCCTCCAGTGTAACATCACTGCCAGTGTGTGTCTCAGTGTCTGCACTCCTCCAGTGTAACATCACTGCCAGTGTATCTCTCAGTATCTGCACTCCTCCGGTGTAACATCACTGCCAGTGTGTGTCAGTGTCTGCACTTCGCCACTGTAACAGCACTGCCAGTGTGTGTCTCAGTGTCTGCACTCCTCCGGTGTAACAGCACTGCCAGTGTGTGTCTCAGTGTCTGCACTCCGCCACTGTAACAGCACTGCCAGTGTGTGTCTCAGTGTCTGCACTCCTCCACTGTAACAGCACTGCCAGTGTGTGTCTCAGTGTCTGCACTCCTCCAGTGTAACATCACTGCCAGTGTGTGTCTCAGTGTCTGCGCTCCTCCAGTGTAACAGCACTGCCAGTGTTTTTCTCAGTGTCTGCACTCCTCCAGTGTAACATCACTGCCAGTGTGTGTCTCAGTGTCTGCACTCCTCTGGTGTAACAGCACTGCCAATGTGTGTGTCAGTGTCTGCACTCCTCTGGTGTAACAGCACTGCCAGTGTGTGTCTCAGTGCCTGCACTCCTCCGGTGTAACATCACTGCCAGTGTGTGTCTCAGTGTCTGCACTCCTCCAGTGTAACATCACTGCCAGTGTGTCTCTCAGTGTCTGCACTCCTCCAGTATAACATCACTGCCAGTGTGTGTCTCAGTTTCTGCACTCCTCCAGTGTAACATCACTGCCAGTGTGTCTCTCAGTGTCTGCACTCCTCCAGTATAACATCACTGCCAGTGTGTGTCTCAGTTTCTGCACTCCTCCAGTGTAACATCACTGCCAGTGTGTGTCTCAATGTCTGCACTCCTCCGGTGTAACAGCACTGCCAGTGTGTTTCTCAGTGTCTGCACTCCTCCGGTGTAACATCACTGCCAGTGTGTGTCTGAGTGTCTGCACTCCTCCAGTGTACCATCACTGCCAGTGTAAAACTCAGTGTCTGCACTCCTTCACTGTAACATCACTGCCAGTTGTGTCTCAGTGTCTGCACACCACCAGTGTAACATCACTGCCAGTGTGTGTCTCCATGTCTGCACTCCTCCGGTGCAATAGCACTGCCAGTGAGTGTCTCAGTGTCTGCAATCCTCCAGTGTAACAGCACTGCCAGTGTGTTTCTCAGTGTCTGCAATCCTCCAGTGTAACATCACTGCCAGTGTGTGTCTCAGTGTCTGCACTCCTCCAGTGTAACATCACTGCCAGTGTGTGTCTCAGTGTCTGCACTCCTCCGGTGTAACATCACTGCCAGTGTGTGTCTCAGTGTCTGCACTCATCCAGTGTAACATCGCTGCCAGTGTGTGTCTCAGTGTCTGCACTCCTCCAGTGTAACATCACTGCCAGTGTGTCTCTCAGTGTCTGCACTCCTCCGGTGTAACATCACTGCCAGTGTGTGTCTCAGTGTCTGCACTTCGCCACTGTAACTGCACTGCCAGTGTGTGTCTCCGTGTCTGCACTCCTCCGGTGTAAAAGCACTGCCAGTGTGTGTCTCAGTGTCTGCACTCCTCCACTGTAACAGCACTGCCAGTGTGTGTCTCAGTGTCTGCACTCCTCCAGTGTAACATCACTGCCAGTGTGTGTCTCATTGTCTGCACTCCTCCAGTGTAACATCACTGCCAGTGTGTGTCTCAGTGTCTGCACTCCTCCGGTGTAACATCACTGCCAGTGTGAGTCTCAGTGTCTGCACTCCTCCAGTGTAACATCACTGCCACTGTGGGTCTCAGTGTCCGCACTCCTCCAGTGTAACATCACTGCCAGTGTGTCTCTCAGTGTCTGCACTCCTCTGGTGTAACATTACTGCCAGTGTGTGTCTCAGTGTCTGCACTTCGCCACTGTAACAGCAATGCCAGTGTGAGTCTCAGTCTCTGCACTCCTCCGGTGTAACAGCACTGCCAGTGTGTGTCTCAGTGTCTGCACTCCTCCAGTGTAACATCACTGCCAGTGTATCTCTCAGTATCTGCACTCCTCCGGTGTAACATCACTGCCAGTGTGTGTCAGTGTCTGCACTTCGCCACTGTAACAGCACTGCCAGTGTGTGTCTCAGTGTCTGCACTCCTCCGGTGTAACAGCACTGCCAGTGTGTGTCTCAGTGTCTGCACTCCGCCACTGTAACAGCACTGCCAGTGTGTGTCTCAGTGTCTGCACTCCTCCACTGTAACAGCACTGCCAGTGTGTGTCTCAGTGTCTGCACTCCTCCAGTGTAACATCACTGCCAGTGTGTGTCTCAGTGTCTGCGCTCCTCCAGTGTAACAGCACTGCCAGTGTTTTTCTCAGTGTCTGCACTCCTCCAGTGTAACATCACTGCCAGTGTGTGTCTCAGTGTCTGCACTCCTCTGGTGTAACAGCACTGCCAATGTGTGTGTCAGTGTCTGCACTCCTCTGGTGTAACAGCACTGCCAGTGTGTGTCTCAGTGCCTGCACTCCTCCGGTGTAACATCACTGCCAGTGTGTGTCTCAGTGTCTGCACTCCTCCAGTGTAACATCACTGCCAGTGTGTCTCTCAGTGTCTGCACTCCTCCAGTATAACATCACTGCCAGTGTGTGTCTCAGTTTCTGCACTCCTCCAGTGTAACATCACTGCCAGTGTGTCTCTCAGTGTCTGCACTCCTCCAGTATAACATCACTGCCAGTGTGTGTCTCAGTTTCTGCACTCCTCCAGTGTAACATCACTGCCAGTGTGTGTCTCAATGTCTGCACTCCTCCGGTGTAACAGCACAGCCAGTGTGTTTCTCAGTGTCTGCACTCCTCCGGTGTAACATCACTGCCAGTGTGTGTCTGAGTGTCTGCACTCCTCCAGTGTACCATCACTGCCAGTGCATAACTCAGTGTCTGCACTCCTTCACTGTAACATCACTGCCAGTTGTGTCTCAGTGTCTGCACTCCTCCAGTGTAACATCACTGCCAGTGTGTGTCTCCGTGTCTGCACTCCTCCGGTGCAATAGCACTGCCAGTGAGTGTCTCAGTGTCTGCAATCCTCCAGTGTAACAGCACTGCCAGTGTGTTTCTCAGTGTCTGCAATCCTCCAGTGTAACATCACTGCCAGTGTGTGTCTCAGTGTCTGCACTTCGCCACTGTAACAGCACTGCCAGTGTGTGTCTCCATGTCTGCACTCCTCCGGTGTAACAGCACTGCCAGTGTGTGTCTCAGTGTCTGCACTCCTCCAGTGTAACATCACTGCCAGTGTGTGTCTCAGTGTCTGCACTCCTCCAGTGTAACAGCACTGCCAGTGTGTGTCCCCGTGTCTGCACTCTGCCACTGCAACAGCACAGCTGGTGTGTGTCTCAGTGGCTGCACTCCTCCAGAGTAGCATCACTGCCAGTGTGTGTCTCAGTGTCTGCTGTTCTCCAGTGTAACATCGCTGCCAGTGTGTGTCTCAGTGTCTGCACTCATCCTGTGTAACATCACTGCCAGTGTGTGTCTCAGTGACTGCACTCCTCCAGTGTAACAGCACTGCCAGTGTGTGTCTCAGTGTCTGCACTCCTCCAGTGTAACATCACTGCCAGTGTGTGTCTCAGTGTCTGCACTCCTCCAGTTTAACATCACTGCCAGTGTGTGTCTCAGTGCCTGCACTCCTCCGGTGTTAGAGCACTGCCAGTGTGTTTCTCAGTGTCTGCACTCCTCCAGTGTAACATCACTGCCAATGTGTCTCAGTGTCTGCACTCCATCAGTGTAATATCACTGCCAGTGTGTGTCTCCGTGTCTGCACTCCTCCAGTGTAACATCACTGCCAGTGTGTGTCTCAGTGTCTGCACTCCTCCAGTGTAACATCATTGCCAGTGTGTGTCACAGTGTCTGCACTCCTCCAGTGTAATATCACTGCCAGTGTGTGTCTTAGTGTCTGCACTCCTCCGGTGTAACATCTCTGCCAGTATGTGTCTCAGTGTCTGCACTCCTCCAGTATAACATCACTGCCAGTGTGTGTCTCAGTTTCTGCACTCCTCCAGTGTAACATCACTGCCAGTGTGTGTCTTTGTGTCTGCACTCCTCCAGTGTAACATCACTGCCAGTGTGTGTCTCAGTGTCTGCACTCCTCCAGTGTAACATCACTGCCAGTGTGTGTCTCAGTGTCTGCACTCCTCCGGTGTAACATCACTGCGTGTGTGTCTCAGTGTCTGCACTTCGCCACTGTAACTGCACTTTCAGTGTGTGTCTCCGTGTCTGCACTCCTCCGGTGTAACAGCACTGCCAGTGTGTGTCTCAGTGTCTGCACTGCTCCACTGTAACAACACTGCCAGTGTGTGTCTCAGTGTCTGCACTCCTCCAGTGTAACATCACTGCCAGTGTGTGTCTCATTGTCTGCACTCCTCCAGTGTAACATCACTGCCAGTGTGTGTCTCAGTGTCTGCACTCCTCCGGTGTAACATCACTGCCAGTGTGAGTCTCAGTGTCTGCACTCCTCCAGTGTAACATCACTGCCAGTGTGTGTCTCAGTGTCTGCACTCCTCCAGTGTAACATCACTGCCAGTGTATCTCTCAGTATCTGCACTCCTCCGGTGTAACATCACTGCCAGTGTGTGTCAGTGTCTGCACTTCGCCACTGTAACAGCACTGCCAGTGTGTGTCTCAGTGTCTGCACTCCTCCGGTGTAACAGCACTGCCAGTGTGTGTCTCAGTGTCTGCACTCCGCCACTGTAACAGCACTGCCAGTGTGTGTCTCAGTGTCTGCACTCCTCCACTGTAACAGCACTGCCAGTGTGTGTCTCAGTGTCTGCACTCCTCCAGTGTAACATCACTGCCAGTGTGTGTCTCAGTGTCTGCGCTCCTCCAGTGTAACAGCACTGCCAGTGTTTTTCTCAGTGTCTGCACTCCTCCAGTGTAACATCACTGCCAGTGTGTGTCTCAGTGTCTGCACTCCTCTGGTGTAACAGCACTGCCAATGTGTGTGTCAGTGTCTGCACTCCTCTGGTGTAACAGCACTGCCAGTGTGTGTCTCAGTGCCTGCACTCCTCCGGTGTAACATCACTGCCAGTGTGTGTCTCAGTGTCTGCACTCCTCCAGTGTAACATCACTGCCAGTGTGTCTCTCAGTGTCTGCACTCCTCCAGTATAACATCACTGCCAGTGTGTGTCTCAGTTTCTGCACTCCTCCAGTGTAACATCACTGCCAGTGTGTCTCTCAGTGTCTGCACTCCTCCAGTATAACATCACTGCCAGTGTGTGTCTCAGTTTCTGCACTCCTCCAGTGTAACATCACTGCCAGTGTGTGTCTCAATGTCTGCACTCCTCCGGTGTAACAGCACTGCCAGTGTGTTTCTCAGTGTCTGCACTCCTCCGGTGTAACATCACTGCCAGTGTGTGTCTGAGTGTCTGCACTCCTCCAGTGTACCATCACTGCCAGTGTAAAACTCAGTGTCTGCACTCCTTCACTGTAACATCACTGCCAGTTGTGTCTCAGTGTCTGCACACCACCAGTGTAACATCACTGCCAGTGTGTGTCTCCATGTCTGCACTCCTCCGGTGCAATAGCACTGCCAGTGAGTGTCTCAGTGTCTGCAATCCTCCAGTGTAACAGCACTGCCAGTGTGTTTCTCAGTGTCTGCAATCCTCCAGTGTAACATCACTGCCAGTGTGTGTCTCAGTGTCTGCACTCCTCCAGTGTAACATCACTGCCAGTGTGTGTCTCAGTGTCTGCACTCCTCCGGTGTAACATCACTGCCAGTGTGTGTCTCAGTGTCTGCACTCATCCAGTGTAACATCGCTGCCAGTGTGTGTCTCAGTGTCTGCACTCCTCCAGTGTAACATCACTGCCAGTGTGTCTCTCAGTGTCTGCACTCCTCCGGTGTAACATCACTGCCAGTGTGTGTCTCAGTGTCTGCACTTCGCCACTGTAACTGCACTGCCAGTGTGTGTCTCCGTGTCTGCACTCCTCCGGTGTAAAAGCACTGCCAGTGTGTGTCTCAGTGTCTGCACTCCTCCACTGTAACAGCACTGCCAGTGTGTGTCTCAGTGTCTGCACTCCTCCAGTGTAACATCACTGCCAGTGTGTGTCTCATTGTCTGCACTCCTCCAGTGTAACATCACTGCCAGTGTGTGTCTCAGTGTCTGCACTCCTCCGGTGTAACATCACTGCCAGTGTGAGTCTCAGTGTCTGCACTCCTCCAGTGTAACATCACTGCCACTGTGGGTCTCAGTGTCCGCACTCCTCCAGTGTAACATCACTGCCAGTGTGTCTCTCAGTGTCTGCACTCCTCTGGTGTAACATTACTGCCAGTGTGTGTCTCAGTGTCTGCACTTCGCCACTGTAACAGCAATGCCAGTGTGAGTCTCAGTCTCTGCACTCCTCCGGTGTAACAGCACTGCCAGTGTGTGTCTCAGTGTCTGCACTCCTCCAGTGTAACATCACTGCCAGTGTATCTCTCAGTATCTGCACTCCTCCGGTGTAACATCACTGCCAGTGTGTGTCAGTGTCTGCACTTCGCCACTGTAACAGCACTGCCAGTGTGTGTCTCAGTGTCTGCACTCCTCCGGTGTAACAGCACTGCCAGTGTGTGTCTCAGTGTCTGCACTCCGCCACTGTAACAGCACTGCCAGTGTGTGTCTCAGTGTCTGCACTCCTCCACTGTAACAGCACTGCCAGTGTGTGTCTCAGTGTCTGCACTCCTCCAGTGTAACATCACTGCCAGTGTGTGTCTCAGTGTCTGCGCTCCTCCAGTGTAACAGCACTGCCAGTGTTTTTCTCAGTGTCTGCACTCCTCCAGTGTAACATCACTGCCAGTGTGTGTCTCAGTGTCTGCACTCCTCTGGTGTAACAGCACTGCCAATGTGTGTGTCAGTGTCTGCACTCCTCTGGTGTAACAGCACTGCCAGTGTGTGTCTCAGTGCCTGCACTCCTCCGGTGTAACATCACTGCCAGTGTGTGTCTCAGTGTCTGCACTCCTCCAGTGTAACATCACTGCCAGTGTGTCTCTCAGTGTCTGCACTCCTCCAGTATAACATCACTGCCAGTGTGTGTCTCAGTTTCTGCACTCCTCCAGTGTAACATCACTGCCAGTGTGTCTCTCAGTGTCTGCACTCCTCCAGTATAACATCACTGCCAGTGTGTGTCTCAGTTTCTGCACTCCTCCAGTGTAACATCACTGCCAGTGTGTGTCTCAATGTCTGCACTCCTCCGGTGTAACAGCACAGCCAGTGTGTTTCTCAGTGTCTGCACTCCTCCGGTGTAACATCACTGCCAGTGTGTGTCTGAGTGTCTGCACTCCTCCAGTGTACCATCACTGCCAGTGCATAACTCAGTGTCTGCACTCCTTCACTGTAACATCACTGCCAGTTGTGTCTCAGTGTCTGCACTCCTCCAGTGTAACATCACTGCCAGTGTGTGTCTCCGTGTCTGCACTCCTCCGGTGCAATAGCACTGCCAGTGAGTGTCTCAGTGTCTGCAATCCTCCAGTGTAACAGCACTGCCAGTGTGTTTCTCAGTGTCTGCAATCCTCCAGTGTAACATCACTGCCAGTGTGTGTCTCAGTGTCTGCACTTCGCCACTGTAACAGCACTGCCAGTGTGTGTCTCCATGTCTGCACTCCTCCGGTGTAACAGCACTGCCAGTGTGTGTCTCAGTGTCTGCACTCCTCCAGTGTAACATCACTGCCAGTGTGTGTCTCAGTGTCTGCACTCCTCCAGTGTAACAGCACTGCCAGTGTGTGTCCCCGTGTCTGCACTCTGCCACTGCAACAGCACAGCTGGTGTGTGTCTCAGTGGCTGCACTCCTCCAGAGTAGCATCACTGCCAGTGTGTGTCTCAGTGTCTGCTGTTCTCCAGTGTAACATCGCTGCCAGTGTGTGTCTCAGTGTCTGCACTCATCCTGTGTAACATCACTGCCAGTGTGTGTCTCAGTGACTGCACTCCTCCAGTGTAACAGCACTGCCAGTGTGTGTCTCAGTGTCTGCACTCCTCCAGTGTAACATCACTGCCAGTGTGTGTCTCAGTGTCTGCACTCCTCCAGTTTAACATCACTGCCAGTGTGTGTCTCAGTGCCTGCACTCCTCCGGTGTTAGAGCACTGCCAGTGTGTTTCTCAGTGTCTGCACTCCTCCAGTGTAACATCACTGCCAATGTGTCTCAGTGTCTGCACTCCATCAGTGTAATATCACTGCCAGTGTGTGTCTCCGTGTCTGCACTCCTCCAGTGTAACATCACTGCCAGTGTGTGTCTCAGTGTCTGCACTCCTCCAGTGTAACATCATTGCCAGTGTGTGTCACAGTGTCTGCACTCCTCCAGTGTAATATCACTGCCAGTGTGTGTCTTAGTGTCTGCACTCCTCCGGTGTAACATCTCTGCCAGTATGTGTCTCAGTGTCTGCACTCCTCCAGTATAACATCACTGCCAGTGTGTGTCTCAGTTTCTGCACTCCTCCAGTGTAACATCACTGCCAGTGTGTGTCTTTGTGTCTGCACTCCTCCAGTGTAACATCACTGCCAGTGTGTGTCTCAGTGTCTGCACTCCTCCAGTGTAACATCACTGCCAGTGTGTGTCTCAGTGTCTGCACTCCTCCGGTGTAACATCACTGCGTGTGTGTCTCAGTGTCTGCACTTCGCCACTGTAACTGCACTTTCAGTGTGTGTCTCCGTGTCTGCACTCCTCCGGTGTAACAGCACTGCCAGTGTGTGTCTCAGTGTCTGCACTGCTCCACTGTAACAACACTGCCAGTGTGTGTCTCAGTGTCTGCACTCCTCCAGTGTAACATCACTGCCAGTGTGTGTCTCATTGTCTGCACTCCTCCAGTGTAACATCACTGCCAGTGTGTGTCTCAGTGTCTGCACTCCTCCGGTGTAACATCACTGCCAGTGTGAGTCTCAGTGTCTGCACTCCTCCAGTGTAACATCACTGCCAGTGTGTGTCTCAGTGTCTGCACTCCTCCAGTGTAACATCACTGCCAGTGTATCTCTCAGTATCTGCACTCCTCCGGTGTAACATCACTGCCAGTGTGTGTCAGTGTCTGCACTTCGCCACTGTAACAGCACTGCCAGTGTGTGTCTCAGTGTCTGCACTCCTCCGGTGTAACAGCACTGCCAGTGTGTGTCTCAGTGTCTGCACTCCGCCACTGTAACAGCACTGCCAGTGTGTGTCTCAGTGTCTGCACTCCTCCACTGTAACAGCACTGCCAGTGTGTGTCTCAGTGTCTGCACTCCTCCAGTGTAACATCACTGCCAGTGTGTGTCTCAGTGTCTGCGCTCCTCCAGTGTAACAGCACTGCCAGTGTTTTTCTCAGTGTCTGCACTCCTCCAGTGTAACATCACTGCCAGTGTGTGTCTCAGTGTCTGCACTCCTCTGGTGTAACAGCACTGCCAATGTGTGTGTCAGTGTCTGCACTCCTCTGGTGTAACAGCACTGCCAGTGTGTGTCTCAGTGCCTGCACTCCTCCGGTGTAACATCACTGCCAGTGTGTGTCTCAGTGTCTGCACTCCTCCAGTGTAACATCACTGCCAGTGTGTCTCTCAGTGTCTGCACTCCTCCAGTATAACATCACTGCCAGTGTGTGTCTCAGTTTCTGCACTCCTCCAGTGTAACATCACTGCCAGTGTGTCTCTCAGTGTCTGCACTCCTCCAGTATAACATCACTGCCAGTGTGTGTCTCAGTTTCTGCACTCCTCCAGTGTAACATCACTGCCAGTGTGTGTCTCAATGTCTGCACTCCTCCGGTGTAACAGCACTGCCAGTGTGTTTCTCAGTGTCTGCACTCCTCCGGTGTAACATCACTGCCAGTGTGTGTCTGAGTGTCTGCACTCCTCCAGTGTACCATCACTGCCAGTGTAAAACTCAGTGTCTGCACTCCTTCACTGTAACATCACTGCCAGTTGTGTCTCAGTGTCTGCACACCACCAGTGTAACATCACTGCCAGTGTGTGTCTCCATGTCTGCACTCCTCCGGTGCAATAGCACTGCCAGTGAGTGTCTCAGTGTCTGCAATCCTCCAGTGTAACAGCACTGCCAGTGTGTTTCTCAGTGTCTGCAATCCTCCAGTGTAACATCACTGCCAGTGTGTGTCTCAGTGTCTGCACTCCTCCAGTGTAACATCACTGCCAGTGTGTGTCTCAGTGTCTGCACTCCTCCGGTGTAACATCACTGCCAGTGTGTGTCTCAGTGTCTGCACTCATCCAGTGTAACATCGCTGCCAGTGTGTGTCTCAGTGTCTGCACTCCTCCAGTGTAACATCACTGCCAGTGTGTCTCTCAGTGTCTGCACTCCTCCGGTGTAACATCACTGCCAGTGTGTGTCTCAGTGTCTGCACTTCGCCACTGTAACTGCACTGCCAGTGTGTGTCTCCGTGTCTGCACTCCTCCGGTGTAAAAGCACTGCCAGTGTGTGTCTCAGTGTCTGCACTCCTCCACTGTAACAGCACTGCCAGTGTGTGTCTCAGTGTCTGCACTCCTCCAGTGTAACATCACTGCCAGTGTGTGTCTCATTGTCTGCACTCCTCCAGTGTAACATCACTGCCAGTGTGTGTCTCAGTGTCTGCACTCCTCCGGTGTAACATCACTGCCAGTGTGAGTCTCAGTGTCTGCACTCCTCCAGTGTAACATCACTGCCACTGTGGGTCTCAGTGTCCGCACTCCTCCAGTGTAACATCACTGCCAGTGTGTCTCTCAGTGTCTGCACTCCTCTGGTGTAACATTACTGCCAGTGTGTGTCTCAGTGTCTGCACTTCGCCACTGTAACAGCAATGCCAGTGTGAGTCTCAGTCTCTGCACTCCTCCGGTGTAACAGCACTGCCAGTGTGTGTCTCAGTGTCTGCACTCCTCCAGTGTAACATCACTGCCAGTGTATCTCTCAGTATCTGCACTCCTCCGGTGTAACATCACTGCCAGTGTGTGTCAGTGTCTGCACTTCGCCACTGTAACAGCACTGCCAGTGTGTGTCTCAGTGTCTGCACTCCTCCGGTGTAACAGCACTGCCAGTGTGTGTCTCAGTGTCTGCACTCCGCCACTGTAACAGCACTGCCAGTGTGTGTCTCAGTGTCTGCACTCCTCCACTGTAACAGCACTGCCAGTGTGTGTCTCAGTGTCTGCACTCCTCCAGTGTAACATCACTGCCAGTGTGTGTCTCAGTGTCTGCGCTCCTCCAGTGTAACAGCACTGCCAGTGTTTTTCTCAGTGTCTGCACTCCTCCAGTGTAACATCACTGCCAGTGTGTGTCTCAGTGTCTGCACTCCTCTGGTGTAACAGCACTGCCAATGTGTGTGTCAGTGTCTGCACTCCTCTGGTGTAACAGCACTGCCAGTGTGTGTCTCAGTGCCTGCACTCCTCCGGTGTAACATCACTGCCAGTGTGTGTCTCAGTGTCTGCACTCCTCCAGTGTAACATCACTGCCAGTGTGTCTCTCAGTGTCTGCACTCCTCCAGTATAACATCACTGCCAGTGTGTGTCTCAGTTTCTGCACTCCTCCAGTGTAACATCACTGCCAGTGTGTCTCTCAGTGTCTGCACTCCTCCAGTATAACATCACTGCCAGTGTGTGTCTCAGTTTCTGCACTCCTCCAGTGTAACATCACTGCCAGTGTGTGTCTCAATGTCTGCACTCCTCCGGTGTAACAGCACAGCCAGTGTGTTTCTCAGTGTCTGCACTCCTCCGGTGTAACATCACTGCCAGTGTGTGTCTGAGTGTCTGCACTCCTCCAGTGTACCATCACTGCCAGTGTATAACTCAGTGTCTGCACTCCTTCACTGTAACATCACTGCCAGTTGTGTCTCAGTGTCTGCACTCCTCCAGTGTAACATCACTGCCAGTGTGTGTCTCCGTGTCTGCACTCCTCCGGTGCAATAGCACTGCCAGTGAGTGTCTCAGTGTCTGCAATCCTCCAGTGTAACAGCACTGCCAGTGTGTTTCTCAGTGTCTGCAATCCTCCAGTGTAACATCACTGCCAGTGTGTGTCTCAGTGTCTGCACTTCGCCACTGTAACAGCACTGCCAGTGTGTGTCTCCATGTCTGCACTCCTCCGGTGTAACAGCACTGCCAGTGTGTGTCTCAGTGTCTGCACTCCTCCACTGTAACAGCACTCCCAGTGTGTGTCTCAGTGTCTGCACTCATCCGGTGTAACATCACTGCCAGTGTGTGTCTCAGTGTCTGCACTCTCCACTGTAACAGCACTACTAGTGTGTGTCTCAGTGTCTGCAGTCCTCCAGTGTAACATCACTGCCAGTGTGTGTCTCAGTGTCTGCACTCCTCCAGTGTAACAGCACTGCCAGTGTGTGTCTCCGTGTCTGCACTCTGCCACTGCAACAGCACAGCTGGTGTGTGTCTCAGTGGCTGCACTCCTCCAGAGTAGCATCACTGCCAGTGTGTGTCTCAGTGTCTGCTGTTCTCCAGTGTAACATCGCTGCCAGTGTGTGTCTCAGTGTCTGCACTCATCCTGTGTAACATCACTGCCAGTGTGTGTCTCAGTGACTGCACTCCTCCAGTGTAACAGCACTGCCAGTGTGTGTCTCAGTGTCTGCACTCCTCCAGTGTAACATCACTGCCAGTGTGTGTCTCAGTGTCTGCACTCCTCCAGTTTAACATCACTGCCAGTGTGTGTCTCAGTGCCTGCACTCCTCCGGTGTTAGAGCACTGCCAGTGTGTTTCTCAGTGTCTGCACTCCTCCAGTGTAACATCACTGCCAATGTGTCTCAGTGTCTGCACTCCATCAGTGTAATATCACTGCCAGTGTGTGTCTCCGTGTCTGCACTCCTCCAGTGTAACATCACTGCCAGTGTGTGTCTCAGTGTCTGCACTCCTCCAGTGTAACATCATTGCCAGTGTGTGTCACAGTGTCTGCACTCCTCCAGTGTAATATCACTGCCAGTGTGTGTCTCAGTGTCTGCACTCCTCCGGTGTAACATCACTGCCAGTATGTGTCTCAGTGTCTGCACTCCTCCAGTATAACATCACTGCCAGTGTGTGTCTCAGTTTCTGCACTCCTCCAGTGTAACATCACTGCCAGTGTGTGTCTCTGTGTCTGCACTCCTCCAGTGTAACATCACTGCCAGTGTGTGTCTCAGTGTCTGCACTCCTCCAGTGTAACATCACTGCCAGTGTGTCTCTCAGTGTCTGCACTCCTCCGGTGTAACATCACTGCGTGTGTGTCTCAGTGTCTGCACTTCGCCACTGTAACTGCACTTTCAGTGTGTGTCTCCGTGTCTGCACTCCTCCGGTGTAACAGCACTGCCAGTGTGTGTCTCAGTGTCTGCACTGCTCCACTGTAACAACACTGCCAGTGTGTGTCTCAGTGTCTGCACTCCTCCAGTGTAACATCACTGCCAGTGTGTGTCTCATTGTCTGCACTCCTCCAGCGTAACATCACTGCCAGTGTGTGTCTCAGTGTCTGCACTCCTCCGGTGTAACATCACTGCCAGTGTGAGTCTCAGTGTCTGCACTCCTCCAGTGTAACATCACTGCCAGTGTGTGTCTCAGTGTCTGCACTCCTCCAGTGTAACATCACTGCCAGTGTATCTCTCAGTATCTGCACTCCTCCGGTGTAACATCACTGCCAGTGTGTGTCAGTGTCTGCACTTCGCCACTGTAACAGCACTGCCAGTGTGTGTCTCAGTGTCTGCACTCCTCCGGTGTAACAGCACTGCCAGTGTGTGTCTCAGTGTCTGCACTCCGCCACTGTAACAGCACTGCCAGTGTGTGTCTCAGTGTCTGCACTCCTCCACTGTAACAGCACTGCCAGTGTGTGTCTCAGTGTCTGCACTCCTCCAGTGTAACATCACTGCCAGTGTGTGTCTCAGTGTCTGCGCTCCTCCAGTGTAACAGCACTGCCAGTGTTTTTCTCAGTGTCTGCACTCCTCCAGTGTAACATCACTGCCAGTGTGTGTCTCAGTGTCTGCACTCCTCTGGTGTAACAGCACTGCCAATGTGTGTGTCAGTGTCTGCACTCCTCTGGTGTAACAGCACTGCCAGTGTGTGTCTCAGTGCCTGCACTCCTCCGGTGTAACATCACTGCCAGTGTGTGTCTCAGTGTCTGCACTCCTCCAGTGTAACATCACTGCCAGTGTGTCTCTCAGTGTCTGCACTCCTCCAGTATAACATCACTGCCAGTGTGTGTCTCAGTTTCTGCACTCCTCAAGTGTAACATCACTGCCAGTTTGTCTCTCAGTGTCTGCACTCCTCCAGTATAACATCACTGCCAGTGTGTGTCTCAGTTTCTGCACTCCTCCAGTGTAACATCACTGCCAGTGTGTGTCTCAATGTCTGCACTCCTCCGGTGTAACATCACTGCCAGTGTGTGTCTGAGTGTCTGCACTCCTCCAGTGTACCATCACTGCCAGTGTATAACTCAGTGTCTGCACTCCTTCACTGTAACATCACTGCCAGTTGTGTCTCAGTGTCTGCACTCCTCCAGTGTAACATCACTGCCAGTGTGTGTCTCCATGTCTGCACTCCTCCGGTGCAATAGCACTGCCAGTGAGTGTCTCAGTGTCTGCAATCCTCCAGTGTAACAGCACTGCCAGTGTGTTTCTCAGTGTCTGCACTCCTCCGGTGTAACATCACTGCCAGTGTGTGTCTGAGTGTCTGCACTCCTCCAGTGTACCATCACTGCCAGTGTATAACTCAGTGTCTGCACTCCTTCACTGTAACATCACTGCCAGTTGTGTCTCAGTGTCTGCACTCCTCCAGTTTAACATCACTGCCAGTGTGTGTCTCAGTGCCTGCACTCCTCCGGTGTTAGAGCACTGCCAGTGTGTTTCTCAGTGTCTGCACTCCTCCAGTGTAACATCACTGCCAATGTGTCTCAGTGTCTGCACTCCATCAGTGTAATATCACTGCCAGTGTGTGTCTCCGTGTCTGCACTCCTCCAGTGTAACATCACTGCCAGTGTGTGTCTCAGTGTCTGCACTCCTCCAGTGTAACATCATTGCCAGTGTGTGTCACAGTGTCTGCACTCCTCCAGTGTAATATCACTGCCAGTGTGTGTCTCAGTGTCTGCACTCCTCCGGTGTAACATCACTGCCAGTATGTGTCTCAGTGTCTGCACTCCTCCAGTATAACATCACTGCCAGTGTGTGTCTCAGTTTCTGCACTCCTCCAGTGTAACATCACTGCCAGTGTGTGTCTCTGTGTCTGCACTCCTCCAGTGTAACATCACTGCCAGTGTGTGTCTCAGTGTCTGCACTCCTCCAGTGTAACATCACTGCCAGTGTGTCTCTCAGTGTCTGCACTCCTCCGGTGTAACATCACTGCGTGTGTGTCTCAGTGTCTGCACTTCGCCACTGTAACTGCACTTTCAGTGTGTGTCTCCGTGTCTGCACTCCTCCGGTGTAACAGCACTGCCAGTGTGTGTCTCAGTGTCTGCACTGCTCCACTGTAACAACACTGCCAGTGTGTGTCTCAGTGTCTGCACTCCTCCAGTGTAACATCACTGCCAGTGTGTGTCTCATTGTCTGCACTCCTCCAGCGTAACATCACTGCCAGTGTGTGTCTCAGTGTCTGCACTCCTCCGGTGTAACATCACTGCCAGTGTGAGTCTCAGTGTCTGCACTCCTCCAGTGTAACATCACTGCCAGTGTGTGTCTCAGTGTCTGCACTCCTCCAGTGTAACATCACTGCCAGTGTATCTCTCAGTATCTGCACTCCTCCGGTGTAACATCACTGCCAGTGTGTGTCAGTGTCTGCACTTCGCCACTGTAACAGCACTGCCAGTGTGTGTCTCAGTGTCTGCACTCCTCCGGTGTAACAGCACTGCCAGTGTGTGTCTCAGTGTCTGCACTCCGCCACTGTAACAGCACTGCCAGTGTGTGTCTCAGTGTCTGCACTCCTCCACTGTAACAGCACTGCCAGTGTGTGTCTCAGTGTCTGCACTCCTCCAGTGTAACATCACTGCCAGTGTGTGTCTCAGTGTCTGCGCTCCTCCAGTGTAACAGCACTGCCAGTGTTTTTCTCAGTGTCTGCACTCCTCCAGTGTAACATCACTGCCAGTGTGTGTCTCAGTGTCTGCACTCCTCTGGTGTAACAGCACTGCCAATGTGTGTGTCAGTGTCTGCACTCCTCTGGTGTAACAGCACTGCCAGTGTGTGTCTCAGTGCCTGCACTCCTCCGGTGTAACATCACTGCCAGTGTGTGTCTCAGTGTCTGCACTCCTCCAGTGTAACATCACTGCCAGTGTGTCTCTCAGTGTCTGCACTCCTCCAGTATAACATCACTGCCAGTGTGTGTCTCAGTTTCTGCACTCCTCAAGTGTAACATCACTGCCAGTTTGTCTCTCAGTGTCTGCACTCCTCCAGTATAACATCACTGCCAGTGTGTGTCTCAGTGTCTGCACTCCTCCGATGTAACAGCACTGCCAGTGTGTTTCTCAGTGTCTGCACTCCTCCACTGTAACAGCACTGCCAGTGTGTGTCTCAGTGTCTGCACTCCTCCAGTGTAACATCACTGCCAGTGTGTGTCTCAGTGTCTGCACTCCTCCGGTGTAACATCACTGCCAGTGTGTGTCTGAGTGTCTGCACTCCTCCACTGTAACAGCACTGCCAGTGTGTTTCTCAGTGTCTGCACTCCTCCACTGTAACAGCACTGCCAGTGTGTGTCTCAGTGTCTGCACTCCTCCGGTGTAACATCACTGCCAGTGTGTGTCTGAGTGTCTGCACTCCTCCAGTGTACCATCACTGCCAGTGTATAACTCAGTGTCTGCACTCCTTCACTGTAACATCACTGCCAGTTGTGTCTCAGTGTCTGCACTCCTCCAGTGCAACATCACTGCCAGTGTGTGTCTCCATGTCTGCACTCCTCCGGTGCAATAGCACTGCCAGTGAGTGTCTCAGTGTCTGCAATCCTCCAGTGTAACAGCACTGCCAGTGTGTTTCTCAGTGTCTGCAATCCTCCAGTGTAACATCACTGCCAGTGTGTGTCTCAGTGTCTGCACTCCTCCAGTGTAACATCACTGCCAGTGTGTGTCTCAGTGTCTGCACTCCTCCGGTGTAACATCACTGCCAGTGTGTGTCTCAGTGTCTGCACTCATCCAGTGTAACATCGCTGCCAGTGTGTGTCTCAGTGTCTGCACTCCTCCAGTGTAACATCACTGCCAGTGTGTCTCTCAGTGTCTGCACTCCTCCGGTGTAACATCACTGCCAGTGTGTGTCTCAGTGTCTGCACTTCGCCACTGTAACTGCACTGCCAGTGTGTGTCTCCGTGTCTGCACTCCTCCACTGTAACAGCACTCCCAGTGTGTGTCTCAGTGTCTGCACTCATCCGGTGTAACATCACTGCCAGTGTGTGTCTCAGTGTCTGCACTCTCCACTGTAACAGCACTACTAGTGTGTGTCTCAGTGTCTGCAGTCCTCCAGTGTAACATCACTGCCAGTGTGTGTCTCAGTGTCTGCACTCCTCCAGTGTAACAGCACTGCCAGTGTGTGTCTCCGTGTCTGCACTCTGCCACTGCAACAGCACAGCTGGTGTGTGTCTCAGTGGCTGCACTCCTCCAGAGTAGCATCACTGCCAGTGTGTGTCTCAGTGTCTGCTGTTCTCCAGTGTAACATCGCTGCCAGTGTGTGTCTCAGTGTCTGCACTCATCCTGTGTAACATCACTGCCAGTGTGTGTCTCAGTGACTGCACTCCTCCAGTGTAACAGCACTGCCAGTGTGTGTCTCAGTGTCTGCACTCCTCCAGTGTAACATCACTGCCAGTGTGTGTCTCAGTGTCTGCACTCCTCCAGTTTAACATCACTGCCAGTGTGTGTCTCAGTGCCTGCACTCCTCCGGTGTTAGAGCACTGCCAGTGTGTTTCTCAGTGTCTGCACTCCTCCAGTGTAACATCACTGCCAATGTGTCTCAGTGTCTGCACTCCATCAGTGTAATATCACTGCCAGTGTGTGTCTCCGTGTCTGCACTCCTCCAGTGTAACATCACTGCCAGTGTGTGTCTCAGTGTCTGCACTCCTCCAGTGTAACATCATTGCCAGTGTGTGTCACAGTGTCTGCACTCCTCCAGTGTAATATCACTGCCAGTGTGTGTCTCAGTGTCTGCACTCCTCCGGTGTAACATCACTGCCAGTATGTGTCTCAGTGTCTGCACTCCTCCAGTATAACATCACTGCCAGTGTGTGTCTCAGTTTCTGCACTCCTCCAGTGTAACATCACTGCCAGTGTGTGTCTCTGTGTCTGCACTCCTCCAGTGTAACATCACTGCCAGTGTGTGTCTCAGTGTCTGCACTCCTCCAGTGTAACATCACTGCCAGTGTGTCTCTCAGTGTCTGCACTCCTCCGGTGTAACATCACTGCGTGTGTGTCTCAGTGTCTGCACTTCGCCACTGTAACTGCACTTTCAGTGTGTGTCTCCGTGTCTGCACTCCTCCGGTGTAACAGCACTGCCAGTGTGTGTCTCAGTGTCTGCACTGCTCCACTGTAACAACACTGCCAGTGTGTGTCTCAGTGTCTGCACTCCTCCAGTGTAACATCACTGCCAGTGTGTGTCTCATTGTCTGCACTCCTCCAGCGTAACATCACTGCCAGTGTGTGTCTCAGTGTCTGCACTCCTCCGGTGTAACATCACTGCCAGTGTGAGTCTCAGTGTCTGCACTCCTCCAGTGTAACATCACTGCCAGTGTGTGTCTCAGTGTCTGCACTCCTCCAGTGTAACATCACTGCCAGTGTATCTCTCAGTATCTGCACTCCTCCGGTGTAACATCACTGCCAGTGTGTGTCAGTGTCTGCACTTCGCCACTGTAACAGCACTGCCAGTGTGTGTCTCAGTGTCTGCACTCCTCCGGTGTAACAGCACTGCCAGTGTGTGTCTCAGTGTCTGCACTCCGCCACTGTAACAGCACTGCCAGTGTGTGTCTCAGTGTCTGCACTCCTCCACTGTAACAGCACTGCCAGTGTGTGTCTCAGTGTCTGCACTCCTCCAGTGTAACATCACTGCCAGTGTGTGTCTCAGTGTCTGCGCTCCTCCAGTGTAACAGCACTGCCAGTGTTTTTCTCAGTGTCTGCACTCCTCCAGTGTAACATCACTGCCAGTGTGTGTCTCAGTGTCTGCACTCCTCTGGTGTAACAGCACTGCCAATGTGTGTGTCAGTGTCTGCACTCCTCTGGTGTAACAGCACTGCCAGTGTGTGTCTCAGTGCCTGCACTCCTCCGGTGTAACATCACTGCCAGTGTGTGTCTCAGTGTCTGCACTCCTCCAGTGTAACATCACTGCCAGTGTGTCTCTCAGTGTCTGCACTCCTCCAGTATAACATCACTGCCAGTGTGTGTCTCAGTTTCTGCACTCCTCAAGTGTAACATCACTGCCAGTTTGTCTCTCAGTGTCTGCACTCCTCCAGTATAACATCACTGCCAGTGTGTGTCTCAGTTTCTGCACTCCTCCAGTGTAACATCACTGCCAGTGTGTGTCTCAATGTCTGCACTCCTCCGGTGTAACATCACTGCCAGTGTGTGTCTGAGTGTCTGCACTCCTCCAGTGTACCATCACTGCCAGTGTATAACTCAGTGTCTGCACTCCTTCACTGTAACATCACTGCCAGTTGTGTCTCAGTGTCTGCACTCCTCCAGTGTAACATCACTGCCAGTGTGTGTCTCCATGTCTGCACTCCTCCGGTGCAATAGCACTGCCAGTGAGTGTCTCAGTGTCTGCAATCCTCCAGTGTAACAGCACTGCCAGTGTGTTTCTCAGTGTCTGCACTCCTCCGGTGTAACATCACTGCCAGTGTGTGTCTGAGTGTCTGCACTCCTCCAGTGTACCATCACTGCCAGTGTATAACTCAGTGTCTGCACTCCTTCACTGTAACATCACTGCCAGTTGTGTCTCAGTGTCTGCACTCCTCCAGTTTAACATCACTGCCAGTGTGTGTCTCAGTGCCTGCACTCCTCCGGTGTTAGAGCACTGCCAGTGTGTTTCTCAGTGTCTGCACTCCTCCAGTGTAACATCACTGCCAATGTGTCTCAGTGTCTGCACTCCATCAGTGTAATATCACTGCCAGTGTGTGTCTCCGTGTCTGCACTCCTCCAGTGTAACATCACTGCCAGTGTGTGTCTCAGTGTCTGCACTCCTCCAGTGTAACATCATTGCCAGTGTGTGTCACAGTGTCTGCACTCCTCCAGTGTAATATCACTGCCAGTGTGTGTCTCAGTGTCTGCACTCCTCCGGTGTAACATCACTGCCAGTATGTGTCTCAGTGTCTGCACTCCTCCAGTATAACATCACTGCCAGTGTGTGTCTCAGTTTCTGCACTCCTCCAGTGTAACATCACTGCCAGTGTGTGTCTCTGTGTCTGCACTCCTCCAGTGTAACATCACTGCCAGTGTGTGTCTCAGTGTCTGCACTCCTCCAGTGTAACATCACTGCCAGTGTGTCTCTCAGTGTCTGCACTCCTCCGGTGTAACATCACTGCGTGTGTGTCTCAGTGTCTGCACTTCGCCACTGTAACTGCACTTTCAGTGTGTGTCTCCGTGTCTGCACTCCTCCGGTGTAACAGCACTGCCAGTGTGTGTCTCAGTGTCTGCACTGCTCCACTGTAACAACACTGCCAGTGTGTGTCTCAGTGTCTGCACTCCTCCAGTGTAACATCACTGCCAGTGTGTGTCTCATTGTCTGCACTCCTCCAGCGTAACATCACTGCCAGTGTGTGTCTCAGTGTCTACACTCCTCCGGTGTAACATCACTGCCAGTGTGAGTCTCAGTGTCTGCACTCCTCCAGTGTAACATCACTGCCAGTGTGTGTCTCAGTGTCTGCACTCCTCCAGTGTAACATCACTGCCAGTGTATCTCTCAGTATCTGCACTCCTCCGGTGTAACATCACTGCCAGTGTGTGTCAGTGTCTGCACTTCGCCACTGTAACAGCACTGCCAGTGTGTGTCTCAGTGTCTGCACTCCTCCGGTGTAACAGCACTGCCAGTGTGTGTCTCAGTGTCTGCACTCCGCCACTGTAACAGCACTGCCAGTGTGTGTCTCAGTGTCTGCACTCCTCCACTGTAACAGCACTGCCAGTGTGTGTCTCAGTGTCTGCACTCCTCCAGTGTAACATCACTGCCAGTGTGTGTCTCAGTGTCTGCGCTCCTCCAGTGTAACAGCACTGCCAGTGTTTTTCTCAGTGTCTGCACTCCTCCAGTGTAACATCACTGCCAGTGTGTGTCTCAGTGTCTGCACTCCTCTGGTGTAACAGCACTGCCAATGTGTGTGTCAGTGTCTGCACTCCTCTGGTGTAACAGCACTGCCAGTGTGTGTCTCAGTGCCTGCACTCCTCCGGTGTAACATCACTGCCAGTGTGTGTCTCAGTGTCTGCACTCCTCCAGTGTAACATCACTGCCAGTGTGTCTCTCAGTGTCTGCACTCCTCCAGTATAACATCACTGCCAGTGTGTGTCTCAGTTTCTGCACTCCTCAAGTGTAACATCACTGCCAGTTTGTCTCTCAGTGTCTGCACTCCTCCAGTATAACATCACTGCCAGTGTGTGTCTCAGTTTCTGCACTCCTCCAGTGTAACATCACTGCCAGTGTGTGTCTCAGTGTCTGCACTCCTCCGATGTAACAGCACTGCCAGTGTGTTTCTCAGTGTCTGCACTCCTCCACTGTAACAGCACTGCCAGTGTGTGTCTCAGTGTCTGCACTCCTCCAGTGTAACATCACTGCCAGTGTGTGTCTCAGTGTCTGCACTCCTCCACTGTAACAGCACTGCCAGTGTGTGTCTCAGTGTCTGCACTCCTCCAGTGTAACATCACTGCCAGTGTGTGTCTCAGTGTCTGCACTCCTCCGGTGTAACATCACTGCCAGTGTGTGTCTGAGTGTCTGCACTCCTCCACTGTAACAGCACTGCCAGTGTGTTTCTCAGTGTCTGCACTCCTCCACTGTAACAGCACTGCCAGTGTGTGTCTCAGTGTCTGCACTCCTCCGGTGTAACATCACTGCCAGTGTGTGTCTCAGTGTCCGCACTCCTCCAGTGTAACATCACTGCCAGTGTGTCTCTCAGTGTCTGCACTCCTCTGGTGTAACATTACTGCCAGTGTGTGTCTCAGTGTCTGCACTTCGCCACTGTAACAGCAATGCCAGTGTGAGTCTCAGTCTCTGCACTCCTCCGGTGTAACATCACTGCCAGTGTGTGTCTCAGTGTCTGCACTCCTCCAGTGTAACATCACTGCCACTGTGGGTCTCAGTGTCCGCACTCCTCCAGTGTAACATCACTGCCAGTGTGTCTCTCAGTGTCTGCACTCCTCTGGTGTAACATTACTGCCAGTGTGTGTCTCAGTGTCTGCACTTCGCCACTGTAACAGCAATGCCAGTGTGAGTCTCAGTCTCTGCACTCCTCCGGTGTAACATCACTGCCAGTGTGTGTCTGAGTGTCTGCACTCCTCCAGTGTACCATCACTGCCAGTGTATAACTCAGTGTCTGCACTCCTTCACTGTAACATCACTGCCAGTTGTGTCTCAGTGTCTGCACTCCTCCAGTGTAACATCACTGCCAGTGTGTGTCTCCATGTCTGCACTCCTCCGGTGCAATA
This sequence comes from Somniosus microcephalus, assembly GCF_052327205.1. Taxonomy (NCBI): domain Eukaryota; kingdom Metazoa; phylum Chordata; class Chondrichthyes; order Squaliformes; family Somniosidae; genus Somniosus; species Somniosus microcephalus. The sequence goes on along the minus strand of NC_140992.1, from coordinate 193,982,343 downwards.
GCACTGCCAGTGAGTGTCTCAGTGTCTGCAATCCTCCAGTGTAACAGCACTGCCAGTGTGTTTCTCAGTGTCTGCAATCCTCCAGTGTAACATCACTGCCAGTGTGTGTCTCAGTGTCTGCACTCCTCCAGTGTAACATCACTGCCAGTGTGTGTCTCAGTGTCTGCACTCCTCCGGTGTAACATCACTGCCAGTGTGTGTCTCAGTGTCTGCACTCATCCAGTGTAACATCGCTGCCAGTGTGTGTCTCAGTGTCTGCACTCCTCCAGTGTAACATCACTGCCAGTGTGTCTCTCAGTGTCTGCACTCCTCCGGTGTAACATCACTGCCAGTGTGTGTCTCAGTGTCTGCACTTCGCCACTGTAACTGCACTGCCAGTGTGTGTCTCCGTGTCTGCACTCCTCCGGTGTAAAAGCACTGCCAGTGTGTGTCTCAGTGTCTGCACTCCTCCACTGTAACAGCACTGCCAGTGTGTGTCTCAGTGTCTGCACTCCTCCAGTGTAACATCACTGCCAGTGTGTGTCTCATTGTCTGCACTCCTCCAGTGTAACATCACTGCCAGTGTGTGTCTCAGTGTCTGCACTCCTCCGGTGTAACATCACTGCCAGTGTGAGTCTCAGTGTCTGCACTCCTCCAGTGTAACATCACTGCCACTGTGGGTCTCAGTGTCCGCACTCCTCCAGTGTAACATCACTGCCAGTGTGTCTCTCAGTGTCTGCACTCCTCTGGTGTAACATTACTGCCAGTGTGTGTCTCAGTGTCTGCACTTCGCCACTGTAACAGCAATGCCAGTGTGAGTCTCAGTCTCTGCACTCCTCCGGTGTAACAGCACTGCCAGTGTGTGTCTCAGTGTCTGCACTCCTCCATTGTAACAGCACTGCCAGTGTGTGTCTCAGTGTCTGCACTCATCCGGTGTAACATCACTGCCAGTGTGTGTCTCAGTGTCTGCACTCCTCCACTGTAACAGCACTGCCAGTGTGTGTCTCAGTGTCTGCACTCCTCCGGTGTAACATCACTGCCAGTGTGTGTCTCAGTGTCTGCACTCCTCCAGTGTAACAGCACTGTTGGTGTGTGTCTCAGTGTCTGCAGTCCTCCAGTGTAACATCACTGCCAGTGTGTGTCTCAGTGTCTGCACTCCTCCAGTGTAACAGCACTGCCAGTGTGTATCTCAGTGTCTGCACTCCTCCAATGTAACAGCACTGCTGGTGTGTGTCTCAGTGTCTGCACTCCTCCGGTGTAACATCACTGCCAGTGTGTGTCTCAGTGTCTGCACTCCTCCAGTGTAACATCACTGCCAGTGTGTGTCTCAGTGTCTGCACTCCTCCAGTGTAACATCACTGCCAGTGTGTGTCTCAGTGTCTGCACTCCTCCAGTGTAACATCACTGCCAGTGTGTCTCTCAGTGTCTGAACTCCTCCGGCGTAACATCACTGCCAGTGTGTGTCTCAGTGTCTGCACTCCTCCACTGTAACAACACTGCCAATGTGTGTCTCAGTGTCTGCACTCCTCCAGTATATCATCACTGCCAGTGTGTGTCTCAGTGTCTGCACTCCTCCAGTGTAAATCAGTGCCAGTGTGTGTCTCAGTTTCTGCACTCCTCCGGTGTAACATCACTGCCAGTGTGTGTCTCAGTGTCTGCACTCCTCCAGTGCAACATCACTGCCAGTGTGTGTCTCAGTGTCTGCACTCCTCCAGTTTAACATCTCTGCCAGTGTGTCTCTCAGTGTCTGCACTCGTCCGGTGTAACATCACTGCCCGTGTGTGTCTCAGTGTCTGCACTTTGCCACTGTAACAGCACTGCCAGTGTGTGTCTCAGTGTCTGCACTCCTCCGGTGTAACAGCACTGCCAGTGTGTGTCTCAGTGTCAGCACTCCTCCAGTGTAACATCACTGCCAGTGTGTGTCTCAGTGTGTGCACTCCTCCGGTGTAACATCACTGGCAGTGTGTGTCTCAGTGTCTGCACTCCTCCAGTGTAACCTCACTGCCAGTGTGTGTCTCAGTGTCTGCACTCCTCCAGTGTAACATCACTGCCAGTGTATCTGTCAGTATCTGCACTCCTCCGGTGTAACATAACTGCCAGTGTGTGTCAGTGTCTGCACTTCGCCACTGTAACAGCACTGCCAGTGTGTGTCTCAGTGTCTGCACTCCTCCGGTGTAACAGCACTGCCAGTGTGTGTCTCAGTGTCTGCACTCCGCCACTGTAACAGCACTGCCAGTGTGTGTCTCAGTGTCTGCACTCCTCCACTGTAACAGCACTGCCAGTGTGTGTCTCAGTGTCTGCACTCCTCCAGTGTAACATCACTGCCAGTGTGTGTCTCAGTGTCTGCACTCCTCCGGTGTAACAGCACTGCCAGTGTTTTTCTCAGTGTCTGCACTCCTCCAGTGTAACATCACTGCCAGTGTATGTCTCAGTGTCTGCACTCCTCCAGAGTAACATCACTGCCAGTGTATGTCTCAGTGTCTGCACTCCTCCAGAGTAACATCACTGCCAGTGTGTGTCTCAGTGTCTGCACTCCTCCAGTGTAACATCACTGCCAGTGTGTGTCTCAGTGTCTGCACTCCTCCGGTGTAACAGCACTGCCAATGTGTGTGTCAGTGTCTGCACTCCTCCGGTGTAACAGCACTGCCAGTGTTTGTCTCAGTGTCTGCACTCCTCTGGTGTAATATCACTGCCAGTGTGTGTCTCAGTGTCTGCACTCCTCCAGTGTAACATCGCTGCCAGTGTGTCTCTCAGTGTCTGCACTCCTCCACTGTAACATCACTGCCAGTTTGTGTCTCAGTGTCTGCACTCCTCCAGTGTAACATCACTGCCAGTGTGTGTCTCCGTGTCTGCACTCCTCCGGTGTAATAGCACTGCCAGTGAGTGTCTCAGTGTCTGCACTCCTCTGGTGTAACAGCACTGCCAGTGTGTTTCTCAGTGTCTGCAATCCTCCAGTGTAACATCACTGTCAGTGTGTGTCTCAGTGTCTGCACTCCTCCAGTGTAACATCACTGCCAGTGTGTGTCTCAGTGTCTGCACTCATCCGGTGTAACATCACTGCCAGTGTGTGTCTCAGTGTCTGCACTCCTCCACTGTAACAGCACTGCCAGTGTGTGTCTCAGTGTCTGCACTCCTCCAGTATAACATCACTGCCAGTGTGTGTCTCAGTTTCTGCACTCCTCCAGTGTAACATCACTGCCAGTGTGTCTCTCAGTGTCTGCACTCCTCCAGTATAACATCACTGCCAGTGTGTGTCTCAGTTTCTGCACTCCTCCAGTGTAACATCACTGCCAGTGTGTGTCTCAATGTCTGCACTCCTCCGGTGTAACAGCACTGCCAGTGTGTTTCTCAGTGTCTGCACTCCTCCGGTGTAACATCACTGCCAGTGTGTGTCTGAGTGTCTGCACTCCTCCAGTGTACCATCACTGCCAGTGTATAACTCAGTGTCTGCACTCCTTCACTGTAACATCACTGCCAGTTTGTGTCTCAGTGTCTGCACTCCTCCAGTGTAACATCACTGCCAGTGTGTGTCTCCGTGTCTGCACTCCTCCGGTGTAATAGCACTGCCAGTGAGTGTCTCAGTGTCTGCAATCCTCCAGTGTAACAGCACTGCCAGTGTGTTTCTCAGTGTCTGCAATCCTCCAGTGTAACATCACTGCCAGTGTGTGTCTCAGTGTCTGCACTCCTCCAGTGTAACATCACTGCCAGTGTGTGTCTCAGTGTCTGCACTCCTCCGGTGTAACATCACTGCCAGTGTGTGTCTCAGTGTCTGCACTCATCCAGTGTAACATCGCTGCCAGTGTGTGTCTCAGTGTCTGCACTCCTCCAGTGTAACATCACTGCCAGTGTGTCTCTCAGTGTCTGCACTCCTCCGGTGTAACATCACGGCCAGTGTGTGTCTCAGTGTCTGCACTTCGCCACTGTAACTGCACTGCCAGTGTGTGTCTCCGTGTCTGCACTCCTCCGGTGTAACAGCACTGCCAGTGTGTGTCTCAGTGTCTGCACTCCTCCACTGTAACAGCACTGCCAGTGTGTGTCTCAGTGTCTGCACTCCTCCAGTGTAACATCACTGCCAGTGTGTGTCTCATTGTCTGCACTCCTCCAGTGTAACATCACTGCCAGTGTGTGGCTCAGTGTCTGCACTCCTCCGGTGTAACATCACTGCCAGTGTGAGTCTCAGTGTCTGCACTCCTCCAGTGTAACATCACTGCCACTGTGGGTCTCATTGTCCGCACTCCTCCAGTGTAACATCACTGCCAGTGTGTCTCTCAGTGTCTGCACTCCTCTGGTGTAACATTACTGCCAGTGTGTGTCTCAGTGTCTGCACTTCGCCAGTGTAACACCAATGCCAGTGTGTGTCTCAGTCTCTGCACTCCTCCGGTGTAACAGCACTGCCAGTGTGTGTCTCAGTGTCTGCACTCCTCCATTGTAACAGCACTGCCAGTGTGTGTCTCAGTGTCTGCACTCATCCGGTGTAACATCACTGCCAGTGTGTGTCTCAGTGTCTGCACTCCTCCACTGTAACAGCACTGCCAGTGTGTGTCTCAGTGTCTGCACTCCTCCAGTGTAACATCACTGCCAGTGTGTGTCTCAGTGTCTGCACTCCTCCAGTGTAACAGCACTGCTAGTGTGTGTCTCAGCGTCTGCACTCCTCCGGTGTAACATCACTGCCAGTGTGTGTCTCAGTGTCTGCACTCCTCCAGTGTAACAGCACTGTTGGTGTGTGTCTCAGTGTCTGCAGTCCTCCAGTGTAACATCACTGCCAGTGTGTGTCTCAGTGTCTGCACTCCTCCAGTGTAACAGCACTGCCAGTGTGTATCTCAGTGTCTGCACTCCTCCAATGTAACAGCACTGCTGGTGTGTGTCTCAATGTCTGCACTCCTCCGGTGTAACATCACTGCCAGTGTGTGTCTCAGTGTCTGCGCTCCTCCAGTGTAACATCACTGCCAGTGTGTGTCTCAGTGTCTGCACTCCTCCAGTGTAACATCACTGCCAGTGTGTGTCTCAGTGTCTGCACTCCTCCAGTGTAACATCACTGCCAGTGTGTCTCTCAGTGTCTGAACTCCTCCGGCGTAACATCACTGCCAGTGTGTGTCTCAGTGTCTGCACTCCTCCACTGTAACAACACTGCCAATGTGTGTCTCAGTGTCTGCACTCCTCCAGTATATCATCACTGCCAGTGTGTGTCTCAGTGTCTGCACTCCTCCAGTGTAAATCACTGCCAGTGTGTGTCTCAGTTTCTGCACTCCTCCGGTGTAACATCACTGCCAGTGTGTGTCTCAGTGTCTGCACTCCTCCAGTGCAACATCACTGCCAGTGTGTGTCTCAGTGTCTGCACTCCTCCAGTTTAACATCTCTGCCAGTGTGTCTCTCAGTGTCTGCACTCGTCCGGTGTAACATCACTGCCCGTGTGTGTCTCAGTGTCTGCACTTCGCCACTGTAACAGCACTGCCAGTGTGTGTCTCAGTGTCTGCACTCCTCCGGTGTAACAGCACTGCCAGTGTGTGTCTCAGTGTCAGCACTCCTCCAGTGTAACATCACTGCCAGTGTGTGTCTCAGTGTGTGCACTCCTCCGGTGTAACATCACTGGCAGTGTGTGTCTCAGTGTCTGCACTCCTCCAGTGTAACATCACTGCCAGTGTGTGTCTCAGTGTCTGCACTCCTCCAGTGTAACATCACTGCCAGTGTATCTCTCAGTATCTGCACTCCTCCGGTGTAACATGACTGCCAGTGTGTGTCAGTGTCTGCACTTCGCCACTGTAACAGCACTGCCAGTGTGTGTCTCAATGTCTGCACTCCTCCGGTGTAACAGCACTGCCAGTGTGTGTCTCAGTGTCTGCACTCCGCCACTGTAACAGCACTGCCAGTGTGTGTCTCAGTGTCTGCACTCCTCCACTGTAACAGCACTGCCAGTGTGTGTCTCAGTGTCTGCACTCCTCCAGTGTAACATCACTGCCAGTTTGTGTCTCAGTGTCTGCACTCCTCCGGTGTAACAGCACTGCCAGTGTTTTTCTCAGTGTCTGCACTCCTCCAGTGTAACATCACTGCCAGTGTATGTCTCAGTGTCTGCACTCCTCTAGAGTAACATCACTGCCAGTGTATGTCTCAGTGTCTGCACTCCTCCAGAGTAACATCACTGCCAGTGTGTGTCTCAGTGTCTGCACTCCTCCAGTGTAACATCACTGCCAGTGTGTGTCTCAGTGTCTGCACTCCTCCGGTGTAACAGCACTGCCAATGTGTGTGTCAGTGTCTGCACTCCTCCGGTGTAACAGCACTGCCAGTGTTTGTCTCAGTGTCTGCACTCCTCCGGTGTAACATCACTGCCAGTGTGTGTCTCAGTGTCTGCACTCCTCCAGTGTAATATCGCTGCCAGTGTGTCTCTCAGTGTCTGCACTCCTCCACTGTAACATCACTGCCAGTTTGTCTCTCAGTGTCTGCACTCCTCCAGTGTAACATCACTGCCAGTGTGTGTCTCCGTGTCTGCACTCCTCCGGTGTAATAGCACTGCCAGTGAGTGTCTCAGTGTCTGCACTCCTCCGGTGTAACAGCACTGCCAGTGTGTTTCTCAGTGTCTGCAATCCTCCAGTGTAACATCACTGTCAGTGTGTGTCTCAGTGTCTGCACTCCTCCAGTGTAACATCACTGCCAGTGTGTGTCTCAGTGTCTGCACTCATCCGGTGTAACATCACTGCCAGTGTGTGTCTCAGTGTCTGCACTCCTCCACTGTAACAGCACTGCCAGTGTGTGTCTCAGTGTCTGCACTCCTCCAGTGTAACATCACTGCCAGTGTGTGTCTCAGTGTCTGCACTCCTCCAGTGTAACAGCACTGCTAGTGTGTGTCTCAGTGTCTGCAGTCCTCCAGTGTAACATCACTGCCAGTGTGTGTCTCAGTGTCTGCACTCCTCCAGTGTAACAGCACTGCCAGTGTGTGTCTCAGTGTCTGCACTCCTCCAATGTAACAGCACTGCTGGTGTGTGTCTCAGTGTCTGCACTCCTCCGGTGTAACATCACTGCCAGTGTGTGTCTCAGTGTCTGCACTCCTCCAGTGTAACATCACTGCCAGTGTGTGTCTCAGTGTCTGCATTCCTCCGGTGTAACAGCACTGCCAGTGTGTGTCTCAGTGTCTGCACTCCTCCAGTGTAACAGCACTGCCAATGTGTGTGTCAGTGTCTGCATTCCTCCGGTGTAACAGCACTGCCAGTGTGTGTCTCAGTGTCTGCACTCCTCCGGTGTAACAGCACTGCCAGTGTTTGTCTCAGTGTCTGCACTTCTCCGGTGTAATAGCTCTGCCAGTGTTTGTCTTAGTGCCTGCACTCCGGTGTAACAGCACTGCCAGTGTGTGTCAAATCAATGCCAGCCCAGCTATCGTTGGCAGAGTTTTTCTTGATCTCAAACACCAGCTCTTGTGCTGCGATGGATGCAGAAATTATCCAGGTTACAGCATATTATGTGCAGCTATTAACCCTCAGACATAAAAACCACACAGTAAAAGGAGTGAGTGAGTAGCCACTCCTACTCTATGCATCTTCAAACTAGGAACTTTTGCGCTATGCCTCTTACATCGCACGAGCTGGCAACTGAGGGTAGGGCAAATTTTGCTGGTGATGCTGCTGCTGGTACCTGTTTTTGCAGGACTATTTCTTGTAGCCTTTCCTTTGGGACATAATCTAGCTTAATGCACCTGGCAGGTGAGTTGAAAAACTGACAGGCATGAAATTCAGAGGAAATGTATTTTTGGCATTGTGGACATAGCGCTGGGTGCAAAGGATGCCTGTGCATCTTTGGTGTCCTACGGGCCTTGGGGTGGGGTATTTAAATTTGAAAATGCCGGTTTCTTGAAAGCAGCTAAATGCTCTGCAAAAGAGGCAGCACGTTGCGGGGGAGAAAAAAAAAAGTTTTGACCTGTGGAGCCAGGTCTGCAGATCCACCCACTAACGCTACGGCAAGGTACCAGAGTGAGATCCTATCCCGTCAACCTGAGGCAGGCTCCCATTGGCACTGGAAATGGCACTGTATGTAAATACCCCTGAGCCCAGAATATGGGATGAGTTCGGGGACTATCCATTGGAGGGGGGAGAGGAGTTCAGCGCCATCCCGGATCTGCTCCAAACAGGCCTCCTCTGGAATCTTTTGGCTTAAAAATCAGGAAACCTTTAGCAATTCTCTTCTATAATTTGAACAATTTGCATTCTTAATGAGAGGACAACTCATGGCGTTAACCTCCATCCTTATAGTGGTAGAGGAAGAAGAAACCTGGAAAATAAGTGTCACCGTCCTGGGCTGTAGCTTTCTTCACTCGTATCTTGTCAATAACTGATGCCAATAAAGAAAGACTTGAAAGACTTGCATTTATATAGTGTCTTTCACGATCACCGGACGTTTCAAAATGCTTTACAGTCGATGAAGTACTTTTGAAGTGGAGTCACTGTTGTAAAGATCAATAGGGATCCTCCTATAAAATTAAATAAGACTGCCAATCAAAGTAGGGTTTAAAGTTATCAGGGCAATCTCCCAGACACGTATCTCCAGCCATTCACCCACTTTCCGGACAAAGCAGAGCTGTGAGCCTAGTAAACCTATTGAGATTTGATATCCCAGTTCCCGTCTCTTCGAAGCCTGGATCGAGTAGCAATGAAAAAGATAATGAACTTACATTTACATAACGCCTTTCATGGCCTCAGGACGCCCCAAAGCTCTTTGCAGGCATTGTAGTACTTTTGAAGTGTAGTCACTGTTGTAATGTAGCAAACACAGCAGCCAATTTGTGCACAGCAAGGTCCCACCAACAACAACGAGATAATGACCAGATAATCTGTTTTAGTGATGTTTGAATATTGGCTGGGACACTGGGGAAATCTCCGCTGCTTTTCTTCGAAATAGTGCCATGGGATCTTTTACAGAGGGCAGACAGGGCTTCAGTTTAACGTCTCATCCGTAAGACGGCACCTCCGACAGTGCAGCACTCCCTCACAACTGCACTGAAATGTCAGCCTAGAATTTGTGCTGAAGTCTCTGGAGTGGGAACTTGAACCTGTGACCTCTTGACTCGGAGGCGAGAGTGCTACCCACTGAGCCACAGCTGACACAAGTTGATGTAAATGTGCCCTGACCGTGAAAGTGGCTCGGGCCTACACCGATCCTTCCAGGCGGGTAGTGCACACCGATTAACGCGGTGTACCAAAATCACCCCCAATGTCTTTTTTGGTGTCTGCACCAGGCTGTGCCTGAAGAGGGCGCAGTGATGTAAGTTACAGGCAAATTGACGTCAGAATGCTCCACACACAGAAATCCTCTGATAGGGTCGTGTGCAGATCAGGGCATAAAAACCCTGCCACTACTGCTTCTCGAGGTGCTTTTTGGCCTTAAAGTGAAAGGCTGGTATTATCAAGAAAACTACTATGAAATGGCGTATGAATTAATAATGGGCTGGCTTTTCCGATCGGAGGCTTCTTGCGTGCGGGTGCCTCTGAGCGGGAAAAATCTACGCACTTACCTGCTGGCTTTGTAGGTCCCGAGACCTCCGATCCTGGGTCTCTCCTGGTCCGTGTGCGCAGAGGCCCAGGTATCCCAGGGGCGCAGGCGGTTCGTAAGTGTCCCTGGGATCATGTGGGCCATGGGGAACCAATCAAAGAAGGGAATCCCCATGCACACTTTTGCCAGGACTCTACGCAAAGATCTGTCAAAAGTAGGAATGGGGATCACTCAAAAACACAGTTAAACATTAAATACATTTTTTTAAATCACGTATTTAAAATTAGTTAAATTTACGTTAAATTAAATATTTTAAACAAAAATTAAATTTTTTGAAAAAAATAATTAAAGTTTTTTTACAGGCTAAAAATAAACTTACCTTTTTTAAAAGTATTTTAAAATTATAAATGAGTGAAAAAAAATAGATTTTTAAAACTCTTATGCTGATAAAAGCAGGCATAAGATTTTTAAAGGTTTTCAGCAGGCGGAGGTTGTGCAGAAAATGGAACTCTCTGCCCGCGGAGGCCCTTCCCGGGCAGGCGGAGGATCTGTCAAGAGAATTCTTGACAGATCGGAAGTGCCAGGTTTTAGATACAGAAAAGTCCCCCTTTCCTTCATGGGGCTTCCGTCGCACTGCCCTTTTAAAGTTCCTGCTGCCTTAAAGCACTTAGACCCCCTCTTGCCTTCATGGCTGTGCCCAATAGTGAGCCCATGTGCCTCCAGTATTCGGATTAGGCCTGACCGTAAGCTCAGGGGCTGAGGGCACGGTCCCAAATTGCCCACCAACAGCGCCGGGAGAGAAATCAGTCCTTAAGTGCCGCTGTCACTGGCTATTACTGATGCTGCAGGTTAGTGATTGTTACTCATTGATACCGAGTGTTACTGTCATTAACTATTACTAGTGTTGTAGCCAGTGACAATTACTCATTGATACCGAGTGTTACAGTCACTAACTATTACTAGTGCTGTAGTCAGTGACCATTACTCATTGATTCTGAGTGTTGCTGTCACTAATTATTACTAGTGCTGTAGTCAGTGACTATTACTCATTTATTCCGAGTGTTACTGTCACTATTACTGATACTGGAGTTAGTGATTGTTGCTCATTGATACTGATTGTTACTGTCACCAACTATAACTGGTGCTGCAGTTAGTAACTGTTACTCACTGACAGTGTTACTATTATTGCTGCAGTTGATAATCATAGAAATGAGGAAGGTCCCAGGTTTGGCCCCAGTGTTTGACGAGTTAGCTGATGTCAGCCAGGGTAGCAATAGCGCTGCTGCAATTGACCACAGGACTCCTGGATTGTAAGGGAAACATAAGCCAGGGCTCTTGCACCTGATCACTATCCAGTGACCCATGCTAGAAAGTGTGCAACGGTGGAGCTAGGCCAGGGGTTAGGCTTTGCTGTGATGCCCACTTTAGTGGAATAGCTCATTGACACTCACTGTCAAAGCTCATCCATAACAAATGGCCAGTTGGACAAGGGGTGGCTGTGGACTCGGGCCTCAGCAAGGAGCCAATGGCTTCAAGAAGGGAGGGCAAAGGGGAAGGGCAGGGGATCAGAGCTGTCCTGTTAATGGGTTATTTACACTGCAGTGAGGATCATGAACATACATTAAGCAGTTTCTTTCAACTTAGGCAGGACTCTGTCCAATCAGATTTGATTGTAAACTTGTTACGCTGCCTAATAAATGACTATTTGTTGCTGATTAGCAGCAACTGGTTTCTCTGTAGCTGCCCACATGCTGCCAGTGTGCTGCCACTTCCCTGCGGTAGCACTTGCAATGGTGACAGCAGAGGCGACAATGCTGAGCTGAGGTTTGCAGCGGGTGCAGGGCATGCAGACACACAACCCTGTGTGGGTTGTGCAGTAACTGTACCGTGCCTGTTTCTTGGCAAGCAGGAAATGAAAAGTAAAGCAAGTACATCAGCTCTCAAAACAGGCTCCTGTTCACAACGGCAGCAGTATGTCCAGGCAAGGCGCCATTGCAAATACCTCCAGTCTCCTGCAGCTCACTCCTCAGACTGCTTCAAATCAGGCACTTCTCAAGCTGGGTGCAGCTTGGTAAATTTACACGATCAATGAAGAGTGATAATCAACAGTTACCGGCAGCACTGCAGGAGGACACAGTATTTTCATACAGTAAGTGAACAGTATCAGCACTTACTAAAATTCACAAAAGAACCTCTCGGCTGGTTAATTTTAACTCCGATAAAGTCACACTGGCTTTCAGTCGCTCTGTCTGAGGAGGCGGAAAATGGATGCTGCGGTCAGGCACTGTGGCAGCTGCAGATGCAGGTAACGTTCCACTTGCGAGACCGCCGTACTTCTGCGTGTTGCATGGGACAAGGTCCTGGCCATGCTTGTCACACGATTGCTGGAGTCACTAAGCGGAGACAATGGGAGGTAATAGGTTAGGTTGAGTGGGAAGGCTGAGGTGCTTGAGTTGGGCTGGTCGTGCATTATGACTGCTCAGTGGAGGGAGTTTGTTCGTCGCAGTCTAAGGAGCAGGGTGATATGTGCAGAGACTAGACACCCGTTGATCCAGGTCAGCTGAGGATCTTTCATTCCTTGTCATACCTCTCCAAAGTTATGCAACACATCTCAGATGTTCTCATGTGCAGAGCCACTCACACTGCCCCCTGTAGGGTGTCAGACATGGCTCAGTGGTAGCACTCTCACCCCTGAGTCAGAAGATCGGCAGTTCAAACTCCAATCCCGAGACTTGGGCTGACACTGCCCAGTGCAGTACTGTCGGAGGTGCCGTCTTTTGGATGAGATGTTAAACTGAGGGCTTGTCTGTCCTCACAGGTGGATGTAAAAGATTCCAAGGGCACTATTCAAAGAAGAGCAGGCGAGTTCTCCCCGGTGTCCTGGCCAATATTTATCCCTCAACCAACACCTAATGCATTTATTTCATTGCTGCTTGTGGGATATTGCTCTGTGTAAATTTTCTGCCACATTTCCTACATTACAACAGTGACTACACTTCAAATGCACTTGATTGGCCGTAAAGTGCTTTGGGACATCCTGAGGTTGAGAGGTGCTTCCTCACACTTCCCCTTCTACACTCCCATCCTGTCATTATGCAGTCTCTGATTTTCCAGCTTCATTTTTATCTTAGGAGGAAGTGTCACACAGCAAATAATTGTTCCTATTTATTGTTGAAATAAAGTCCATGGATTGTAATATAAAGAACAGCAAGAAGCACACCTGGTACGTTTGAGGTTCCACACAATAGATAGGATGTAGGCTGCATTGGCCACTTGATCCATTTGTCAGACACCTAGGCAGTGAATGACAGCTTTAACTAATGGCTGCAGTATCAGAGTAATTTGCAAGCCAGAAGTTGTTGATAATGTTGCTGCTTTTAATAACCCGTTGATGGAATTGTTTCCCTCTCAAAAAGATCAATGTGGTTCTTTCAAAACTCAATGAACTTTGCATAGATTCACGCTCAAACAGGTTCACCGTGCAGTCGAACATGTATGTGGTTCACAGTCAAACAGGTACATAATGCACAAACAGGTACACAGCAAAGAGTCAAACAGGCACACAATTAAACACGGCACACGGTCAGATACATGGCATATTGGTGCATGCCATACCGGTGCTGGTGCTGGGTCCCTTGCTGTTTGTGGTCTACATTAATGATTTGGATGTGAATGTAAAAGGTATGATCAGTAAGTTCGCAGATGACACGAAAATTGGTGGGGTGGTAAATAGCGAGGCAGGAAGCCTCAGGCTACAGGACGATATAGATGGGTTGGTCAGATGGGCGGAACAGTGGCAAATGGAATTTAACCCTGAAAAGTGTGAGGTGATGCATTTTGGACGGACTAACAAGGCAAGGGAATACACAATGAATGGTAAGACCCTAGGAAAGACAGAGGATCAGAGGGACCTTGGTGTGCATGTACATAGATCCCTGAAGGTAGCAGAACAGGTGGATAAGGTGGTTAAAAAGGCATATGGGATACTTGCCTTCATTAGCCAAGGCATAGAATATAAGAGCAGGGAGGTTATGATGGAGCTGTACAAAACGCTGGTAAGGCCACAGCTGGAGTACTGTGTGCAGTTCTGGTCGCCACACTATAGGAAGGATGTGATTGCTTTGGAGAGGGTGCAGAGGAGATTTACCAGGATGTTACCTGGACTGGAGCGCTTCAGCTATGAAGAAAGACTGGACAGGCTGGGGTTGTTTTCCTTGGAGCAGAGAAGGCTGAGGGGGGACCTGATTGAGGTATACAAAATTATGAGGGGCATAGATAGGGTGGATAGAAAGGAACTTTTCCCCTTAGTAGAGGGGTCAATAACAAGGGGGCATAGATTCAAGGTAACGGGCAGGAGGTTTAGAGGGGATTTGAGGAAAAACTTTTTCACCCAGAGGGTGGTTGGAATCTGGAACTCACTGCCTGCAAAGGTGGTAGAGGCAGGAGCCCTCACAACATTCAAGAAGCATTTGGATGAGCACTTGAAATGCCATAGCATACAAGGCTACGGACCAAGTGCTGGAAAATGGGATTAGATTAGATAGGGCTTGACAGCCGGCGCGGACACGATGGGCCGAAGGGCCTCTTTCTGTGCTGTAAAACTCTATGACTCTATGACAGTACACGGCACAGTCAAAGAGGTACATGGCACACAGTGCACAATAGATACACAGCCAACAGGTGCATGGTGCATAGTCAAACAGGTACATAGCACACAATCAAATAGGCATACAGCACACACAATCAAACAGGTACATGGTGCAGTCACACACACACATGGGACACTGTCACACAGTTACATGGTGTGCAGGAGTGGGCCTTTGGCGTAGTGGTAGCATCCCCGCCGCTGGGCTAGAAGGCGTAGGGTTTTGAACCCCGCTCCAGACAGTCCCGGCAAGTGGAGTCGAAGCTCCGGCTCTAAATTTTGGGTTGACATCCAGCGGGATACTTGCGTCCGTGGGTGTGGGTGTGGGTGTGGGTGTGGGTGGCCCCCCCCCCTCGTATAGGTTGTGGGAGCCCGTAAAACCCTCCTGCCATAGGACTAACCACCCTAATGGCTGGTACGAAGATGGTTACGGTCATGGAAGGAGCGTTAATCGCGGCCAGAAATCCTTCCACCACTTCATACAGTTCCCCAAAGGGAACAGTGTGAAGACACGTACGACGACGACATGGTGTGCAGTCAAACAGGTACATAATATACAGTCAAACAGATACATGGCACACAGCTGCATATGCCTGGAATTTTTACGGGCGTTCTCCCAATCTCCCGCTGTAAGTTCAGTGGGAGATCAGCGGAGAAACTGCGTAAATAGCTAAGAACAGAACACACAGTTGAACAAACACATGGGCCAGGAATTTCCTTGGAGCTGGTCCCGCTCTGCAGCCATAACTGTAGAGGTCAAGTTGCACTTATATAACACATTATTACATCTCTCAGAAACATCCCAAAGCATTTCACATACAATGAATTACTCTTTGAAACATTGGGGGTGATTTTTCCACTGGAGGTGAGATGGAGGCAGGTTTCGGTTTGGATGGGTTTGAAACCCGCCTCCACTGATCGTTTTTTAAAAATTGCGATTTTCCCCTGATTTCCACTTGATTTCAGAGGTGTGGGTTGCCCTTGTTCAATTAGTGTTTTGGGACTGAAACCCACCTCTGCTGACATCACTTTTCCAGTCTGATTTTATGGCTTCTTGCTGCCTTGCCTCATTCCACAGGATTTCTGCCTTTGCTACACCACCTGCAACATATTCTGAGAAATGACTATGTCCAATTCCAAGGCAAGGGCCTCCCCGAGGCTCTCAGATGAGGCGCTGCAAATGTTGTTTGAGGGGGTGACAGCTAAAAGGGAGGTGCTCTTCCACTCATCTGGGAGGAAGAGGCCTCCCAAAGAAACCAAGACTGTGTGGGTACAGCTGGCAAGGGATATAATCTCCAGATCTGTGTGCAGATTGGGAGAATGTTTCTGTGTATTGATGAAGTGCCATCCCTGTTGGAAAGCATTAAAATGATTTGAGGACAAAATGTTGGTGTTATGGCATCTGTTCTTTCGCTTTAGGCAGCTCCACATTGAAGGCTCCGCCACACTTGCGTTGTCAGGTTGGTGGCCTGAGTGAAAGGAGGCCAGAGAGTCGTGTCCATTGTCAATGATGTCTTAGGATGGAGCCAAGGACATGTGCCAACTTGGGCAACCTATGCAAATCTGGCCAGGATAAGTTCATCCCTTGCATCCTGGGCAGCCATGTGCTCGCGTGCTGCCGCTGCTGCTGGTCGATACACCAGCGCTCTGACCTCCTCCTCAGCCTCCTCCTCCTCCTCCTCCTCATCCTCATCTGAAGAGGGCTGGATCTGAGCCTTGCTCATCAGGAAGCTGCAAGCCATGATGCTGTGCGATGTTGTGCAGTGCACAGCAGACCACGACCATTCTGGAGACCCTGTATGGTGTATACCACCTGATCGGTCAAGGCAACGGAAGTGCATCTTCAACAACCCAATGGTTTGCTCGATGATGGACCTGCGCGAAGTGTGGCTGGCATTGCAGTGCTCTTCAGCCTCGTTAGCTGGCCTCTTGATCAGCGTCATTAGCCACTTCTTCAAGGGATAGCCTTTGTCACCAAGGAGCCACCTGTTAAGTTGGTTTGGTGGATTGAAAAGCGGAGGAACACTAGAGTGCCGCAGGATGAACGAGTCATGGCAACTACAACAGAACTTGGCGCAAACATGCAAGAACTCCTTGTGGTTACACACCAGCTGTACGTTGAGGGAGTGGAAGCCCTTTCGGTTGACAAAGATAGCTGGGTTGTGATGGGGTGCCCTAAGGGCCACATGTGTGCAATCTGTGACGCCCTGCACCATTGGCTTGCCTGCCATATTTGCAAAGCCAACCGAACAGGTGATTATACTTGCTTGATCCCTTGAGAACTGGATGTAATTGTGGGCCTTAGCAAAAAGGGCATCGGTAACCTGCGTAATGCAACTGTGGGCGGCCGACTGGGCGATGCTGCTGATATCTGCTGATGATCCCTGGAAGGAGCCTGAGGCAAAGAAGTTGAGTGCGTTGGTGACTTTGACAACCACTGGTAAGGGGTGTCCACCCGTTCCTCTGGGCACCAGGTCTTCCAGCAGCAGTCCGCAGATCTCTTGGACAACACCTCGCGAAAGTCTCAGCCTCCTTTGGCACTGCTGCTCACTCATGTTGAGGTAGCTCATCCTCTGTCTGTAAACCCTCTGTCGGGGGTATCTCCTGCAGCGAGGTGCCTCGATGCGCTGGCGCCTTCTGCCCTGTGTAGCATCAGGTGGCTGAGCAGGAGGTTGGGGCTCCTGCTGCTGTTGCTACTGAGCTGCCTGAGCAGGAGGTTGGGGCTCCTGTTGCTGTTGTTCCTGAGCTGCCTGGTTCTGCTGCTGCCATGGATGCTCCTCATCCGAATCTGAGGTCCATGGAGAAAGAAAGCGAATGGTTCCCATGCTGCTTGCAGATGCCTCCGTTGGGGAAGCACTCATTGCAAGTGGGGAGAGGGTCATCCAAGGAGGTCCCACAGTTGATAGATTCAAGCTGCAGCACCTCCGACTTTGGAAGGCCTTCTAAAAGTGCTCAAAGACCTTTTAAAGCAAGGTTCTGGCACCTGCAACTAATCCCTGCTGAAATAAATGATGTATTGTTAGACCTGCAGCTGTGAGGAGACCACCCACTAGTCAACCTGACAGGTTTACTTGGCGTGGTTTAGGAGGGTCGTGGAACACACAGAAATGCTCGAAAAATCACGAGGGCCTCTCAAAATAGGCTTAGAGAAGCCCTCTCAAAATAGGCTTAGAGAGGCCCTCTCAAAATAGGTTTAGAGAGGCCCTTAAGGAGCATTTAATCCTCTTAACTAACTCTCTGGCCTGCTGGAGGCGGGACCATTTCCCACCCTGCAAAACTGGCACCGGCAAAATCTCACGGAGGTGGGTTAGAGGCGGGTTCTGAACCCGCCCTCATTATTTCCGCTTTTCCTGCCTCCAAACCCACCTCCAAATCCATCTCCTCCGACGTCAGAAAATCTCCCCCGTGGTCACTGTCTACATGTGTGTAAATGCAGCATCCAATTTGAGCACCAACAGCAAAGAAGTGACCAGATAGTCTGGATCTGGTGGTGTTGGTTGATGGAGGAGCATTAGCCAGAACACCAGGAGAACTCCGTGCTCTTTGGGATGCTTTACATCCATCTACATAGGTGGATAGGGATTCTATTGAATGTCGCATCCAAAGGATGGCACCTCTGACAATGCAGCACTCTCTCAGGACTGTACTGCGAGTCGCCAGCCTAGACTACATGCTCAAGTGAGAGTGGCGTTTAATCCCACAATCTTCTCACTCAGGTGAGAATGTGACCACTGGCACTAACAGCATAACACGCTTCTGAAAGGCTCTGTTGGGCAAGACATGTGTCTCCAGTCTGAACAGTAGAGAGTGAGATTACTGGGTATCAGGTCATGGGCCCTGTCAGTACAGTAAGTGGCAGCTGTCCTGAACTGTAAAGAGTGAGCACAGTAGTTAGAAGCACTGGCAGGTCCTGCTAGTCTAGTACATGTCGGCAGTCTGGATTGTAGAGCATTTGGCCGCTGGGAGACGGCTCCAGTCAGTGCAGTAAGTGGGGTTGGCCGACTGGAGGGTTGGTCTGTATAGCAGTCAGACAATGAAGCAAGACACCCATGTAACTGAATGGGCCACTCCTGTTCCTATATTCCTTCCTTCCTATGTAACGCTCCAGTGGCTCTGGCAATGCTTAATAATAGTTGCCACGTCTGAGAAATAAATAGCTTCATTCGAGATCCTTGGCTTTATTAATAAAAGCATGGAGTACAAAAGCATGGAAGTTATGCAAAACCTTTATAAATCATTGGTTGGGCTTTAGCTGGTGTATTGTGTCCAGTTCTGGGCACCATACTTTAGGAAGAATGTCAAGGCCTTAGAGAGGGTGCAGAAGAGATTTGTTAGAATGGTACCAGGATGAGGGACTTCAGTTATATGAACAGACTGGATTTGTTGTGGTTGTTCTTGTTAGATCCGTGTATCTTAATGTTGTGTCCTTCAATAATCAAACAACAGACTGCAGGGAACGATTCAACAGGTGTTTACTGAATGAGGGTTACTCTAGAACTAATTGTACAGATCACTACTCAGGGTTTATATACAGGTGTGGTCACTGCCAGTACTACAGTATACAGGAGCTGTAAAAAGTAGTTCTCCCCTTAAAGGTACATACATTACAATTCCTCCCCTTTTAGATTAACAGTACCATAACACTCATTTAACAATTAAATATCAAACTAATTACAATTAACACTTTTAACATGCAACATTAGCTGAAAATAGTCTATTTATAAATTCAGTCTTTGGGGAGGCTTCCTGATCCTTTCTGGATAGCGCCTTTCCCGAGTGTCTTGCTCTTGGTGCGGAGGCGATTCTGGCCCCCTGTCGTCGGTTGGTTCATCAGCTTCCGATGCTACTGTTTCTGGGGTAGATGCTACCTGTACGTCGGGTTCATCACCAGGTACATATGGGCGAGGCATGGGGTTGACTTGTTCCTGTGACTCTAGGATCTGGTCAGCATGGCGTCTCACGATGCTCTCCCCAATGTCCACTGTGTACATTAGTGGGCGCTGCCGTGTGCATATTGTTCCTGGCTGCCATTTTTCTGTTCGGTAGTCGCGGGCCAAGACTGGTTGCCCTACATTGAAGCTCCTTGTTGGCTTCTCATGGATGTGCTGGAATTGCTTACTCTCAACATCTCTTCATACGTTTGGTCTGAGCAAATCCAGGCGAGATCTTAACCTTCGGTTAAAGAGCATCATGGCTGGGGCCTGGTTGGTGACTGCATGTGTCGCATTCCGGTAGGCGAACAGGAAATTGTCCACCTTGTGCTGCAGTGGAATGTTGTCATTGTACATAGCCTTTATTGCCTTCTTAAAGGTTTGTACGAACCTCTCAGCCAATCCATTTGTGGCTGGATGATACGGGGCGGATGTGTAATGCCTTACCCCATTCCTTTTCATAAATCTTCAAAACTCTTCGGACACAAACTGTGGTCCGTTATCAAAGCAAATCTGCTCTGGCAAGCCGTTCCTGGCAAAAATGGTCCGTAGGACTGCAATAGTTTTCTCCGTGGTGGTGGAAGACATTTTGATCACCTCAGGCCATTTCGAGTGCGCATCCACGGCTATTAAAAACATTGAGTCCATGAATGGACCAGCAAAATCAATATGCACCTGTTGCCATGGAGATGAGGGCCACTCCCATGGGTGTAGAGGAGCATGTGGTGGTGCATTTTGGACCTTCTGGCATCCTGAGCAGCTCTTGGTCAGGTCCTCGATTTGCTGATCGATCCCCGGCCACCACACATAAGCCCTAGCAAGACTTTTCATTTTCACCCCTCCCAGATGACCTTCGTGAAGCTCATTGAGCACTCTCTCCCTTAACTTGGGTGGAATTACCACTCGGGATCCACACATCAAGGTCCCCTGGCATACTGACAGCTGTTCTCTTCTGGATGAGAATGCTGGCAACAGTGAGTCGCCATGTGCTGGCCATCCCTTCACCGTCAAATCATATACCCGAGACAGTGTCGGGTCATTTCGGGTCTCCTTCTCTATACCAGCGTTAGTTACTGGCAAGCATTCAATTATAGTCGAATGAAATATTTCGACAGGATCCACTGCTGGTGCTTCCTCCGCAGTAGGCAGTGGCAGGCGTGATAGCCCATCAGCATTTCCATGCTGTTTCGTGCCCTTATACTCGATTTCATATTGGTGCGCCCCTAGAAAAAGGGACCATCTTTGCAGCCGTTGCGCAGTCATCACCGGAACGCCCTTCTTTGGATTAAAGATGGAGACAAGTGGTTGGTGGTCAGTCAGCAAGGTGAACTTCTGCCCGTGCAGATAGTGATTGAACTTTTTTATTCCCCACACTAGGCTGAGGGTCTCCCTGTCAATCTGGGCGTAGTTACGCTCGGCTGAGGTTAGTGATCGTGACGCAAAGGCTATTGACCTCTCTGAGCCGTCCGAGAATTTGTGCGACAGCACCGCTCCAATGCCATAGGGTGACGCATCACATGCCAACCGAATTGGTAATGCTGGGTTGTAATGGGCCAATACCTCTTTCGATGTGATTAGTGTTTTGCTCTTCTGGAAAGCTCGTCTACATTCGTCATTCCACTTCCATGGCACCCCAGTTTGCAGTAGGGTGTTCAGTGGGTGTAGTATTGTAGACAAATTTGGCAGGAACTTATGGTAGTAGTTTACCAGCCCGAGGAACGACCTCAGTTGTGACACATTTTCCGGTGCTGGAGCCTTGACTACTGCCTCAATCTTCTCTGGGGACTTATGTAACCCCTCCTTATCGATAACGTGGCCACAATACGAGATCTGTTTTCTAAAAAAACTCGCATTTGGGGCGGTTAGCTCGGAGCCCATATTCCTGCAATCTAGTGAGCACCTGCTCCAGGTTTGCAAGGTGATCACTGTCATTTTCGCCCGTGACCAGGATGTCGTCCAAATAACACTGGGTCCCTGGGATCCCTTGCAGGACTTGTTCCATTGCCCTCTGCCAAATAGCCGGAGCTGATGCTACCCCGAATACCAGCCAGTTGTATTGGTAGAGACCTTTATGGGTGTTGATTGTGAGGTATTTTTTTGATGCTTCTTCTACCTCCATTTGCAGATACGCCTGGGCCAGATCAATCTTAGTGAAGCGTTTCCCTCCAGATAGCGAGGCGAAAATATCTTCAATCCGCAGAAGTGGATATTGTACGGGGTGAAGGACCGGGTTCACTGTTACCTTAAAGTCCCCACAGATGCGAACCTTCCTTAGTTCCCCAGGCGTGCTGCTCAACGACTTTTTCATCACAGGGACGATGGGTGTAGCCCACTCGCTCCAGTCTACCTTGGACAGTACACCTGAACGTTCCAGACTCTCCAGCTCTGCTTTGACGGCTGGGCGGATCGCATAAGGTACCGGTCTGGCCTTAAAACATTTTGGGCTTGCGTTTTCTTCAATTTTAATCGTCGCTGTCATGCCTTTTAGTGTTCCGAGTCCTTGCTGGAACACTTCTTTCGTGTCAGTTAGGATCTTTGACAGTCGCCCAGGTGTGACGTCGTCATCCTTTTTGTCAGCCACAGTCAGTGCCTGTATGGAATGCCAATCTAGCTCTATCTTCCGGATCCATTCACATCCTAGTAGTGGTGGTCCTCCATCTGGCAATACATATAGGTCCATTTTTGGTGTTTCCTTGCCATTATATATAACGTTCACCCTTATTTTTCCTTTGGGGTAGACTTTTTGCCCCGTGTACGTCTTCAAGACAATCTTTGTATCTCTCAAGGGTATATGTGCGAATAGCCGCTTGTAGTCCCTTCGGTTTATGACTGTTAGGGCTGATCCTGTGTCCAATTCCATTTTCACTTGGACTCCTGCTATCTTGAGCGTGACCCAGATAGTTTGGTGATCCTCCGTTTCGATCACATTGTGTAGTTTCAGACAACCCAGCTCCTTGCTTCCGGAGTCTGTATCACTCTTCTGTTCGTCTGAACTACTCTCCGTCACCTTATGTACCTTCTTGTACTTCTCCTGTGGAGAATTCTTGCTGCTCGTTTTCTTTCCCGACCTGCAGACTCTTGCTATGTGTCCTACTTTTCCACACTGTCTGCACACTTTGTCCTTGAACCAGCAATCATTATGGTCGTGTGTTGTTCTGCCACAGCGATAGCACTTCACTGTTCCGTATGACATTTCATTTGTGCCATATTCTTGCAGTCTCCATTGTATCTCTGCAGCACCCCGTGCTGCTGCTTCGTGTGATACTGCAATGCTGAAAGCCTTGTCCAGCGTAAGATCCTTTTCTGATAGAAGCCGTTT
The DNA here is from genome assembly GCF_052327205.1 of Somniosus microcephalus. NCBI lineage: Eukaryota > Metazoa > Chordata > Chondrichthyes > Squaliformes > Somniosidae > Somniosus > Somniosus microcephalus. The sequence goes on along the minus strand of NC_140992.1, from coordinate 193,959,998 downwards.
CTGGGTTCCTTCACTTTGAAGCCCACACACAAACTTGTCCCTTAAAGTATCTGCTAGTCCCGTTCCAAACTGGCAGTGTTTCGATAGCTTGCGCAGTTCCGTTAAATACTCAGCATTACTTTCATCTTTATGCTGGTTCCTTTTGTGAAACTTAAATCTTTCTGTTATCAGCAGCGGTGTGGGGTTTAAGTGGCCCTGTAGGATTGACACTATGTTTTCAAAATCCTTTTCTACTGGCTTCTCTGGGGTTACAAGGTTTCGTAGTAAGCCATACGTTTTGGCACCCATTGAATTCAACAATACCAGCGCTTTCTTGTCATCTGGCACTTCATTCGCCTTGCAGTATACTTCTATGCGTTCGACATATGTCGTCCAATCTTCGACTTCATTGTCGAACGCTGTGATACTGCCACTCTTCGGCATTTTTGGGTGTGGTTAGACTGGCTTAAAATGGCGTCTCCCGCGCTTTCCTTTCTTCCCCGCTGCGGCTTAAAATGGCGTCTCCCGCGCGTTCCTTTCTTCCCCGCTGCGGCTTAAAATGTTGTCTCCCGCGCTGCTGCCAACGCCACTCTCAGCGGTCCTCGTGGCAAATGGCAGCGCCTCGCGTTTTCCTGCGCGCCTCTCTCCCCCATTGACGCTGCTCGGCCCTTGAACACCGGCTGCGCTCTGCTCTCTCTCGTCTCTCTCCCTCGTTGACGCCGCTCGGTCCTGAACACCGGCTGCGCCCTGTGCGCTCTTCCCTCTCTCTCTCCCCCATCGACGCTGCTCGGCCTTTTTCTGTGTCGCTCGGTCGGGCTCTAGCCCGTCGCTGTCCGGGAAGGGTCTGCGCAGTACCTGTTGCCAGCCCGTTTCGCTGGGCCACCGTGACTGGAAAGCCAAGCCTGGCTCTCGACAGCCTCCCCTGCGATGCTCAAATCTCTGCTGGATGACTGGGTGGTTGCCCGTGGTCGACGCCCGTGCTTCTGGTTCGACCTTCTTCCACTGTTCTCCAGGAGCGAATGCCTGGGAGGTGATGCAGAGTTGCAGGTAGGTTCGAACTTGCTCGTCGCCTCTGTTAGATCCGTGTATCTTAATGTTGTGTCCTTCAATAATCAGACAACAGACTGCAGGGAATGATTCAACAGGTGTTTACTGAATGAGGGTTACTCTAGAACTAACAGTACAGATCACTACTCAGGGTGTATATACAGGTGTGGTCACTGCCGGTACTACAGTATACAGGAGCTGTAAAAAGTAGTTCTCCCCTTAAAGGTACATACATTACAGTTCTCCTTCGAGGAGGTTTGATAGAGGTGTTCAAAATCATGAACAGTTTTGATAGAGTAAATAAGGATAAACCGTTTCCAGTGGCAGAAGGGTCGAGAACCAGAGGACACAGATTTAAGGTGCTTGGCAAAAGAACCAGAAGTGATGAGGAAACATTTATTTTACGCAGCGAGTTGTGATCTGGAATGCACTGCCTGAAAGGGTGGTGGAGGCAGATTCAACGGTAACTTTCAAAAGGGGATTGGATAAATACTTGAAGGGAAAAAATTTACAGAGCTATGGAGAAAGAGCAGGGGAGTGGGACTAATTGGATAACTCTGCCACAGGCACAATAGGCTGAATGGCCTGCTTCTGTGCTGTATCATTCTATGATTCTTTGTGGCTCCTCCGTGGTTGTTTGTGGCTTCTGCTGGAGAGCTGGTTAGTGATTGAACTCTCATCATGTTTCGTGGACCCTGGAGGTGAATTTCCCAGAACGGCTTTGAGTCAGTAGCACCTCTGAACCCGATTAATAACCCTCGAAAGGCAGAAGCTCAGACAGTTCCACCCTATGTGCTCGTGTCTGAGTGCCTGAGGTAGTCATTTCTTTCTGGGACACTGTGATATCACCAGGGTTCTGGGATTGTAGTGACTTCACTCTTCACGTCGTGTGATCTGTTGCCGTGGCGATAATTGTGCCAATCATTAAAACCAGAATCCCAAGCTGCCCCAATGGCACAGGAAATTTGTCTCGTGGATAGCCATAACCAAACCTTAAAGGCAGGAAGGTCCTGGGCTCAATCTCCAGGCTGAACCGAGCTCACTGATCCCAGCAGGGTAAGTGAGAGGAGCACCATAATTGGTCCCGGTGACCCAGGGTTAAGGAGAAGAAAATTGGCTGGGATTTCTGGTATTGATCCCAGCAAACCTCCTGCTGGAAAGTGCAGTGTGTGGGGATTTCGGGTGAAGACTGCATCAACTGTGTTGCCCCCAAAAGTCGAATAGCCTATCGACATCCACTCACAAGAAAAAAGGGCACTTGGGAAAAGTACTTGGTCTCCTGGCACAAGCAGATGACCAAATGAAGGAGAACATATATGCAGTTGAGCAGAGGAAGAAACAGGTAGAGAAACCGGGCGCAGTGGTGAGGGGGAAAATAAAATATGCATGATTTAGAAGACAGCTATGTGGGAGAGGAATAACAAACAGAAACAGCGATTAGGTCAGCTGTTAACATGCTGGTCTGCTTTATCCTGAATAATCATGAGGATCTGAATCATTTACTTGACCTTAAATGTTTAAGCTTGCTGCTGTGTACTGTAAACACTCCGAGTCAGAATGCAGCCACAGACACAGACACTTGCTGCTCATTCGCAGTGTTTCTAAAGGCCGGAGCCAGCTTGAACCCGTCGGCTGCTGAGTATCGAACCTACACTGCCAGTTAGAAATAAAAGCTAACCTGTATCATGACAGGGTCACCGGGGTATTGGATTCCATAAGGTGGGCTCTCCCTCTCACTGTGGCAGGGCCACTAGGGTAATCGGTTTGCGTGCGGTGAGCTCTCTCACCATGGCAGGGTCACCGGTGTAATTGGATTCCCTGCGGTGAGCTCTCTCACCATGGCAGGGTCACCGGTGTAATTGGATTCCCTGCAGTGAGCTTTCTCACCGTGGCAGGGTCACCGGTGTAATTGGATTCCCTGCGGTGAGTTCTCTCACCGTGGCAGGGTGACCGGGGCACTCGGTTTGCGTGCGGTGAGCTCTCTCTCTCACCGTGGCAGGGTCACCGGGGCACTTGGTTTGCGTGCGGTGAGCTCTCTCTCTCACCGTGGCAGGGTGACCGGGGCACTTGGTTTGCGTGCGGTGAGCTCTCTCTCTCACCGTGGCAGGGTGACCGGGGCACTCGATTTGCGTGCGGTGAGCTCTCTCTCTCACCGTGGCAGGGTGACCGGGGTACTCGGTTTGCATGCGGTGAGCTCTCTCTCTCACTGTGGCAGGGTGACCGGGGCACTCGGTTTGCGTGCGGTGAGCTCTCTCTCTCACCGTGGCAGGGTGACCGGGGTACTCGGTTTGCGTGCGGTGAGCTCTCTCTCTCACCGTGGCAGGGTGACCGGGGCACTTGGTTTGCGTGCGGTGAGCTCTCTCTCTCACCGTGGCAGGGTGACCGGGGCACTCGATTTGCGTGTGGTGAGCTCTCTCTCTCACTGTGGCAGGGTGACCGGGGTACTTGGTTTGCGTGCGGTGAGCTCTCTCTCTCACCATGGCAGGGTGACCGGGGTACTCGGTTTGCGTGTGGTGAGCTCTCTCTCTCACTGTGGCAGGGTGACCGGGGTACTTGGTTTGCGTGCGGTGAGCTCTCTCTCTCACCATGGCAGGGTGACCAGGGTACTTGGTTTGCATGCGGTGAGCTCTCTCTCTCACCGTGGCAGGGTGACCGGGGTACTCGGTTTGCGTGTGGTGAGCTCTTTCTCTCACTGTGGCAGGGTGACCGGGGTACTTGGTTTGCATGCGGTGAGCTCTCTCTCTCACCGTGGCAGGGTGACCGGGGTACTCGGTTTGCGTGTGGTGAGCTCTCTCACCGTGGCAGGGTGACAGGGGTAATCAGTTTGCGTGCGCTGGGCTCTCTCACCGTGGCAGGGTGACCGGGGTACTTGGTTTGCGTGCGTTGGGCTGCATTCTTACCACCAGCTCTTGGTGTCATGCAGCCTGTGGCAGCCCCAAAGTAAACTTGCCAGGAGCATTAAACCTGACGATGGGAACGACCCGGTTTCTTTTTCCTGGTAGTTGGCAGGTTTACTTTGGGGTTGCCGCTGGCGAAGTGAGAGCTGTGCATCAGGAGTCGGTGGTGATGGCATGGGCCTCACATGATATAAAAGCAAGACTTGCATTTATATAGCGCCTTTCACCACCTCAGGTTGTCCCAACGATCTTTCCAGCCAATGAAGTACTGTTGTAATGTAAGAAACGCAGCCGCCAATTTACGCACAGCAAGATCTCACAAAAAGCAATGTGTTAATAACAAGATAATGGCCTAGAAATTCAGTATAGCCACGTTTGGGGCGCTACAGCCGGGCGGCCGCTAAAGTTTGCGCCCGGCGCAACTTCGCGCCACCTTCGCCGATATTCAGTGGCATCGCCCCAAGAGGTTGCTGCTGCGCTAAAGCAGGCGATGCACGACTATCATTAGGCGCTAAGCCGGCGATCCGGGGCGCTAACACCGAGGACGGGCGCAGCGCAGGTGCGGCGAGTTGCTCAATGAAGGCAGACACGCTGGCTCCGGTCAGCTCTTAAAGGGGAAGGGTCGACTTGTTTGGCTGCCATGCCCTGCACACTGCAGCCCTGAAGCAAGGCCTGGTTGCTGGTTCATCAGTTCTACGCCCTCAACCATGGGGAAGCCCGCTATTCTTCCAAAGCCGATTGCACGCTCTTGCTGCTTGTCCAGGGTCATGGGGAAGGCGATGTACTGACGTCTCCTTCTGAAAAGGGCATTGTTCACCTGGCGGATGCAGCAATGTACCGCGAACTGGGAGATGTTGGCAATGTCCTCAGTAGCGGATTGGAAGGAGCCAGTGGCATCGAAGTTGAGAGCCACCGTCACCTTCACTGCCACTGACAGAGACGTCCTGCTCCTCAGCTGTGGCTGCAGATCTCTGCGAAGCAGGTGGCAGATCTCAGTGACCGCCTCCCTTCTGAATCGCATCCTCCGAACACACTGCTCCTCAGACATGTTCAGATATGAGAACTGCTGGCGCTATAGCCTGGGTGGGTAAGGCCTCCTGTGCCGATGCCTGTTGGCCAATCTCCGTCTGGCCATGACTGGCACTCTCTCACGGCGTCTCTGATCCCTTTGAATGCAATGTAGAAAGCCAACATTTCCACCCATTGCAGCCCCCATTATATGTGGCGACTCAAGGCTATGGCACTGAAAGTGAAATCCAAGTGCAAAGCTCTGGCCTGAAGCCACAAGTACCTGTGCAAGCGCTGAGTCAAAGCAGAAAGCTCTCTGCCTTTGTCTCTCTCCAAATATCCGTCTCTCACACAGAGGGATTGGCACAAAATGGCTGCCACTTATACTGCAGGAGGAGTCCCCTTTAAATAGCGCCCCCCGCGCCCCGCAGCGACTGGGAACCGTTCCCCTCTACCAGTCGCTGGGGGCGCCAGGCACAAAGAAGGGCGGCGCCACTGAATTTCCGGTTCGGGGCGCACAAAGGGCGTTGCACGATGAAATGACGTCAGGATCTGCGCGCGCAGCTGAGCGCGCGCAAAGGCTTTGCGCCGCCGCTAAATCTTTACTGAAGTTGGGGAGAGGCGCAGATCGCGCTGCGCCCGGCCGCTAGCTGCCTAGCGCCCCACATCTCCTCCTCCTAAGGCGCTAGCGGCTGGCGCAAACAACTGAATTTCTAGGCCAATCTGTTTTAGATGTTGGTTGAGGGATAAATATTGGCCAGGACAGCGGGCGAACTCGCCTGTTCCTCTCTGAATAGTGCCATAAGATCTATTACGTCCACCTGAGTGGGCAGACAGGGCCTCGGTTTAACATCTCACCCAAAAGACGGCACCTCCGACAGTGCAGCTCTCCCTCAGTACTGTACTGAAGTATTGGCCTGGATTATATGCTTAAGTCTCTGGAGCAGGACTTGAACCCAAACCTTCTGACACAGAGGCGAGAGTGCTACCACTGAGCCATGGCTGACACTATATAAAAATGACTTCACAGTTTCCGAGTCAATCTACCAGGAAATCCACATAGGTGAAGTTTCTGTTCACCTGATAAAAACTCTCTCTCCTCCAGGGAACACACGCAGGTTGGTAAGAGCCCAGGCTTAGTAATTCCCGAGTGTGGAGAAGGGCACTGCTGGAGTGTAACCAACTAAGACCATGGAGCTTACCTGCAAACAGCACTGCTACACGTTACGCTCCTTGGTCAGCAAGTACCGCCCTACCTAGTGAGAGGACTGACAGGAGTGGTGTGGGAACAATCCCAGCCCCCTGTGACAGGCCTACCCCATCACCACCAACAACAACTTGTATTTATATAGCACCTTTAACATAGTAAAACGTCCCAAGGCGCTGCACAGGAGTATTTTAAGATAATAAATTTGACACCGATCCACATAAGGATAAATTAGGGCAGGTGACCAAAAGCTTGGTCAAAGAGGTAGGTTTTAAGGAGCATCTTAAAGGAGGAAAGAGAGGTAGCGAGGTGGAGAGGTTTAGGCAGGGAATTCCAGAGCTTAGGGCCTAGGCAACAGAAGGCACGGCCACCAAAGGTTGAGCGATTATAATCAGGGATCCTCAAGAGGGCAGAATTAGAGGAGCGCAGATATCTCGGGGGGTTGTGGGGCCGAAGGAGATTACAGAGATAGGGAGGAGGCGAGGCCATGGAGGGATTTGAAAACAAGGATGAGAATTTTGAAATTAAAGGCACTGCTTAACCAGGAGCCAATGTAGGTCAGCAAGCACAGGGGTGATGGGTGAACGGGACTTGGTGCGAGTTAGGACACGGGCAGCCGAGTTTTGGATGACCTCAAGTTTACGGAGAGAGTGCGTTGGAATAGTCAAGTCTAGAGGTAACAAAGGCATGGATGAGGGTTTCAGCAGCGGATGAGCTGAGGCAAGGGTGGAGATGGGCGATGTTACTGAGGTGGAAGTAGGCGGTCTTTGTTATGCTGCGGATATGTGGTCGGAAGATCATTTCAGGGTCAAATATGACACCAAGGGCAGCACGGTGGCATAGTGGTTAGCATTGTTGCCTCACAGCGCCAGGGACCCGGGTTCGAATCCGACCTCGGGCGACTGTCTGTGTGGAGTTTGCACATTCTCCCCGTATTTGTGTGGGTTTCCTCCGGGTGCTCCGGTTTCCTCCCACAGTCCAAAGATGTGCGAGTTAGGTTGATTGGCTATGATAAATTGACCCTTAGTGTTAGGGGGATTAAAATACGTGGGGTTACGGGGATCGGGTGGGATATGTGTCGGTGCAGGCTCGATGGGCCGAAATGGCCTCTATCTGCACTGTGGGGTTTCTGTGATTCAGTGAACAGTGTGGTTCAGCCTCAGACAGATGTTTGGGAGAGGGATAGAGTTGGTGGCTAAGGAACGGATTTTGTGGCGGGGACCGAAAACAATGGATTTGGTTTTCCCAATATTTAATTGGAGAAAATGTTTGCTTATCCAGAACTGTATGTCGGACAAGCAGTCTGACAATTTAGACATCGTGGAGGGGTCGAGAGAAGTAGTGAGGTAGAGCTGGGTGTCGTCAGCGTACATGTGGAAACTGATGCTGTGCTTTCAGATGATGTCGCCAAGGGACTATATGTAGATGAGAAATAGGAGGGGCCAAGGATAGATCCCTGGGGGACACCAGGGGTAACGATGCGGGAGCGGGAAGAGAAGCCATTGCAGGTGATTCTCTGGTTATGATTAGATAGATAAGAATGGAACCAGGCGAGTGCCGACCCACCCAGCTGGGCGACAGTGGAGAAGTGTTGGAGAAGGATGGAGTGGTCAACCGTGTCAAAGGCTGCAGACAAGTCAAGAAGGATGAGGAGGGATAGTTTACCTTTGTCACAGTCACAAAGGATGTAATTTGTGACTTTGATGAGAGCCGTTTCGGTACTGTGGCAAGGGTGGAAACCTGATTGGAGGGAATCAAACATGGAATTGCGGGAAAGATGGGCACGGATTTGGGAGGCCACAACACATTCAAGGACTTTGGAGACGAAAGTGAGGTTGGAAATGGGGCGGTAGTTTGCAAGGACGGAGGGATCAAGGTTTGGTCTTTTGAGGAGAGTGGTGATGACGGCAGATTTGAGGGAGAGGGGGGCAGTACCTAAGGAGAGAGAACCGTTAACAATATCAACTAACATGGAAGCCAGAAAAGGAAGTTGGGTGGTCAGCAGTTTGGTGGGAATAAGGTCGAGGGAGCAGGAGGTGGGTCTCATAGACAAGATGAGCGCACAGAGGTCATGAAGGGAGATCGGAGAGAAACTGGAGAAAGATGTGAGTTCAGGGCTAGGGCAGGGGGGAACCTTAGAGGAAGTTTGGCCCGGTGGGCTAGGGGAAGGAAGGGAAGTGGCAGAGGCAGCTGAACGGATGGTCTCCATCTTAGAGATAAAGAAGTCTATGAGCTCCTCACATTTGTTGTCGGAGATGAGGGTGGAGGAGACAGGAGAGAGGGGTTTAAGAAGACGGTTGGCAGTAGAGAATAGGAGCCGGGGTTTATCTTTGCATTCCAGAATGATTCTGGAATAGTGAGCAATTTTGGCAGACGAGAGCAGGGCCCGATAGCGCTTTATGTGGTCCAGCCAGACCTGGCGGTGAATGGCTAAACCAATTGTCCACCATATCTGTTCGAGTCTGCGTCCCTTGGACTTAAGGGAGCGAAGATGAGAGCCGTACCAGGGGAATGGCCAGGGTGAGAGAGGGTAATTGTTTTAGTAGGGACTAGGGCATCAAAGATAGTGGTGAGGGTGTGGTTGAGCAGATCGGTAGCTGCAGAAACGTCATGGTGAATGGAGGGCCAGAGGCTGGACAGTTGGGATTTCGTAAGTGCAGTTGTAAGAGAGTTGGGAGAGAGTTTTTTCCAGGGGCGGACACAGAAGGAAGTAGGGTTGGGGGACGGGGGGGCGGTGCGGTAGGAGGAAGGGGGATGTGGGTGGAGAGTGATACAAGGAAATTGTCAGAGGTGGCCTTATCTGCAATTGACACGATGGGAGTAGCGAGACCACGAGAGATGGCAAGATCGAGGGGATGGCCGTGAATATGGGTTGGGGCGTTTACCAGGTCTCAATAATAAACCAGATTAGGCAGTCAATCATCAGCAGTGCCCCTGTGTACCCAGTGACGTAAGAAAACTACGAGGCACTTGGTCTAAGTATTAAACAAGGCTTTAATCAACAGTTTTTCAACATGGAGATCTAGTTGTGTCCTTCACTAGTTCTTGTTAAAGAATGTCCTGAGCAAGCTGGCCCATGCCCGAGTATTTATACTCTCCCTGGACAGCGCCACCAGCAGGCCGCCCAGTATCATTTCATAAGTCATTTCCACATGAATGACAAGATTCATGTCACCCAGCACTTGCCTGGCCCAGGTACCGGACAGGGATAAATATACAAAATTCTGAAATGACATTTACTGGGAGAATCCAGCAACAACATTCTGAAGACAGCTAATGTCTGAAGTCAGTGTTCAGACCATTGAGGGGGCTGCAGAGTGCTCAGGAGGAAGATGAGATCTTGCTTCAGAAGTTTGCTAGTTTGGAGGTGGTCAAAATGGAAAGAGATTGGCTGGAAAAGAAGTGATGAGTCACACAAAAGTTAGGATCACCTTTATCAACAGAAGAGATATGTTTGGTCATTCATACCGTGTTTGATCTCCTCAGTATGGAGGAGATTGTACAGTGAAAGGCAAATCCAATATAATGGAGGAAGTCACATATAACGCACATGCCTGTGTACTGTATGTGTGTGTCTGTGAACAGTGTGCTGTGTACAGTCTGCTGTATCTGTACACAGTGTCTGTGTACAGTGTACAGTGTCTGTGTCTGTGTACAGTGTGTGCTGGGTGCTGTGTCTGTGTACAGTGTGTGTAGTGTGCTGTGTCTGTGTACAGTGTGTGCAGGGTGCTGTGTCTGTGTACAGTGTGTGCAGTGTGCTGTGTCTGTGTACAGTGTGTGCAGGGTGCTTGTCTGTGTACAGTGTGTGCTGTGTCTGTGTACAGTGTGTGCAGGGTGCTGCGTCTGTGTACAGTGTGTACAGTGTGCTGTGTCTGTACAGTGTGTGCAGTGTGCTGTATCTGTGTACAGTGTATGCAGTGTGCTGTGTCTGTGTACAGTGTGTACAGTGTGTGCAGGGTGCTGTGTCCTTGTGCAGTATGTGCAGGGTGCTGTGTCTGTGTGCAGTGTGTGCAGTGTCTGTCTACAGTGTGTACAGTGTGTGCAGTGTGCTGTGACTGTACAGTGTCTACAGCGTGCTGTGTCTGTGTACAGTGTGTACAGGGTGCTGTGTTTGTGTACAGTGTGTACAGGGTGCTGTGTCTGTGTACAGTAGGTGCAGGGCGCTGTGTCTGTGTACAGTGTGTGCAGTGTGCTGTGCCTGTGTACAGTCTGTGCACGGTACGGTGTCTGTACACAGTGTGTGCAGGGCGCTGTGTCTTTGTACAGTGTGTGCAGTGTGCTGTGTTTGTGTACAGTGTGTACAGTGTGTGCAGTGTGCTGTGTCTGTGTACAGTATGTGCAGTGTGCTGTGTCTGTGTGCAGCGTGCTGTGTCTGTGTCCAGTGTGCGCAGTGTGCTCTGTGTACAGTGTGTGCAGTGTGCTGTGTTTGTTTACAGTGTGTGCAATGTGCTGTGACTGTGTACAGTGTGTGCAGTGTGCTGTGTCTGTGTACAGTGTGTGCAGTGTACTGTGTCTGTGTACAGTGTGCCCACAGTGCTGTGTCTGTGTACATTGTGTACAGGGTGCTGTATTTGTGTACAGTGTGTGCAGTGTGCCGTGTCTGTGTAACTTGTGCACAGTGAGTGCTGTGTCTGTGTACTCTGTGTGCAATGTGCTGTGTTTGTGTACAGTGTGTACAGGGTGCTGTGTCTGTATACAGTGTGCAGTGTGCTGTGTCTGTGTACAGTGTGTACCGGGTGCTGTGCCTGTGTACAATGTGTGCAGTGCGCTGTGTCTGTGTACAGTGTGTGCAGTGTGCTGTGTCTGTGTACAGTGCATAAAGTGTGCTGTGTTTGTGTACAGTGTGTGCAGTGTGCTGTGTCTGTGTACAGAGTGTGCAGTGTTGTGTGTCTGTGTACAGTGTGTGCAGTGTTGTGTGTCTGTGTACAGTGTGTCGACGGTGCTGTGTCTGTGTACAGTGTGTGCAGGGTGCTGTGTCTGTGTACAGTGTGTGCAGTGTGCTGTGTCTGTGTACTGTGTGTGCAGGGCGCTGTGTCTGTAGAGTGTGTGCAGGGCGCTGTGTCTGTAGAGTGTGTGCAGGGTGCTGTGTCTGTGTACAGTGTTTGCAGTGTGCTGTGTCTGTGTACAGTCTGTGCATGGTGCTGTGCCTGTGCACAGTGTGCGCAGTGTGCTGTGTCTGTGTACAGTGTGTGCAGTGTGCTGTGTCTGTGTACAGTGTGTGCAGTGTGCTGTGTACAGTGTGTGCAGTGTGCTGTGTCTGTGTACAGTGTGTGCAGTGTGCTGTGTCTGTGTACAGTGTTTACAAGGTGCTGTGTCTGTGTACAGTGTGTGCAGTGGGCTGTGTCTGTTTACAGTGTGTGCAGTGTGTGCAGGGTGCTGTGTCTGTGTACAGTGTGTGCAGGGTGCTGTGTCTGTGTACAGTGTGTGCAGGGTGCTGTGTCTGTGTACAGTGTGTGCAGGGTGCTGTGTCTGTGTACAGTGTGTGCAGGGTGCTGTGTCTGTGTACAGTGTGTGCAGGGTGCTGAGTCGGTGCACATTGTGTACAGGGTGCTGTGCCTGTGTACAGTGTGTGTACAGTGTGTGCTGTGTCTGTGTACAGTGTGTGCAGTGTGCTGTGTCTGTGTACAGTGTGTGCAGGGTGCTGAGTCGGTGCAGATTGTGTACAGGTTGCTGTGCCTGTGTACAGTGTGTGTACAGTGTGTGCTGTGTCTGTGTACAGTGTGCTGTGTCTGTGTACAGTCTGTGTACAGTGTGTGCTGTGTCTGTGTACAGTGTGTGCAGTGTGCTGTGTCTGTGTACAGTGTGTGCAGTGTGCTGTGTCTGTGTACAGTCTGTGTACAGTGTGTGCTGTGTCTGTGTACAGTATGTGCAGGGCACTGTGTCTGTGTACAGTGTGTGCAGTGTGCTGTGTCTGTGTACAGTGTGTGCTGTGTCTGTGTACAGTGTGTGCAGGGTGCTGTGTCTGTGAAAAGTGTGTGCTGTGCCTGTGCACAGTGTGTGCAGTGTGCTGTGTCTGTGTACAGTGTATGCAGGGTGCTGTGTCTCTGTACAGTGTGTGCAGTGTGCTGTGTCTGTGTACAGTGCATAAAGTGTGCTGTGTTTGTGTACAGTGTGTGCAGTGTGCTGTGTCTGTGTACAGAGTGTGCAGTGTTGTGTGTCTGTGTACAGTGTGTGCAGTGTTGTGTGTCTGTGTACAGTGTGTCGACGGTGCTGTGTCTGTGTACAGTGTGTGCAGTGTGCTGTGTCTGTGTACAGTGTGTGCAGGGTGCTGTGTCTGTGTACAGTGTGTGCAGTGTGCTGTGTCTGTGTACTGTGTGTGCAGGGCGCTGTGTCTGTAGAGTGTGTGCAGGGCGCTGTGTCTGTAGAGTGTGTGCAGGGTGCTGTGTCTGTGTACAGTGTTTGCAGTGTGCTGTGTCTGTGTACAGCCTGTGCATGGTGCTGTGCCTGTGCACAGTGTGCGCAGTGTGCTGTGTCTGTGTACAGTGTGTGCAGTGTGATGTGTCTGTGTACAGTGTCTGCAGCGTGCTGTGTCTGCGTACAGTGTGTGCTGCGTGATGTGTCTGTGTACGCAGTGTGCTGTGTCTGTGTACGGTGTGTGCAGGGTGCTGTGCCTGTGTACAGTGTGTACAGGGAGCTGTGTCTGTGTACAGTGTGTGCAGTGTGCTGTGTCTGTGTACAGTGTCTGCAGCATGCTGTGTCTGTGTACAGTGTGTGCAGGGTGCTGTGTCTGTGTACAATGTGTACAGTGTGTGCAGGGTGCTGTGTCTGTTTACAGTGTGTGCAGTGCGCTGTGTCTGTGTACAGTGTCTGCAGGCTGCTGTGTCTGTGTACAGTGTGTACAGTGTGTGCAGGGTGCTGTGCCTGTGTACAGTGTGTGCAGGGAGCTGTGTCTGTGTACAGTGTGTGCAGTGTGCTGTGTCTGTGTACAGTGTGTGCTATGTGCTGTCTTTGTGTACAGTGTGTGCAGGGTGCTGTGTCTGTGTACAGTGTGTGCAGGCTGCTGTGCCTGTGTACAGTGTTTGCAGTGTGCTGTGTCTGTGTACAGTGTGTGCAGTGTGCTGTGTTTGTGTGCACCGAATGCAGTGTGCTGTGTCTGTGTACAGTGTGTGCAATGTGCTGTGTTTAGGTTCAGTGTGTGCAGCGTGCTGTGTCTGTAAACAGTATGTGCAGGATACTGTGTCTGTGCACATTGTATGCAGGGTGCTGTGTCTGTTTACAGTGTGTACCGCGTGCCGTGTCTTGGTACAGTGTGTGCAGGGTGCTGTGATTGTGTACAGTGTGCAGCCTGCTGTGTTTGCGTACAGTTTGTGCAGGGTGCTGTGTCTGTGTACAGTGTTTGCAGGGTGCTGTGTCTGTGTACGCAGTGTGCTGTGTCTGTGTACAGTGTCTGCACGGTGCTGTGTCTGTGTACAGTGTGTGCAGGGTGCTGTGCCTGTGTGCAGTCTGTGTACAGTGCATGCTGTATCTGTGTACAGTGTGTGCAGTGTGCTGTGTCTGTGTACAGTGTGTGCTTTGTCTGTGTACAGTATGTGCAGGGTGCGCTGCCTGTGTATAGTGTGCTGTGTATGGGTAATGTGTGTGCAATGTGCTGTGTCTGTGTACAGTGTGTGCAGTGTGCTGTGTCTGTGTACAGTGTGTGCAGCATGCTGTGTCTGTACAGTGTGTGCAGTGTGTTGTGTCTGTGTACAGTGTGCTGTGTCTGTGTACAGTGTGTGCAGGGTTCTGTGTCTGTGTAGAGTGTGTGCAGTGTGTTGTGTCTGTGTACAGTGTGTGCAGTGTGCTGTGTGTGTACAGCGTGTGCAGTGTGCTGTGTCTGTGTACAGTGTGTGCAGGGTGCTGTGTCTGTGTACAGTGTGTGCAGTGTGCTGTGTCTGTGTACAGTGTGTGCAGTATGCTGTGTCTGTGTACAGTGGGTGCAGTGTGCTCTGTCTGTGTACAGTGTGTGCAGCGTGCTGTGTCTGTGTACATTGTGTACAGGGTGCTGTGTCAGTGTACAGTGTGTGCAGTGTGCTGTGTCTGTGTACAGTGTGTGCAGTGTGCTGTGTCTGTGTACAGTATGTGCAGGGTGCTGTGTCTGTGTACAGTTTGTGCAGGGTGCTGTGTCTGTATATAATGTGTGCAGCGTGCTGTGTCTGTGTACATTGTGTACAGGGTGCTGTGTCAGTGTACAGTGTGTGCAGTGTGCTGTGTCCGTGTACAGTGTGTGCAGGGTGCTGTGTCTGTGTACAGTGTGTGCAGCGTGCTGTGTCTGTGTACATTGTGTACAGGGTGCTGTGTCAGTGTACAGTGTGTGCAGTGTGCTGTGTCTGTGTACAGTGTGTGCAGTGAGCTCTGTCTGTGTACAGTGTGTGCAGCGTGCTGTGTCTGTGTACATTGTGTACAGGGTGCTGTGTCAGTGTACATTGTGTGCAGTGCGCTGTGTCTGTGTACAGTGTGTGCAGGGTGCTGTGTCTGTGTACAGTGTCTGCACGGTGCTGTGTCTGTGTACAGGGTGCAGTGCCTGTGTACAGTGTGTGCAGGGTGCTGTGCCTGTGTACAGTGTGTGCAGGGAGCTGTATCTGTGTAAAGTGTGTGCAGTGTGCTGTGTCTGTGTACAGTGTCTGCAGCGTGCTGTTTCTGTGTACAGTGTGTGCAGGGTGCTGTGTCTGTGTACAGTGTTTGCAGGGTGCTGTGTCTCTGTACAGTGTGTACAGGGCGCTGTTTCAGTGTACAGTGTGTGCAGTGTGCTGTGTCTGTGTACAGTGTGTGCAGTGTGTTGTGTCTGTGTACAGTGTGTGCAGTGTGCTGTGTCTGTGTACAGTGTGTGCAGGGTGCTGTGTCTGTGTAGAGTGTGTGCGGTGTGTTGTGTCTGTGTGCAGTGTGTGCAGTGTGCTGTGTGTGTACAGCGTGTGCAGTGTGCTGTGTCTGTGTACAGTGTGTGCAGGGTGCTGTTTCTGTGTACAGTGTGTGCAGGGTGCTGTGTCTGTGTACAGTGTTTGCAGGGTGCTGTGTCTCTGTACAGTGTGTACAGGGCGCTGTTTCAGTGTACAGTGTGTGCAGTGTGCTGTGTCTGTGTACAGTGTGTGCAGTGTGTTGTGTCTGATTACAGTGTGTGCAGTGTGCTGTGTGTGTGTACAGTGTGTGCAGGGTGCTGTGTCTGTGTAGAGTGTGTGCAGTGTGTTGTGTCTGTGTACAGTGTGTGCAGTGTGCTGTGTGTGTACAGCGTGTGCAGTGTGCTGTGTCTGTGTACAGTGTGTGCAGGGTGCTGTGTCTGTGTACAGTGTGTGCAGTGTGCTGTGTCTGTGTACAGTGTGTGCAGTATGCTGTGTCTGTGTACAGTGTGTGCAGTGTGCTCTGTCTGTGTACAGTGTGTGCAGCGTGCTGTGTCTGTGTACATTGTGTACAGGGTGCTGTGTCAGTGTACAGTGTGTGCAGTGTGCTGTGTCTGTGTACAGTGTGTGCAGTGTGCTGTGTCTGTGTACAGTGTGTGCAGGGTGCTGTGTCTGTGTACAGTTTGTGCAGGGTGCTGTGTCTGTGTACAATGTGTGCAGCATGCTGTGTCTGTGTACATTGTGAACAGGGTGCTGTGTCAGTGTACAGTGTGTGCAGTGTGCTGTGTCTGTGTACAGTGTGTGCAGGGTGATGTGTCTGTGTACAGTGTGTGCAGCGTGCAGTGTCTGTGTACACTGTGTACAGGGTGCTGTGTCAGTGTACAGTGTGTGCAGTGTGCTGTGTCTGTGTACAGTGTGTGCAGTGTGCTCTGTCTGTGTACAGTGTGTGCAGCGTGCTGTGTCTGTGTACATTGTGTACAGGGTGCTGTGTCAGTGTACAGTGTGTGCAGTGTGCTGTGTCTGTGTACAGTGTGTGCAGGGTGCTGTGTCTGTGTACAGTGTCTGCACGGTGCTGTGTCTGTGTACAGGGTGCTGTGCCTGTGTACAGTGTGTGCAGGGTGCTGTGCCTGTGTACAGTGTGTGCAGGGAGCTGTATCTGTGTACAGTGTGTGCAGTGTGCTGTGTCTGTGTACCGTGTCTGCAGCGTGCTGTTTCTGTGTACAGTGTGTGCAGGGTGCTGTGTCTGTGTACAGTGTTTGCAGGGTGCTGTGTCTGTGTACAGTGTGTGCAGGGGGCTGTGTCTGTGTACAGTGTGTGCAGTGTGCTATGTCTGTGTACCGTTTGTGCAGTGTGCTGTGTCTGTGTACAGTGTGCACAGTGTGCTGTGTCTGTGTACTGTGTCTGCAGGTTGCTGTGTTTGTGTGCACCGAATGCAGTGTGCTGTGTCTGTGTACAGTGTGTGCAATGTGCTGTGTTTGAGTTCAGTGTGTGCAGCGTGCTGTGTCTGTATACAGTATGTGCAGGATACTGTGTCTGTGTACAGTGTATGTAGGGTGCTGTGTGTGTTTACAGTGTGTACCGCGTGCTGTGTCTTGGTACAGTGTGTGCAGGGTGCTGTGATTGTGTACAGTGTGCAGTGTGCTGTGTCTGTGTGCAGTTTGTGCAGGGTGCTGTGTCTGTGTACATTGTGTGCAATGTGCTGTTTCTGAGTACAATGGATGCAGGGTGCTGTGTATGTGTACGGTGTGTACAGGCTGCTGTGTCTGTGTACAGTGTTTGCAGTGTGCTGTGTCTTTGTACAGTGTGTGCAGTGTGCTGTGTCTGTGTACAGTGCATAAAGTGTGCTGTGTTTGTGTACAGTGTGTGCAGTGTGCTGTGTCTGTGTACAGAGTGTGCAGTGTTGTGTGTCTGTGTACAGTGTGTGCAGTGTTGTGTGTCTGTGTACAGTGTGTCGACGGTGCTGTGTCTGTGTACAGTGTGTGCAGGGTGCTGTGTCTGTGTACAGTGTGTGCAGTGTGCTGTGTCTGTGTACTGTGTGTGCAGGGCGCTGTGTCTGTAGAGTGTGTGCAGGGTGCTGTGTCTGTAGAGTGTGTGCAGGGTGCTGTGTCTGTGTACAGTGTTTGCAGTGTGCTGTGTCTGTGTACAGTCTGTGCATGGTGCTGCGCCTGTGCACAGTGTGCGCAGTGTGCTGTGTCTGTGTACAGTGTGTGCAGTGTGATGTGTCTGTGTACAGTGTCTGCAGCGTGCTGTGTCTGTGTACAGTGTGTGCTGTGTGATGTGTCTGTGTACGCAGTGTGCTGTGTCTGTGTACGGTGTGTGCAGGGTGCTGTGCCTATGTACAGTGTGTGCAGGGAGCTGTGTCTGTGTACAGTGTGTGCAGTGTGCTGTGTTTGTGTACAGTGTGTACAGTGTGCTGTGTCTGTGTACAGTGTCTGCAGCATGCTGTGTCTGTGTACAGTGTGTGCAGGGTGCTGTGTCTGTGTACAATGTGTACAGTGTGTGCGGGGTGCTGTGTCTGTTTACAGTGTGTGCAGTGTGCTGTGTCTGTGTACAGTGTCTGCAGGCTGCTGTGTCTGTGTACAATGTCTGCAGGGTGCTGTGTCTGTGTACAGTGTGTACAGTGTGTGCAGGGTGCTGTGCCTGTGTACAGTGTGTGCAGGGAGCTGTGCCTTAGTACAGTGTGTGCAGTGTGCTGTGTCTGTGTACAGTGTGTGCAGTGTGCTGTGTCTGTGTACAGTGTCTGCAGGGTGCTGTGTTTGTGTGCACCGAATGCAGTGTGCTGTGTCTGTGTACAGTGTGTGCAATGTGCTGTGTTTAGGTTCAGTGTGTGCAGCGTGCTGTGTCTGTAAACAGTATGTGCAGGATACTGTGTCTGTGTACATTGTATGCAGGGTGCTGTGTCTGTTAACAGTGTGTACTGCGTGCTGTGTCTTGGTACAGTGTGTGCAGGGTGCTGTGATTGTGTACAGTGTGCAGTCTGCTGTGTCTGCGTACAGTTTGTGCAGGGTGCTGTGTCTGTGTACAGTGTTTGCAGGGTGCTGTGTCTGTGTACGCAGTGTGCTGTCTTTGTGTACAGTGTGTGCAGTGTGCTGTGTCTGTGTACAGTGTGTGCAGCATGCTGTGTCTGTACAGTGTGTGCAGTGTGCTGTGTCTGTGTACAGTGTGTGCAGGGTGCTGTGTCTGTGTAGAGTGTGTGCAGTGTGTTGTGTCTGTGTACAGTGTGCGCAGTGTGCTGTGTGTGTACAGCGTGTGCAGTGTGCTGTGTCTGTGTACAGTGTGTGCAGGGTGCTGTGTCTGTGTACAGTGTGTGCAGTATGCTGTGTCTGTGTACAGTGTGTGCAGAGTGCTCTGTCTGTGTACAGTGTGTGCAGCGTGCTGTGTCTGTGTACATTGTGTACAGGGTGCTGTGTCAGTGTACAGTGTGTGCAGTGTGCTGTGTCTGTGTACAGTGTGTGCAGTGTGCGGTGTCTGTGTACAGTGTGTGCAGGGTGCTCTGTCTGTGTACAGTTTGTGCAGGGTGCTGTGTCTGTGTACAATGTGTGCAGAGTGCTGTGTCTGTGTACAGTGTGTGCAGTGTGCTGTGTCTGTGTACAGTCTGTGTACAGTGTGTGCTGTGCCTGTGTACAGTATGTGCAGGGTGCTGTGTCTGTGAAAAGTGTGTGCTGTGTCTGTGTACAGTGTGGGCAGTGTGCTGTGTCAGTGTACAGTGTATGCAGGGTGCTGTGTCTGTGTACAGTGTGTGCAGGGTGCTGTGTCTGTGTACATTGTGTACAGGGTGCTGTGTCTGTGTACTGTGTGTGCAGTGTGCTGTTTCTGTGTGCAGTCTGTGTACAGTGTGTGCTGTGTCTGTGTACAGTGTGTGCAGGGTGCTGTGTCTGTGAAAAGTGTGTGCTCTGTCTGTGTACAGTCTGTGTACAGTGTGTGCTGTGTCTGTGTACAGTGTGTGCAGAGTGCTGTGTCTGTGAAAAGTGTGTGCTGTGTCTGTGTACAGTGTGTGCAGCGTGCTGTGTCTGTGTACATTGTGTACAGGGTGCTGTGTCAGTGTACAGTGTGTGCAGTGTGCTGTGTCTGTGTACAGTGTGTGCAGTGTGCTGTGTCTGTGTACAGTGTGTGCAGTGTGCTGTGTCTGTGTACAGTCTGTGTACAGTGTGTGCTGTGTCTGTGTACAGTATGTGCAGGGCGCTGTGTCTGTGTACAGTGTGTGCAGTGTGCTGTGTCTGTGTACAGTCTGTGTACAGTGTGTGCTGTGTCTGTGTACAGTGTGTGCAGGGTGCTGTGTCTGTGACAAGTGTGTGCTGTGTCTGTGTACAGTTTGTGCAGTGTGCTGTGTCTGTGTACAGTGTATGCAGGGTGCTGTGTCTGTGTACAGTGTGTGCAGGGTGCTGTGTCTGTGTACAGTGTGTGCTGTGTCTGTGTACAGTGTGTGCAGGGTGCTGTGTCTGTGTACAGTGTTTGCAGTGTACAGGGTGCTGTGTCTGTGTACAGTGTGTGCAGTGTGCTGTGTCTGTGTACAGTGTATGCAGTGTGCTGTGTACAGTGTGTGCAGTGTGCTGTGTCTGTGTACAGTGTGTGCAGTGTGCTGTGTCTGTGTACAGTGTATGCAGTGTGCTGTGTCTGTGTACAGTGTATGCAGTGTGCTGTGTCTGTGTACAGAGTGTGCATTGTGCTGTGTCTGTGTACAGTGTGTGCAGTGTGCTGTGTCTGTGTACAGTGTGTGCAGTGTGCTGTGTCTGTACAGTGTGTGCAGTGTGCTGTATCTGTGTACAGTGTATGCAGTGTGCTGTGTCTGTGTACAGTGTGTACAGTGTGTGCAGGGTGCTGTGTCTGTGTGCAGTATGCACAGGGTGCTGTGTCTGTGTGCAGTGTGTGCAGTGTCTGTCTACAGTGTGTACAGTGTGTGCAGTGTGCTGTGACTGTACAGTGTCTACAGCGTGCTGTGTCTGTGTACAGTGTGTACAGGGTGCTGTGTTTGTGCACAGTGTGTACAGGGTGCTGTGTCTGTGTACAGTGTGTGCAGGGCGCTGTGTCTGTGTACAGTGTGTGCACGGTACGGTGTCTGTACACAGTGTGTGCAGGGCACTGTGTCTTTGTACAGTGTGTGCAGTGTGCTGTGTTTGTGTGCAGTGTGTACAGTGTGTGCAGTGTGCTGTGTCTGTGTACAGTATGTGCAGTGTGCTGTGTCTGTGTGCAGTGTGCTGTGTCTGTGTCCAGTGTGCGCAGTGTGCTCTGTGTACAGTGTGTGCAGTGTGCTGTGTTTGTTTACAGTGTGTGCAATGTGCTGTGACTGTGTAGAGTGTGTGCAGGGTGCTGTGTCTGTGTGCAGTATGCGCAGGGTGCTGTGTCTGTTTGCAGTGTGTGCAGTGTCTGTCTACAGTGTGTACAGTGTGTGCAGTGTGCTGTGACTGTACAGTGTCTACAGCGTGCTGTGTCTCTGTACAGTGTGTACAGGGTGCTGTGTTTGTGTACAGTGTGTACAGGGTGCTGTGTCTGTGTACAGTGTGTGCAGGGCGCTGTGTCTGTGTACAGTGTGTGCAGTGTGCTGTGCCTGTGTACAGTGTGTACAGTGTGTGCAGTGTGCTGTGTCTGTGTACAGTATGTGCAGTGTGCTGTGTCTGTGTGCAGTGTGCTGTGTCTGTGTCCAGTGTGCGCAGTGTGCTCTGTGTACAGTGTATGCAGTGTGCTGTGTTTGTTTACAGTGTGTACCGGGTGCTGTGCCTGTGTACAATGTGTGCAGTGCGCTGTGTCTGTGTACAGTGTGTGCAGTGTGCTGTGTCTGTGTACAGTGCATAAAGTGTGCTGTGTTTGTGTGCAGTGTGTGCAGTGTGCTGTGTCTGTGTACAGAGTGTGCAGTGTTGTGTGTCTGTGTACAGTGTGTGCAGTGTTGTGTGTCTGTGTACAGTGTGTCGATGGTGCTGTGTCTGTGTACAGTGTGTGCAGGGTGCTGTGTCTGTGTACAGTGTGTGCAGTGTGCTGTGTATGTGTACTGTGTGTGCAGGGCGCTGTGTCTGTAGAGTGTGTGCAGGGCGCTGTGTCTGTAGAGTGTGTGCAGGGTGCTGTGTCTGTGTACAGTGTTTGCAGTGTGCTGTGTCTGTGTACAGTCTGTGCATGGTGCTGTGCCTGTGCACAGTGTGCGCAGTGTGCTGTGCCTGTGTACAGTGTGTGCAGGGAGCTGTGTCTGTGTACAGTGTGTGCAGGGTGCTGTGTCTGTGTACAGTGTATGCAGGCTGCTGTGCCTGTGTACAGTGTTTGCAGTGTGCTGTGTCTGTGTACAGTGTGTGCAGTGTGCTGTGTCTGTGTACAGTGTCTGCAGGGTGCTGTGTTTGTGTGCACCGAATGCAGTGTGCTGTGTCTGTGTACAGTGTGTGCAATGTGCTGTGTTTAGGTTCAGTGTGTGCAGCGTGCTGTGTCTGTAAACAGTATGTGCAGGATACTGTGTCTGTGTACATTGTATGCAGGGTGCTGTGTCTGTTTACAGTGTGTACTGCGTGCTGTGTCTTGGTACAGTGTGTGCAGGGTGCTGTGATTGTGTACAGTGTGCAGTCTGCTGTGTCTGCGTACAGTTTGTGCAGGGTGCTATGTCTGTGTACAGTGTTTGCAGGGTGCTGTGTCTGTGTATGCAGTGTGCTGTTTCTGTGTACAGTTTGTGCACTGCTGTGTCTGTGTACAGTGTGTGCAGGGTGCTGTGCCTGTGTACAGTGTGTGCAGGAAGCTGTGTCTGTGTACAGTGTGTGCAGTGTGCTGTGTCTGTGTACAGTGTCTGCTGCATGCTGTGTCTGTGTACAGTGTGTGCAGGGTGCTGTGTCTGTGTACAATGTGTACAGTGTGTGCAGGGTGCTGTGCTTGTTTACAGTGTGTGCAGTGTGCTGTGTCTGTGTACAGTGTCTGCAGGCTGCTGTGTCTGTGTACAATGTCTGCAGGGTGCTGTGTCTGTGTACAGTGTGTACAGTGTGTGCAGGGTGCTGTGCCTGTGTACAGTGTGTGCAGGGAGCTGCGTCTGTGTACAGTGTGTGCAGTGTGCTGTGTCTGTGTACAGTGTGTGCTATGTGCTGTCTTTGTGTACAGTGTGTGCAGGGTGCTGTGTCTGTGTACAGTGTGTGCAGGCTGCTGTGCCTGTGTACAGTGTTTGCAGTGTGCTGTGTCTGTGTACAGTGTGTGCAGTGTGCTGTGTCTGTGTACAGTGTCTGCAGGGTGCTATGTTTGTGTGCACCGAATGCAGTGTGCTGTGTCAGTGTACAGTGTGTGCAATGTGCTGTGTTTAGGTTCAGTGTGTGCAGCGTGCTGTGTCTGTAAACATTATGTGCAGGATACTGTGTCTGTGTACATTGTATGCAGGGTGCTGTGTCTGTTTACAGTGTGTACCGCGTGCTGCGTCTTGGTACAGTGTGTGCAGGGTGCTGTGATTGTGTACAGTGTGCAGTCTGCTGTGTCTGCGTACAGTTTGTGCAGGGTGCTGTGTCTGTGTACAGTGTTTGCAGGGTGCTGTGTCTGTGTACGCAGTGTGCTGTGTCTGTGTACAGTGTCTGCACGGTGCTGTGTCTGTGTACAGTGTGTGCAGGGTGCTGTGCCTGTGTGCAGTCTGTGTACAGTGCATGCTGTATCTGTGTACAGTGTGTGCAGTGTGCTGTGTCTGTGTACAGTGTGTGCTTTGTCTGTGTACAGTATGTGCAGGGTGCGCTGCCTGTGTATAGTGTGCTGTGTATGGGTAATGTGTGTGCAATGTGCTGTGTCTGTGTACAGTGTGTGCAGTGTGCTGTGTCTGTGTACAGTGTGTGCAGCATGCTGTGTCTGTACAGTGAGTGCAGTGTGTTGTGTCTATGTACAGTGTGTGCAGTGTGCTGTGATTGTGTACAGCGTGTGCAGGGTGCTGTGTCTGTTTAGAGTGTGTGCAGTGTGTTGTGTCTGTGTACAGTGTGTGCAGTGTGCTGTGTGTACAGCGTGTGCAGTGAGCTGTGTCTGTGTATATTGTGTGCAGGGTGCTGTTTCTGTGTACAGTGTGTACAGTGTGCTGTGTCTGTGTACAGTGTGTGCAGGGTGCTGTGTCTGTGTACAGTGTGTGCAGCGTGCTGTGTCTGTGTAAATTGTGTACAGGGTGCTGTGTCAGTGTAGAGTGTGTGCAGTGTGCTGTGTCTGTGTACAGTGTGTGCAGTGTGCTCTGACTGTGTACAGTGTGTGCAGCGTGCTGTGTCTGTGTACATTGTGTACAGGGTGCTGTGTCAGTGTACAGTGTGTACAGTGTGCTGTGTCTGTGTACAGTGTGTGCAGGGTGCTGTGCCTGTGTACAGTGCGTGCAGGGTGCTGCGCCTGTGTACAGTGTGTGCAGGGAGCTGTATCTGTGTACAGTGTGTGCAGTGTGCTGTGTCTGTGTACAGTGTCTGCAGCGTGCTGTTTCTGTGTACAGTGTGTGCAGCGTGCTGTTTCTGTGTACAGTGTGTGCAGGGTGCTGTGTCTGTGTACAGTGTTTGCAGGGTGCTGTGTCTGTGTACAGTGTGTGCAGGGTGCTGTGTCTGTGTACAGTGTGTGCAGTGTGCTATGTCTGTGTACCGTTTGTGCAGTGTGCTGTGTCTGTAAACAGTGTGTACAGTGTGCTGTGTCTGTGTACATTGTGTACAGGGCACTGTGTCAGTGTACAGTGTGTGCAGTGTGCTGTGTCTATGTACAGTGTGTGCAGTGTGCTGTGTCTGTGTACAGTGTGTGCAGGGTGCTGTGTCTGTACAGTGTGCACAGTGTGTTGTGTCTGTGTACAGTGTGTGCTGTGTCTGTGTACAGTGTGTGCAGGGTGCTGTGTCTGTGTAGAGTGTGTGCAGTGTGTTGTGTCTGTGTACAGTGTGTGCAGTGTGCTGTGTGTGTACAGTGTGTGCAGTGTGCTGTGTCTGTGTACAGTGTGTGCAGGGTGCTGTGTCTGTGTACAGTGTGTGCAGTGTGCTGTGTCTGTGTACAATGTGTGCAGCATGCTGTGTCTGTACAGTGTGTGCAGTGCGTTGTGTCTGTGTACAGTGTGTGCAGTGTGCTGTGTCTGTGTACAGTGTGCCAGGGTGCTGTGTCTGTGTAGAGTGTGTGCAGTGTGTTGTGTCTGTGTACAGTGTGTGCAGTGTGCTGTGTGTGTACAGCGTGTGCAGTGTGCTGTGTCTGTGTACAGTGTGTGCAGGGTGCTGTGTCTGTGTACAGTGTGTGCAGTGTGCTGTGTCTGGGTACAGTGTGTGCAGTATGCTGTGTCTGTGTACAGTGTGTGCAGTGTGCTCTGTCTGTGTACAGTGTGTGCAGCGTGCTGTGTCTGTGTACATTGTGTACAGGGTGCTGTGTCAGTGTACAGTGTGTGCAGGGTGCTGTGTCTGTATACAGTTTGTGCAGGGTGCTGTGTCTGTGTACAATGTGTGCAGCGTGCTGTGTCTGTGTACATTGTGTACAGGGTGCTGTGTCAGTGTACAGTGTGTGCAGTGTGCTGTGTCTGTGTACAGTGTGTGCAGGGTGCTGTGTCTGTGTACAGTGTGTGCAGCATGCTGTGTCTGTGTACATTGTGTACAGGGTGCTGTGTCAGTGTACAGTGTGTGCAGTGTGCTGTGTCTGTGTACAGTGTGTGCAGTGTGCTCTGTCTGTGTACAGTGTGTGCAGCGTGCTGTGTCTGTGTACATTGTGTACAGGGTGCTGTATCAGTGTACAGTGTGTGCAGTGTGCTGTGTCTGTGTACAGTGTGTGCAGGGTGCTGTGTCTGTGTACAGTGTCTGCACGGTGCTGTGTCTGTGTACAGGGTGCTGTGCCTGTGTGCAGTGTGTGCAGGGTGCTGTGCCTGTGTACAGTGTGTGCAGGGAGCTGTATCTGTGTACAGTGTGTGCAGTGTGCTGTGTCTGTGTACAGTGTCTGCAGCATGCTGTTTCTGTGTACAGTGTGTGCTGGGTGCTGTGTCTGTGTACAGTGTTTGCAGGGTGCTGTGTCTGTGTACAGTGTGTGCAGGGTGCTGTGTCTGTGTACAGTGTGTGCAGTGTGCTATGTCTGTGTACAGTGTGTGCAGTGTGCTGTGTCTGTGTACAGTGTGTACAGAGTGCTGTGCCTGTGTACAGTGTCTGCAGGGTGCTGTGTTTGTGTGCACCGAATGCAGTGTGCTGTGTCTGTGTACAGTGTGTGCAGCGTGCTGTGTCTGTTTACAGTGTTTGCAGTGTGCTGTGTCTGTTTACAGTGTGTGCAGTGTGCTGTGTCTGCATACAGTTTGTGCAGGGTGCTGTGTCTGTGTACAGTGTGTGCAATGTGCAGTGTCTGTGTACAATGGATGCAGGGTGCTGTGTTTGTGTACAGTGTGTGCAGTGTGCTGTGTCTGTGTACAGTGTGTACAGGGTGCTGTGTTTGTGTACAGTGTGTGTAGTCTGCTGTGTCTGTGTACAGTGTGTACAGTGTGCTGTGTCTGTGTACAGTGTGTGCAGGGTGCTGTGTCTGTGTACTGTTTGTGCAGGGCGCTCTGTCTGTAGAGTGTGTGCAGGGCGCTGTGTCTGTAGAGTGTGTGCAGTGTGCTGTGTCTGTGTGCAGTTTGTGCAGGGCGCTGTGTCTGTAGAGTGTGTGCAGGGTGCTGTGTCTGTGTACAGTGTTTGCAGTGTGCTGTGTCTGTGTACAGTCTGTGCATGGTGCTGTGCCTGTGCACAGTGTGCGCAGTGTGCTGTGTCTGTGTACGGTGTGTTCAGGGTGCTGTGCCTGTGTACAATGTGTGTAGGGAGCTGTGTCTGTGTACAGTGTGTGCAGTGTGCTGTGTCTGTGTACTGTGTGTGCAGTGTGCTGTGTCTGTGTACAGTGTGTGCAGGGTGCTGTGTCTGTGTACAATTTGTACAGTGTGTGCAGGGTGCTGTGTCTGTTTACAGTGTGTGCAGTGTGTGATGAAATATGCCATTCATCAGGCACTCTGTATTCTCTGTGTTTGATTGTGCCTGTGACTGTGACTGTGACAAGCAGGGGAGTTTAGTTTCAGTTTCATTTCCTTACCTGTATTTTATTGTGTGTAGGGCTCCGCCCATACCTGGCCCCTACTTAAGCAGGCCCCAGCGTGTCTCACAGGCAGTACAGCAGATCTCTGGATGAGAGACACTTCTCCACTGTGTATTACTTTCTGAGTTAATAAAAGCCTTGCTTTGCTCCGTTAACGTTGAGTCTCGGATTCATTGAGGCACATCACAGTGTGCTGTGTCTGTGTACAGTGTCTGCAGGCTGCTGTGTCTGTGTACAATGTCTGCAGGGTGCTGTGTCTGTGCACAGTGTGTACAGGGTGCTGTGTCTGTGTACAGTGTGTGATGAAATATGCCATTCATCAGGCACTTTGTATTCTCTGTGTTTGATTGTGCCTGTGACTGTGACAAGCAGGGGAGTTTAGTTTCAGTTTCATTTCCTTACCTGTATTGTATTGTGTGTAGGGCTCCACCCATACCTGGCCCCTACTTAAGCAGGCCCCAGCGTGTCTCACAGGCAGTACAGCAGATCTCAGGATGAGAGACACTTCTCCACTGTGTATTACTTTCTGAGTTAATAAAAGCCTTGCTTTGCTCCGTTAACGTTGAGTCTTGGATTCATTGAGGCACATCAATTTTATTAACTCAATTTTCAATGCAATGGATCAACTCTTGAAACCCGAGCGTTTGGATTTGGACCCGCATGCTTTGGACGCATCGGCACGATTCGGACACTGGTTTAAGTGTATGGAATTCTTCCTGGACAATTCCGCAGCCATCACAGACGCTACGGACGCTGAAAGTATGAAACTCGGATTCCTGCGGAATTGGGTAAGCCACCGGGTTTACCTCTTCATCCAAGATGCCGACACGTACCCGGCCGCCTGCGACACCCCAAAGGCGCATTACCAGCAGCCTACGAACGAGGTGTACGCTAGGCATCTGCTCGCTACTCGCACACAGCAACCTGGGGAATCGCTGGATGCGTTCCTAGTCACCCTGAAAACGCTTGGCAAAGACTGCAAGTGCCAAGATGTAAAAGCCGCAGTGTACACTGACGAGCTTGTTCGTGATGCCTTTATCACAGGCCTCAGCTCCACTTACATCCGGCAGAGACTACTGGAAAAAAACGGGATTGGACCTGAAACAGGCTGTGGACATAGCGCGATCCCTGGATGTGGCCCAGAGAAACTCGGACGCCTACTCTTCAGCCCGCGCCGCCCACGCCGCCACGTGCGCACCAAGGGCGCCGCCATCTTGGAAGGCATCTTCCCCGCCCGGCAGCCCGACACCGTCGGGGCCCCGCTCTCCCCCCAGAAGCCCTACGACAGCCGCGACGCATCGGGGCCCCAACTGCTACTTCTGCGGGCAGCCGAAGCACACCAGAAACCTGTGCCCGGCGAAAGGCACCACCTGCTTTAAGTGCGGTAAGAAGGGGCACTTCGGGAAGGTGTGCAGAGGGAACCCCGCTGAAAAACCCGCCACCGCCGCGTGTGCGCCGTGGGAGCGGCCATCTTGGACGCCATCTTGCCCGACCTCGTGGGGTCCGCCATCTTGTGAGCAGACAGCGTGGACGCCATCTTGTCTCGATCAGGGCCCTACAGTGGCATCGGTCACAGTGGACCAGACCAGACCGCACCCGCTATCCAAATCAATGGTGGACATCGAGGTAAACGGGTGCGGCGTTAAATGTTTAATTGACAGTGGAAGCACGGAGAGTTTTATCCACCCTGAACTAGCACAACAACTCTCTCTAACGGTGGTCCCTGCTCGGGGCACCATCTCTATGGCTGATAAAACCCAGACATCGACCATTATGGGTTACTGCGCAGCACAATTATCCGTTAACGGAACTGTATACGATAATTTTATATTACTAATCATGAAGAGTCTATGTGCGAGCGTGATCTTGGGCCTGGATTTCCAGTGCCACCACCAAAGCATCACGCTCAATTACGGTGGGTCCCAGCCGCCCCTCACAGTGTGCGGTCTGGCTACCCTGAAGGTAAAGCCGCCTTCGCTATTCGCGAACCTTACTCCCAACTGCCGGCCAATAGCGACCAAAAGCAGGAGGTACAGCTGGGAGGACAGGCAGTTTATCACGACCGAGGTGGACAGGCTGCTGAGGGAGCGCGTTATTGAACGCAGCAACAGCCCGTGGCGCGCCCAAGTGGTGGTGGTGAGGGGTAGCGAGAAGAAACGGATGGTGATCGACTATAGCCAAACGATCAACATGTACACCCAACTAGACGCCTACCCGCTACCCCGCATATCAGAAATGGTGAACCAAATTGCCCAATACCGGGTGTTCTCCACCATCGACCTCAAGTCAGCGTACCACCAGCTCCCTATCAGACCAGAGGACCGCCCGTACACCGCCTTCGAGGTCAACGGATGCCTCTACCAATTCCTCAGAGTCCCCTTTGGGGTGACGAATGGGGTCTCGGTCTTCCAGAGGGAGATGGACCGCATGGTCGATGACCACCACTTGCAGGCAACCTTCCCCTACCTCAACAACGTCACCATCTGCGGTCACAGCCAGCAGGATCACGACTCGAACCTCGAGAGGTTCCTGAAAACCGCACAAAAACTCAACCTCACTTACAACGAGGACAAGTGCGTTTTCAACACCACGCGCCTCTGCATACTAGGCAGCGTGGTGGAGAATGGGGAAATCGGACCAGACCCCGACCGACTGCGCCCCCTACGGGAGCTGCCCCTGCCCAACACTCCCAAAGCCCTGAAAAGGTGCCTGGGGTTATTTTCTTATTATGCCCAATGGGTCCCCAACTACTCCGACAAAGCCCGCCCCCTCTTGAAAGCATCCTCTTTTCTGCTCTCTGCTGAAGCCCATGCCGCCTTCAAAAGCATTAAGCAGGATATCGAGCGGGCCACGCTACAGGCAGTGGACGAGAACACTCCCTTTCAAGTGAAAAGTGATGCGTCTGACTTTGCCTTGGCGGCCACCCTCAACCAGGCGGGGCGGCCCGTAGCTTTCTTCTCGAGGACCCTCCAAGGGCCAGAGATCAGACACTCCTCCGTGGAAAAGGAGGCCCAAGCCATCGTGGAGGCAGTGCGCCACTGGCGCCACTACCTAGCCGGCAAACGCTTCACCCTACTTACCGACCAGCGGTCGGTAGCGTTTATGTTTAATAATAAACAGAAGGGGAAGATTAAAAATGATAAGATTCTCAGGTGGCGGATCGAGCTCTCCACCTTCGAGTATGACATCATTTACCGGCCAGGGGCCCTTAACAAATCCCCCGACGCCCTCTCACGAGGGATGTGTGCCAGCGCCACCGGGGATCGGCTACAGACCCTCCACAACGACCTCTGCCACCCAGGGGTCACACGGCTGTTCCACTTCATAAAGTCCCGCAACTTACCCTACTCGATTGAGGAAGTTCGGTCTCTGACCAGGAACTGCCGCACTTGCGCTGAGTGCAAGCCTCGGTTCTACCGCCCAGATAGAGCCCACTTAATCAAAGCTACACGGCCCTTTGTGCGGCTCAGCTTAGATTTCAAGGGCCCCCTCCCGTCAGTCGACCGCAATGTTTACTTCCTGAACATTGTGGACGAATACTCCCGTTTCCCATTCGCCTTCCCCTGCCCAGACATGACCAGCGCCACGGTCATTAAATGCCTCAACAGCCTGTTCTGCCTGTTCGGTATGCCGAGCTACATCCATACGGATAGGGGGGCGTCCTTCATGAGTGAAGAGCTATGCCAGTACATGCTGTCCAGGGGGATCGCCACGAGCCGTACCACCAGCTACAACCCCCAGGGTAACGGCCAGGTGGAGCGAGAGAATGGGACAGTATGGAAAGCAGTCACTCTAGCTCTAAGGACCAAGGGCCTCCCTATCTCCCACTGGCAGGAAGTCCTCCCAGATGTGCTCCATTCGATACGGTCGCTATTGTGTACTGCCACTAATGCCACGCCTCATGAACGAATATTTGTCTTTCCCCGGAAATCCACCTCAGACGTATCCATGCCGTCATGGCTCTCCACCCCAGGTCCGGTATTTGTACGAAGGCATGTGAGGGGCCACAAGATGGACCCTCTCATGGAGTCAGTGCACCTACTCCATGCCAACCCCCAATACGCGTATGTCCGGCACGCCGATGGAAGGGAGGACACCGTGTCCATAAAAGATGTCGCCCCAGCCGGTAACGACAACAACCACGACAACAACAGCAACAACGATCACAGCAACTCTTACCCACCCACTATCCTTTCATCACCCCCGGAAGAACATCGACCAACGGTGCCCCCACCAACTACCCCTTCAACAACCCTGGCGGCGCCACCGGCAGAGACCCAGGAGACAACCGGGGACACCCAGCGAACACCCGTGGCACCACAACAGCTACGTCGGTCACAGAGGACTATCAAACCCCCGAACAGACTAAATCTGTAGAAGGGGTGAATGTGATGAAATATGCCATTCATCAGGCACTCTGTATTCTCTGTGTTTGATTGTGCCTGTGACTGTGACAAGCAGGGGAGTTTAGTTTCAGTTTCATTTCCTTACCTGTATTGTATTGTGTGTAGGGCTCCGCCAATACCTGGCCCCTACTTAAGCAGGCCCCAGCATGTCTCACAGACAGTACAGCAGATCTCTGGATGAGAGACACTTCTCCACTGTGTATTACTTTCTGAGTTAATAAAAGCCTTGCTTTGCTCCGTTAACGTTGAGTCTCGGATTCATTGAGGCACATCACAGTGTGTGCAGTGTGCTGTGTCTGTGTACAGTGTCTGCAGGGTGCTGTGTTTGTGTGCATCGAATGCAGTGTGCTGTGTCTGTGTACAGTGTGTGCAGTGTGCTGTCTTTGAGTTCAGTGCGTGCAGCGTGCTGTGTCTGTATACAGCATGTGCAGGATACTGTGTCTGTGTACAGTGTGTACCATGTGCTGTGTCTTGCTACAGTGTGTGCATGGTGCTGTGATTGTGTACAGTGTGCAGTGTGCTGTGTCCAGTTTGTGCTATGTGCTGTGTCTGCGTACAGTGTGTGCAGTGTGCTGTGTCTGCGTACAGATTGTGCAGGGTGCTGTGTCTATGAACAGTGTGTGCAATGTGCTGTGTCTGTGTACAATGGATGCAGGGCGCTGTGTCTGTGCACAGTGTATGCAGGGTGCTGTGTCTGTGTACAGTGTCTGCACGGTGCGGTGTCTGTGTACAGTGTGTGCAGGGTGCTGTGCTTGTGTACAGTGTGTGCAGGGTGCTGTGCCTGTGTACAGTGTGTGCAGGGAGCTGTGTCTGTGTACAGTGTGTGCAGTGTGCTGTGTCTGTGTACAGTGTGTGCAGGGTGCTGTGTCTGTGTACAGTGTCTGCAGCGTGCTGTGTCTGTGTACAGTGTGTGCAGGGTGCTGTGTCTGTGTACAGTGTATGCAGTGTGTTGTGTCTGTGTACAGTGTGTGCAGTGTGCCGTGTCTGTGTACAGCGTGTGCAGTGTGCTGTGTCTGTGTACAGTGTGCGCAGGGTGCTCTGTCTGTGTACAGTGTGTGCAGTGTGCTGTGTCTGTGTACAGTGTGTGCAGTATGCTGTGTCTGTGTACAGTGTGTGCAGTGGGCTCTGTCTGTGTACAGTGTGTGCAGTGTGTTGTGTCTGTGTACAGTGTGTGCAGTGTGCCGTATCTGTGCACAGCGTGTGCAGTATGCTGTGTCTGTGTACAGTGTGTGCAGGCTGCTGTGTCTGTGTACAGTGTGTACAGTGTGCTGTGTCTGTGTACAGTGTGTGCTATGTGCTGTCTTTGTGTACAGTGTGTGCAGGGTGCTGTGTCTGTGTAAAGTGTTTGCAATGTGCTGTGTCTGTGTACAGTCTGTGCATGGTGCTGTGTCTGTGCACAGTGTGCGCAGTGTGCTGTGTCTGTGTACAGTGTGTACAGTGTGCTGTGTCCAATATGTACAGGGTGCTGTGTCTGTGTACAGTGTGTACAGGGTGCTGTGTCTGTGTACAGTGTGCTGTGTCAGAGTACAGTGTGTGCAGGGTGCTGTGTCTGTGTACAGTGTGTGCAGTATGCTGTGTCTGTGCAGTATATGCAGTGTGCTGTGTCTGTGTACAGTGTGTGCAGGGTGCTGTGTCTGTGTATAGCATGTGCAGGGCACTGTGTCTGTGTACAGTGTGTGCATGGTACGGTGTCTGTAAACAGTGTGTGCAGGGCTCTGTGTCTGTGTACAGTGTGTGCAGTGTGCTGTGTCTGTGTACAGTTTGTGGTGTGACTGTGTACAGTATGTGCAGGGTGCTGTCCCTGTGTATAGTGTGCTGTGTATGGGTAATGTGTGTGCAATGTGCTGTGTCTGTGTACAGTGTGTGCAGTGTGCTGTGTCTCTGTACAGTGTGTGCAACGTGCTGTGTCTGTACAGTGTGTGCAGTGTGTTGAGTCTGTGTACAGTGTGTGCAGTGTGCTGTGTCTGTGTACATTGTGTACAGTGTGCTCTGTCTGTGTACAGTGTGTGCAGTGTGCTGTGTCTGTGTACAGTGTGTGCAGGGTGCTGTGTCTGTGTACAGTTTGTGCTGTGTCTGTGTACAGCGTGTGCAATGTGCTGTGTTTGTGTTCAGTGTGTGCAGGGTGGTGTGTCTGTGTACAGTGTGTGCAGCGTGCTGTGTCTGTACAGTGTGTGCAGTGTGTTGAGTCTGTGCACAGTGTGTGCAGTGTGCTGTGTCTGTGTACATTGTGTACAGTGTGCTCTGTCTGTGTACAGTGTGTGCAGTGTGCTGTGTCTGTGTACAGTGTGTGCAGGGTGCTGTGTCTGTGTACAGTGTGTGCTGTGTCTGTGTACAGCGTGTGCAATGTGCTGTGTTTGTGTTCAGTGTGTGCAGGGTGGTGTGTCTGTGTACTGTGTGCTGGGAGTTGTGTCTGTGTACAGTGTGTACAGGGTGCTGTGTCTGTGTACTGTAAAGTCTGTGGGTTGTTTAGTTAATTAATACACAGACTACCAGAGTAACTTAAAACAGGACTTTACTATTCGAAGGTCAGGGCGAATCTGCCAAATAAATCCTGACACAGCACTTATATACCGGTGTGGTCACCGTCGGTATTACAGTATACAGAAGCCAACAAAGTAGTGCCACACCTAAAATAGTTCTCTTAAAGGTGAACGGTTACATACAATGGTTTTCTTAAAGGTAGACGGATACATACACTACAATCCTCCCTTTTTAGCTTACAACATACTTAGTCCCCCATTAAACATAACATATATTCAACTTCATGTAAAACAATTCACAGGTATAATCTATGCGGGAAACAGTTTACAGATTCAGTCTCTGCGGGAACAGTTCACAGATTCAGTCTCTGGTCTTGACTCGGTCTGAACAACATCTCTGTGGTGTAGCCGGTTCACATTGCTAGCGTGACTCATCCAATAGTCTTTCCCTTGACTTAACAGCTTGAACTTCCGTCCTGCTGAACCAGCAGTGCTGACTTTTACAAACAGCTGGACTGCCTTGGTAATTTTTCCTACTTGCCAACTGATTTGGCTCCCTTCGTAGGGCCCACGTACATGATCTGGTAGAAGTGATAATGATTTAGATGGTTATCACCTTCTGCTTCGTCTTTTTCTTTTCTGCTTCTTGGAGACTCTCGGGGCTCCCTTATCAGCTGCCAGCTGTAGCGCCACCATCTCCCTATGTTCCTTAGACTTTAAGCGCTTCATCCTGATTTCTGCACTTTGGGAGTTTTCATCACAAGCTGGGCAGACCAAGTCCTCGTAATATTCCGTGTCACTCAACAGGTCATGGTAATATTCGGTGTCGTCCTGAACTAGTCTAGCGAGAGGGTCTGCTACTTCCTCCTTACCCAACTGGACGTTAGCCGACTGTTGTTCCCTCCCTAGACATCTTTCCTGAAGAGACTTCTTCATGCGTTCATATTCATCCCGCTCTTCCTGGGTTTCCTGCAAATCCTTCACTAATGACCTCATTTGTGATTTCAACACTTCCCCTTCCATCGGGGATTGATTGATCGGGCTATTCAATCCTTCTCCTGGAGCAGCTGTTTCAACATTCTGTTGTTCACATAGATGTGATTCAGCGTACTTTTGGCATCCCAGTAAAATCTGTGTTGCAACCTCAGCTATTTCCATAACTTTTGAGAGCTCCGAACTCCTTCCCTTTGAAGATTGAAGCTCGTGTTCAGATTGTTCCCATTGCAGAGTCTTGTCCCTCAGCATATGAAGGAGTTGGCTGACCGTTAACTCTTCCACGGGAACACTGTGGATCAGAGTCTTCTCCATTTCATCCACCTTTTCCTCCAATGCTTTCACCTTCTTTTCCTCTTGTACTTTGGCTTTCAGCGCTCGGAGAAGTTGCGCCTTGATGCTCTCTAGCTCATGTTCAGGAGCCATTCTTACAGTCTCTGTGTTTCTTACAGTTTCCTTTTCTTCCACTGAAAGGATTCCCAGTTGAATCTGTTCTTCAAGTTGTTGAACCTCGGTCATTGCCGCCTCATATTTGTCTTGGGTTTCCTTCAATATTTTTATGAGTTCTTGGACATCTTGTCTTTCATGTTCTGCCATGTCTTTCACCTCTAATTTCTCATCTATGGATGGAACTTCTACCGATGAGTCTGTCTTGGCCTTGAGCTCATCAAGAATTTCCTGCAGCCTTTGGACTTCTTGCTCATGTTCAACCTTTAGTTGCTCATATGCTTCTACTGAAACTAGCTTTTCGGAGGTTGCCGAGTTAATCCCCTCCAGGATTGTAGCCTGGGCCTGTTCATACTGTTCCTTCAACTTCTCAAACTCTGCTTGTAAGGAGTCGTAGAGAAGAACGGGAATAAAATCCTGGCTTCCTGAAGATTCCTCTTCATTTGCTCCTTCCTGCAAATATTCTAACTCCTGAACAGCATAAGGGAGATGTGATCGGTAATTGGTCACAATGGCTCTATGGTCGCTCTCTGCTTGAGCTAGCTGCTTCTGTTGTCTTTCCAGATTCTCCCATTCGGTGTCATAGAACTTTTTCATTGTTTTCATCTCTTGTTCGAGATGGTAACTCACTTGTTCTACTTGCTGTCATAATTTGAAATAAAGTTGAGTCCGAGCTCGGTGTTCGTCAGTCATGGATATGTCCGTAAACTGAACAGACTCAGAATTCTCTGTCAAACTATGTTGTCATTGTTCGGTGGAGTTCTGTTCTGAAACTTTGTTCTTCTCTGGAGCATAAGCCTTTATGCATGCCTTCGTTCTTCCAACCTTAGTCGGCAAGTCCATTTTAGCCTTGTCTTTCATATTTGGGTTGGTCTTATCGTCATCCGTTTCAGAATCTGAGCTGATTGTCTGCACCGAGTCCTCACTCGTTATGGCTTTTAGATAGTGCCATTCCATGTCTATTTTCTTGATCCACTCCCGTCCCAGAAGTGGTGGTCCTCCCTCAGGTAGTACGTATAAGTTCATTCTTGGGTGTTCTTTACCCCCATCTCTCACCTTGACTCTTATCTTCCCCATGGGGTATACTTTATGCCCCGTGAATGTCTGCAATACGAACTTGGTATCTCTTAAGGGTATATGTGAGAATAGCCGGTGGTAATCCCTTCGATTTATGACTGATAGAGCTGATCCAGTGTCCAACTCCATTTTCACTTGGACTCCAGCTATTTTTAGCATGACCCAGATAGTTTGTAGGTCAGCTTCCTTACTCACATTGTGAATTCTCAGACTGCCCAGCTCCTGGCCGTTTGGGTCTGAGTCCGAATTCTGTTCATCTGAACTCTTCTCAGCTACCTTGTGTACCTTGTTGTACTTTTCCTGTGATGGCTTCCTTTGGTTGTTGGTCTTCTTCCCTGACCGGCATACCTTAGCTATGTGACCCAGTTTGCCACATTTCCTACATTCCTGGTTCTTAAACCAGCATTGGTTCTGGTCGTGTGTTGTCTTCCCACAACGATAGCATTTTGTTGTACTCGAGGTAATTTGATCCACACTGAGTGCCGCTGCCTTTAGCTGCATTTCCGCAGTTCCCTTCGCTGTGGCTTCGTGCGATGCTGCAATAAGGACAGCCCTGTCAAGTGTAAGGTCGTTCTCTTCGAGTAGTCGCTTTTGCGTTCCTTCCTTTGACAACCCGCACATGAACTTGTCTCGCAATGCCTCTGTCAGATTCCCTCCAAACTGGCAATGTTTCGCTAGTCTACGCAGTTCGACCAAGTATTCTGCGTTGCTTTCGTCTTTCCTTTGCGTTCTCGCATAGAATTTGAATCGTTCCGCCAACATCAGCGGTGTGGGGTTCAAGTGATCCTTCAGAACAGTCACAATATCATCGAAAGTCTGATCCGCCGGTTTAGCTGGTGCTAGTAGATGCTTCAAGAGCCCATATGTCTTCACGCCCATCGAGTTTAGCAAGGTTATAGCTTTGTCATCTTCTTCTATTTTATTGGCCTCACAATAGATCTCGATGCGTTCCACATACGTGGCCCAGTCTTCTACCTCGGAATTAAAATCATTGATGTTACCACGCTTAGGCATCTTCCTCTCTTCCTGATAACACCACGAATTATTTCTTTAAATTTTCTTTTATTTTTTTTTCCAAGATGGCGGTTCCCGCGAAAATGGCGGTTTCCCGCGCTTATCTTCTCTCCCCGCCCACTTCAATGGCGGTTTCCCGCTTCTTCCCTAGTGGGAGGGGTACACTTTCCCCACGGGCGACAGCCGCTGGCTTTCAGGTTCACAGCCTGTGCGTCGGCTTCAGGGCTTTCCCTTTTCTCGGCAGGGCAACCGGCGCTGGGTACACCCCGTTGACGGCGAACAGTTTCAGCCGCTGGGCTGGCTCTCGCTCGGTTCCCCTTGCTCGGGCTCTGTCTCTCTCCCGCTCGCTTGGCTCTACCGGCGCTGGGTACACCCCGTTGACGGAGAACAGTTTCAGCCGCTGGACTGGCTCTCGCTCAGTTCCCCCTTGGTCAGCTCTGCCTCTCCCGCTCACTCGGCTCCCAATCGCGCCTCCCAGCCCTCTCGCAGTCCGGTGCTTCCCTCCCCGGCTGCGGCTGAGTTTATCTCTTCCCGCGCCTACGCTCCCGGTCGCAGCGCTTCGTGACTTCGGTCGCTGCCCGGCCTTTTTCGCCGGTCGCAGTCTAGCTGTCTCACGACGCCGTTGCGTCCCCCAGCCTGTCTGTACCGCGGCTTCCTTGCTCCACGCTGCCCCAGTTTCAGCGCCTCTGGACCTGACTTCTGTCCGGCTCCTTTCCCCCTCGACCGTGGTCGAGTGCACCGCCCTTATCCTCCGGTTATTCCTTTTACTTTCCCTTACTCACAGTCACCGTGGCCGCCTTGCTTCTTGTACTGATCGGCTCACTCCTCACCGTGGCAGAAGGGACAGTCAGTGCCTATTGCTGATGGAAGTCTTTGTCTCTAACTTCTTCTTCCTTTCTAGTTCTGCAGCCTCGAGTTTTCTCCCAGCAGAACGACGAGGGCGGTTGCCTCTTCTCGACGCTCGTTAACTGCTTCGGAAGTATTGTTGCCGCAGGGTACGATCGGACTCGTCGCCACTGTAAAGTCTGTGGGTTGTTTAGTTAATTAATACACAGACTACCAGAGTAACTTAAAACAGGACTTTACTATTCGAAGGTCAGGGCGAATCTGCCAAATAAATCCTGACACAGCACTTATATACCGGTGTGGTCACCGTCGGTATTACAGTATGCAGAAGCCAACAAAGTAGTGCCACACCTAAAATAGTTCTCTTAAAGGTGAACGGTTACATACAATGGTTTTCTTAAAGGTAGACGGATACATACACTACATGTACGGTGAATGCAGTGTGCTGTGTCTGTTTACAGTGTGTACCGGGTGCTGTGCCTGTGTACACTGTGTGCAGGGTGCTGTGTCTGTGTACTGTGTATGCAGTGTGCTGTGTCTGTGTACAGTGTGTGCGGTGCTGTGTTTATGTACAGTGTGTGCAGTGTGCTGTGTACAGTGTGTGCAGTGTGCTGTGTCTGTGTACAGTGTGTGCAGTGTGCTGTGTCAGTGTACAGTGTGTACAGTGTTTGCAGGGTGCTGTGTCTGTACGCAGTGTGCTGTGTCTGTGTACAGTGACTGCAGGGTGCTGTGTCTGTGTACAGTGTGTGCAGGGAGCTGTGTCTGTGTACTGCATGTGCAGTGTGTTGCGTCTGTGTACAGTGTGTGCAGTGTGCTCTGTACAGTGTGTGCAGTGTGCTGTGTCTGTGTACAGTGTGGGAAGGTGCTGTTTCTGTGTACAGTGTGTGGAGGGTGCTGTGTCTGTGTACAGTGTGTGCAGGGTGCTGTGTCTGTGTACAGTGTGTGCAGTGTGCTGTGTACAGAGTGTGCAGTGTTGTGTGTCTGTGTACAGTGTGTGGAGGGTGCTGTGTCTGTGTACAGTGTCTGCAGGGTGCTGTGTCTGTGTACAGTGTGTGCAGGGTGCTGTGTCTGTTTACTGTGTGTGCAGGGTGCTGTGTCTGTAGAGTGTGTGCAGTGTGCTGTGTCCGTGTACAGTGTATGAAGTGTGCTGTGTCTGTGTACAGTGTCTGCAGGGTGCTGTGTCTGTGTACAGTCTGTGCATGGTGCTGTGTCTGTGCACAGTGTGCGCAGTGTGGTATGTCTGTGTACAGTGTGTACAGTGTGCTGTGTCTGCGTACATTGTGTACACCGTGCTGTGTCTGTGTACAATGTGTACAGGGTGCTGTGTCTGTGTACAGTGTGTACAGGGTGCTGTGTCTGTGTACAATGTGTGCAGGGTGCTGTGTCTGTGTACAGTGTGTACAGGGTGCTGTGTCTGTGTACAGTGTGTGCAGGGTGCTGTGTCAGTGTACAGTGTGTGCAGTGTGCTGTGTCGGTGTACAGTGATTGCAGGGTGCTGTGTCTGTACGCAGTGTGCTGTGTCTGTGTACAGTGTCTGCAGGGTGCTGTGTCTGTGTACAGTGTGTGCAGGGTGCTCTGTACAGTGTGTGCAGTGTGCTGTGTCTGTGTACAGTGTGTGCAGGGTGCTGTGCCTGTGTACAGTGCGTGCTGTGTCTGTGTACAGTGTGTGCAGGGTGCTGTGTCTGTGTACAATGTGTACAGTCTGTGCAGGGTGCTGTGCCTGTGTACAATTTATGCAATGTGCTGTGTCTGTGTACAGTGTGTACAGGGTACTGTGTCTGTGTACAATGTCTGCAGGGTGCTGTGTCTGTGTACAGTGTGTGCAATGTGCTGTGTCTGTGTACAGTGTGTGCAGGGTGCTGTGTCTGTGTACATTGTATGCAGGGTGCTGTGTCAGTGTACAGTGTGTGCAGTTTGCTGTGTCGGTGTACAGTGTGTACCGTGTTTCCAGGGTGCTGTGTCTGTGTACGCATTGTGCTGTGTCTGTGTACAGTGTATACAGTGTGCTGTGTCTGTGTACAGTGTCTGCAGCGTGCTGTGTCTGTGTACAGTGTGTACAGTGTGTGCAGGGTGCTGTGTCTGTGTACAATTTGTGCAATGTGCTGTGCCTGTGTACAATGTGTGCAGTGTGCTTTGTCTGTTTACAGTGTGTGCAGTGTACTGTGTTTGTGTACAGTGTGTGCAGTGTGCTGTATCAATGTAAAGTGTGTGCAGCGGGCTGTGTCTGTGTACAGTGTGTGCAGTGTGCTGTGTCCGTGTACAGTGTATGCAGTGTGCTGTGTCTGTGTACAGTGTGTGCAGTGCGCTGTGTATGGGTACAGTGTGTGCAGTGTGCTGTGTCTGTGTACAGTTTGTGCAGTGTGCTCTGTCTGTGTACAGTGTGTGCAGGGTGCTGTATCTGTGTACAATGTGTACAGGGTGCTGTTTCTGTGTACAGTGTGTACAGTGTGCTGTGTCTGTGTACAATGTGTACAGTGTGCTGTGTCTGTGTACAGTGTGTGCAGAGTGCTGTGTCTGTGTACAGTGTGTGCAGTGTGCTGTGTCTGTGTACAGTGTGTGCAGGGTGCTGTGTCTGTGTATAGCAAGTGCAGGGCGCTATGTCTGTGTACAGTGTGTGCATGGTACGGTGTCTGTAAACAGTGTGTGCAGGGCTCTGTGTCTGTGTACAGTGTGTGCAGTGTGCTGTGTCTGTGTGCAGTCTGTGTACAGTGTGTGCTGTATCTGTGTACAGTGTGTGCAGTGTGCTGTTTCTGTGTGCAGTGCATGCAGTGTGCTGTGTCTGTGTACAGTGTGCTGTGTCTGTGTGCAGTGTGCTGTGTACAGTGTGTGCTATGTCTGTGTACAGTATGTGCAGGGTGCTGTCCCTGTGTATAGTGTGCTGTGTATGGGTAATGTGTGTGCAATGTGTGATGTCTGTGTACAGTGTGTGCAGTGTGCTGTGTCTGTGTACAGTGTGTGCAGGATGCTGTGTCTGTGCAGTGTGTGCAGTGTGTTGTGTCTGTGTACAGTGTGTGCAGTGTGCTGTGTCTGTGTACATTGTGTACAATGTGATCTGTCTGTGTACAGTGTGTGCAGTGTGCTGTGTCTGTGTACAGTGTGTGCAGGGTGCTGTGTCTGTGTACAGTGTGTGCTGTGTCTGTGTACAGCGTGTGCAATGTGCTGTGTTTGTGTTCAGTGTGTGCAGGGTGGTGTGTCTGTGTCCTGTTTGTACTGGGAGTTGTGTCTGTGTACAGTGTGTACAGGGTGCTGTGTCTGTGTACGGTGAATGCAGTGTGCTGTGTCTGTGTACAGTGTGTACCGGGTGCTGTGCCTGTGTACACTGTGTGCAGGGTGCTGTGTCTGTGTACTGTGTATGCAGTGTGCTGTGTCTGTGTACAGTGTGTGCGGTGCTTTGTTTATGTACAGTGTGTGCAGTGTGCTGCGTACAGTGTGCTGTGTCTGTGTACAGTGTCTGCAGAGTGCTGTGTCTGTGTACAGTGTGTGCAGGGCACTGTGCCTGTGTACAGTGTGTGCAGGGAGCTGTGTCTGTGTACAGCATGTGCAGTGTGTTGCGTCTGTGTACAGTGTGTGCAGTGTGCTCTGTACAGTGTGTGCAGTGTGTTAAGTATGTGTATTGTATTGAACAATTAACACAAAGACTTAAACGTATAACTCAAACAGGTCTTTACTGGTTGGAGGTAGGGACTGCACGTAGGTCTTTACTTCATGCCCACAGGCGGGAACTGAGGGGAGATCAGTACCCACAGTACTATTTATACCCCTATGGCCAGGAGTGGTACTGCGTATCACTACGCCCTACAAGTAGTGCAGTCCTGTCCATAGGTTCAAAGTAGCACACATATTACATACACAACATTCCTCCCTTCTTAGCTTTACAGTCATCTCCCCATTTAACATAACGTAATAACATATATACATATATAACTTCAGGTTTACATAACAGAATAACATAGATACATAGATAACTTCATGTCAAAACAGATCACAGATTCAGTCTCTGCGGAAAACAGTTCACAGATTCAATCTCTGTGGTGTAGTCGGTTCACGTTGCTGGAGTGACTCATTCAATAGTCCTTCCATGGATTTAACAGTTTGAACTTCCGAACTGAATTGGCTCCGTTCGGAGGGACCACGTGTGTGATCTGGTAGAGGTAATAATGGTTCAGATGGGTCATCTTCTGTTTCGACTTTTCCTTTTCTGCTTCTTGGAGACTCTCTGGGCTCCACTGTCAGCTGCCAGCTGCATGCGCAGTTCCTCCTTCTCTTCCTCCTTTTTCCGTAGTAGAGCCACCTTCTCCCGATGTTCTGTAGACTTTCGGTGCTCCTCCATGATTTCTGTATGGTGGGAGTCGAAGTTACAAGTTGGGCAGGACAGGACATAGTAATATTCGGTGTCGTCCTGATCTAGGCCAGCGAGAGGGTCTTCTATTTCCTCCATACCCAGCTGGGCGTTAGCCAGCTTTTGTTCCAAGTCCAGACATCTTTCCTGAAGAGACTTCTTCATGCGTACCTCTTCATCCAGCTTTTTCTGGGCTTTCAGCAAGTCGTTTACTAATGACCTCATTTGAGATTTTACTACTTCAACTTCTTTTGGAGATTGATTGATCGGACTATTCAATCCCTCTACCGGAGCAGCTGTTTCAGCGGTCTGTTGTTCTACGTTGACGTGAGTCAGCGTACTTTTGGCATCCAAGGGCTGCTCTGTTGCAGTCATCTCAGTCTGTGTTGCCACCTCAGCTCTTCCAATAACCTTTGAGAGCTCCGAACCCCTTTCGTTTGAATATTGAAGTTCGTGTTCAAGTTTTCACCATTTCAGAGTCCTGTCCTTCAGCATATGCAAGAGTTGGCTGACCGTTAACTCCTCTGACATCAGACGTTTTGTGTGCTCCTGCTCCATTTGCTCCAGCAGCTGCTTCTGTTGTCTTTCCAGATGTTCCCACTCTATATCAAAGAACTCTTTCGTCGCATTCATCTCTTGCTCAAAACGGCGAATCATTTGTTCTAATTGCTGTTGTAGTTTGAAATGGAGTTGAGTTCGAGCCCGGTGTCCCTCAGAAATGTGCATGTCAGTAGACTGGACAGACTCAGAATTCTCTATCTCAGTGGAATTCTGTGCTGAAACTTTGTCTTTTGCACACGGGTTGGTCTTACCATCATCAGTTCCAGAGTCTGGGTTGATTATGTTCACCGAGTTCTCACTCATTATTGTTTGTAGGAAATGCCAGTCCATATTCATTTTCCTAATCCACTCCCGTCCTAGTAGTGGAGGACCTCCTTCAGATATCACATATAAGTCCATTATTTGACTGTCTTCGCCCTTGTGGACCACTGCAACCTCTATTTTCCCGATGGGGTACACTCTTTGCCCCGTGTATGTTTTCAATATAATCCCCGTATCCTGTAGGGGAATATGTTGGAATAACTTTCCGTAATCTTTCTTATTTATGACCGTTAATGCCGATCCAGTGTCCAATTCCAGTTTTACTTGGACTCCTTCTATCTGAAGAGTGACCCAAATTGTCTGGAGGTCTGCACCCTTACCAGCGTTGAGTACTCTTAAGCTAGCCAGTTCATTACAGCTTAAGCTAGCCAGTTCATTACAGCTTAAGCTAGCCAGTTCATTACTGCTAGCGTCTGAATCGGACTCCTGTTCGGTCACCTTGTGTACCTTTGCGTATTTTCCTTGCGGTGACTTCTTGTTGCTGGTCTTCTTCCCTGACCTGCATACTCTAGCTATATGTCCAAGCCTACCACAAGTTCTACATTCTTGGTTTTTAAACCAACACTGGTTCTGATCATGCGTTGTCTTTCCACAACGATAACATTTGCCAGAACTCACACCCAATTTGTGTGCACTGAGCTCCGGTGACCGTAGCTGCATTACTGCCGTGCCTCTCGCTGCGGCTTCGTGTGCTGCTGCCATAGTGACCGCCTTCTCAAGCGTCAGCTCATTCTCCTCGAGCAGTCGCTTTTGTGTATCCTGTTTAAATAAACCACACACAAATTTGTCTCGTAGTGCATCTGTCAGTCCCGTTCCAAACTGGCAATAT
This sequence comes from Somniosus microcephalus, assembly GCF_052327205.1. Lineage (NCBI taxonomy): Eukaryota > Metazoa > Chordata > Chondrichthyes > Squaliformes > Somniosidae > Somniosus > Somniosus microcephalus. The sequence continues at coordinate 193,916,772 of NC_140992.1, read as the reverse complement.
TTCGCTAATTTACGCAATTCCAGCAAATATTCAGCATTGCTTTCATGCTGTAGCTGCCTTCTGTCATAAAATTTAAATCGTTCCGCTAGCATCAGCGGCGTGGGGTTTAGATGATCTTTCAGGACAGTAACAATCTCATCGAACGTCTTATCCGCCGGTTCATCTGGTGATAACAGGTGTTTCAATTGCCCATATGTCTTCGCACCCATTAAATTTAATAATGTTAGAGCTTTATCTTGGTCACGAATTTTATTGGCCTTACAATAATTTTTTACTCTTTCAACATATATGGCCCAATCTTCGAGGTCACTATCAAAGGTGCTAATATTCCCGTGTTTAGGCATCTTCTTCTCTTCTCGAGGACAACACAAGTATTGCTTCACTTATTTCTTGTTTCTGAAAATTCTTATTAATTTTCTAAGATGTCGGTTTCCCGCTTCTGCCTTCTTCCCCAGCGGTTTTCCCGCGAAAAATGGCGGCTTTCCCGCGCTTCTCGCTCTCCCCGCCCACTTGAATGGCGGTTTTCCCGCGCTTCTCGTCGCTGACTTTCAGCCCGACTGCGGCCCTTATCTCCTGTGCGATCGCTGGTGCGCCGCCCGCCCGAAGCGGTTCTCAGCCCTTATCACCAGTGCGATCGCTGGCCCGCTAAGCGCCTCCCGCTTGAAGCGGCTCCCGGCCTCTGGCTCACCCGCTCGCGCGGCTCTTGCTCGCTCCCTCCCGGGCTCTGGCTTACCCGCTCGCGCGTTTCACCGCGGCTCTTATCAGGGATTGCGATCGCCCTTATCTCCCGATCGGTGGCCCTGTCTTTGCAGCCAACGCTGCTCGGCTTACCCACGAGGTTATGGAGGCTTCAGGGTCCTAATGCCTGTCGCTTCCAGTCGCTGGAAGCTGTCAGGATTTCTGCTGCCCTTCAGCTTTCAGTGGGGTGTTGAGGATTGAAACCTCTCTTCAACGTCCTGTCTTTGGACGAAGCCGCCGTGGAATAACTGCCGCAGGGTTCGAACCGACTCATCGCCAATGTTAAGTATGTGTATTGTATTGAACAATTAACACAAAGACTTAAACGTATAACTCAAACAGGTCTTTACTGGTTGGAGGTAGGGACTGCACATAGGCCTTTACTTCATGCCCACAGGCGGGAACTGAGGGGAGATCAGTACCCACAGTACTATTTATACCCCTATGGCCAGGAGTGGTACTGCGTATCACTACGCCCTACAAGTAGTGCAGTCCTGTCCATAGGTTCAAAGTAGCACACATATTACATACACAACACAGTGTGCTGTGTCTGTGTACAGTGTGTGCAGTGTGCTGTGTCTGTGTACAGTGTGTGGAGGGTGCTGTGTCTGTGTACAGTGTGTGCAGGGTGCTGTGTCTGTGTACAATGTGTGCAGTGTGCTGCGTACAGAGTGTGCAGTGTTGTGTGTCTGTGTACAGTGTGTGGAGGGTGCTGTGTCTGTGTACAGTGTGTGCAGGGTGCTGTGTCTGTGTACAGTGTGTGCAGGGTGCTGTGTCTGTTCAGTGTGTGTGCAGGGTGCTGTGTCTGTAGAGTGTGTGAAGGGTGCTGTGTCTGCGTACAGTGTTTGCAGTGTGCTGTGTCTGTGTACAGTCTATGCATGGTGCTGTGTCTGTGCACAGTGTGCGCAGTGTGGTATGTCTGTGTACAGTGTGTACAGTGTGCTGTGTCTGCCTACATTGTGTACACGGTGCTGTGTCTGTGTACAATGTGTACAGGGTGCTGTGTCTGTGTACAGTGTATACAGGGTGCTGTGTCTGTGTACAGTGTGTACAGGGTGCTGTGTCTGTGTACAGTGTGTACAGGGTTCTGTGTCTGTGTACAGTGTGTGCAGTGTGCTGTGTCGGTGTACAGTGTGTACAGTGATTGCAGGGTGCTGTGTCTGTACGCAGTGATGTGCCATCAACAACTCAAAGACAAGGAGTTTAAAGGATTCAACTGAAGGCTTTTAATCACTAAGAACATTGCAGGTCTTTCCACATCGGGTTCGTCTGATAGAATGACTCATACAGCTCTAGAGACCTTTATATGACAAAAGACAGGGGCGTAGCCAATACACACAATAGGAAAAAGGGGGCGTTACACACAATACAAAGCAGGTAAAACACAGGGGCTGATGAAGGCATATATTTCATCACATTCACCCCTTCTACAGATTTAGTCTGTCCGGGGGTGTGATAGTCCTTCCTGAACGTCGCAACAGTACCTCGGGTTCCGACCGGGAGTCCGTGGTGCCCTCCTGGGCCTACCCATGTGTTGGGGGTGTTGCAGGTACTTCTGGGGGTGGTGAGCCTGGGGAAGGTGGAGGTTCTTCTGGGGGTGGTGGTGATGGGTCGTCGTCGCTTCCTGCCGAGGCGAGGTCCTTTATGGACACGGTGTCCTCACGCCCGTCGGCGTGCTTGACGTACGCGTACTGTGGGTTTGCGTGGAGTAGGTGTACTGCCTCCATGAGGGGATCCGTTTTTTGGCCCCTCACATGCTTCCGTAATAGGACTGTCCCTGGGGTGGAGAGCCACGAGGGTAGGGACACTCCTGAGGTTGATTTGCGGGGAAAAACAAACATCTTCTCGTGAGGAGTGGCGTTAGTAGCAGTACACAGTAGCGACCTTATCGAGTGGAGTACGTCTGGGAGGACCTCTTGCCAGCGGGAGGTGGGGAGGCCTTTAGACCTTAGTGCTAAGGTGACCGCCTTCCACACTGTCGCGTTCTCCCTCTCCACTTGCCCATTACCCCGGGGGTTATAACTAGTGGTCCGGCTCGTGGCTATCCCCTTCGACAGCAGGTATTGGCGCAGTTCGTCGCTCATGAACGACGCCCCCCTGTCAGTGTGGATGTAGTTAGGCATGCCGAACGTGCAAAACAGGTTGCCGAGGCACTTGATGACCGTGGCACTGGTCATGTCTGGGCAGGGGTAGGCGAATGGGAAGCGGGAGTACTCGTCCACAATGTTGAGAAAGTACACATTGCGGTCGGTGGAGGGGAGTGGTCCCTTGAAATCTAAGCTCAGGCGCTCGAATGGCCATGTAGCTTTGATCAGGTGGGCTCGGTCGGGCCTGAAAAAACGGGGCTTGCATTCCGCACAGGTGCGGCAGTCCCTGGTCATCGACCGGACCTCCTCGATAGAATAGGGGAGGTTACGGGATTTTATAAAGTGAAATAGCCGGGTGACCCCCGGGTGGCAGAGGCCATTGTGGAGGCCCTGTAGCCTGTCCCCCTGGATGCTGGCACACATCCCTCGTGATAGGGCGTCGGGGGATTCGTTGAGGGCCCCTGGCCTATATATTATGTCGTACTCAAACGTGGAGAGTTCGATCCGCCACCTGAGAATTTTGTCGTTCTTGATCTTCCCCCTCTGTTTGTTGTTAAACATGAAGGCTACCGACCGCTGGTCGGTAAGCAGGGTGAAGCGTTTGCCGGCTAGGTAGTGCCTCCAGTGCCGCGCTGCCTCCACTATGGCCTGGGCCTCCTTCTCTACCGAGGAGTGCCTGATCTCGGGCCCTTGGAGGGTTCTTGAGAAAAAGGCTACGGGCCGCCCATCCTGGTTGAGGGTGGCTGCTAAAGCGAAGTCGGACGCATCGCTTTCGACCTGGAAAGGGATGTTTTCGTCCACTGCCTGCAGCGCGGCCTTCTCAATGTCATGTTTAATGCTGTTGAAGGCGGCGTGGGCCTCGGCCGTGAGCGGGAAGGACGTTGATTTCAGGAGGGGACGGGCCTTGTTGGAATAATTGGGGACCCATTGGGCGTAATAGGAGAAGAACCCCAGGCACCTTTTCAGGGCCTTGGGAGTGTTTGGTAGGGGTAGCTCCCGTAGGGGGCGCAATCGGTCGGGGTCCGGACCGATTTCCCCGTTTTCCACCACGCAGCCCAGGATACAGAGGCGCGTGGTGCTAAAGACACACTTATCCTCGTTGTAGGTGAGATTGAGTCTGAGGGCGGTTTTCAGAAATCTCGCGAGGTTCGAGTCGTGGTCTTGCTGGTCGTGGCCTTGCTGGTCATGGCCGCAGATGGTGATGTTGTCCAGGTATGGGTAGGTGGCTGTTAACTGGTTCTCATCGACCATGCGATCCATCTCCCGCTGGAAGACCGAGACCCCATTCGTTACCCCAAAGGGGACTCTGAGGAAGTGGTAGAGGCGTCCGTTCGCCTCGAAGGCGGTGTATGGACGGTCCTCCGACCTAATGGGGAGCTGGTGGTATGCCGATTTTAGGTCGATGGTGGAAAACACCCGGTATTGCGCAATTTGGTTAACCATATCCGCTATGCGGGGCAGAGGGTAGGCGTCTAGCTGGGTGTATAGATTAACCGTCTGGCTATAATCTATCACCATCCGCTTCTTTTCGCTACCCTTAACTACTACTACCTGGGCGTGCCACGGGCTGGTACTGCATTCGATGATACCCTCCCACTTGAGTCTTTCTACTTCCAACGCAATGAACCGTCTATCCTCCCAGCTGTACCGTCTACTCTTGGTCGCTATGGGTCGACAGTTGGGTGCGAGGTTGGTGAACAGAGAGGGCGGCTTGACCTTCAGGGTAGCCAGACCACACACTGTGAGGGGCGGCTGGGACCCACCGTAGGTAAGCGTGATACTTTGGTGGTGGCACTGGAAGTCCAGACCCAAGATCACGCTCACACAGAGATCTGGCATTATCAATAGTTTAAAATCTCTGTAATCAGTGCCTTTTACCGACAACATAACTGCGCAGAAACCTGTAATTTTTGAGGTATGCGTCTTATCAGCCATGGCGATTTTGCCCTGTGTGGGGACTATCGTTAGTGAAAGTCGGTTTACCAGGCTAGGATGAATAAAGCTTTCGGTGCTCCCGCAGTCAATCAAGCATTTAACCTTGTTCCCGTTTACCTCTATGTCCATCATCGATGTAGACAACAGATGCGGCCTGGATTGATCCACTGTGATCGAGGCCACCAGTGGGCCCTGGAGGTCCGTGTAGTCGGGGCAAGATGGTGGACTTCATGAGGGTGGACAAGATTGCGTCCAAGATGGCCGCCCCATGGCGCGCACGCGGCGGTGGTGGAGTTGGAGGCGGGGTTCCCTCTGCAGACTTTGCTGAAATGTCCTTTCTTCCCGCATTTAAAACAGGTGGTGCCCTTCGCTGGGCACAGATGCCTGGAGTGTTTGTCCTGGCCGCAGAAGTAGCATTTTGGGCCCCGATGCATCACGGCAGTAGTGGGGCTCCTGGGTGGGGGCTGGGGCTCCGATGGTGCTGGGCTGGCCTGAGACCTGGGAGGTGAAGATGGCTTCCAAGATGGCAGCCCCCACGGCACGCATGAGGCGGAGTGGGCCGCGTGGCCTGAGGAACAGGATTCAGAGTTCCTCTGGGCCATATCCAGCGATCGCGCTATACCCATAGCCTGTTTTAAGTCCAGTCCCTCCTTTTCAAACAGTTTCTGCCGAATGTAATTTGAACTGAGGCCCGCAATAAAGGAGCCTCGGATCAGCTCCTCTGTGTACACGATGGCAGACACGGCCTTACAGTTACAGTCTCTGCCCAGTACTTTTAGGCTTAGCATGAAGTCCTCTAGTGACTCACCATGCCGCTGCGTGCGAGTAGTGAGAAGATGCCTGGCGTACACCTCGTTTATTGGCCGCACGTAGTGGGCCTTCAGAATGGTGCAGGCATCCCCGTAGCTGGTGGCATCTTGGATGAGAGGGGAGACCCGATGGCTCACCCAGTTTCGCAGGATTCCCAGTTTCACGTCTCCGGTGGCGGTTGCGGCTGCTATGGCGGTGGATGAGTTTGCGATGAAAAATTCGAAGCATTGGAACCAGTGTCCGAACTGTGTGGCTGCGTCTGAGGCATGGGGGTCCAGATCCAAGCGCTCTGGTTTCAGGAGTCGATCCATCTTGGTGTTTTAGTGGTTAAAACTGATGTGCCATCAATAACTCAAAGACAAGGAGTTTAAAGGATTCAACTGAAGGCTTTTAATCACTAAGAACATTGCAGATCTTTCCACATCGGGTTCGTCTGATAGAATGACTCATACAGCTCTTGAGACCTTTATATGACAAAAGACAGGGGCGTAGCCAATACACACAATAGGAAAAAGGGGGCGGTACACACAATACAAAGCAGGTAAAACACAGGGGCTGATGAAGGCATATATTTCATCACACGCAGTGTGCTGTGTCTGTGTACAGTGTGTGCAGGGTGCTGTGTCTGTGTACAGTGTGTGCAGGGTGCTGTGTCTGTGTACTGTGTGTGCAGGGTGCTGTGTCTGTAGAGTGTGTGCAGGGTGCTGTGTCTGTGTGCAGTTTATGCAGTGTGCTGTGTCTGTGTACAGTGTGTACAGGGTGCTCTGTCTGTGTACAGTGTGCAGTGTGCTGTGTCTGTGTACAGTATGTACCGGGTGCTGTATCTGTGTACAGTGTGTGCAATGTGCTGTGTCTGTGTACAGTGTGTGCGGTGCTGTGTCTGTGTACAGTGTGTGCAGGGTGCTGTGTTTGTGTACAGTGTGTGTACTGTGCTGTGTCTGTATACAGTGTGTGCAGTGTGCTGTGTCTGTGTACATTGTCTACAGGGTGCGGTGCCTGTGTACAGTGTGTGCCGCATGCTGTGTCTGTGTACATTGTGTGCAGGGTTCTGTGTCTGTGTTCAGTGTGTGCACTGTGCTATGTCTGTGTACAGTGTGTGCAGTGTGCTGTGTCTGTGTACAGTGTGTGCAGTGTGCTTTGTCTGTGTACAGTGTGTGCAGTGTGTGCAGTGTGCTGTGTCTGTGTACAGTGTGTGCAGTGTGCTGTGTCTGTGTACAGTGTGTGCAGGGTGCTGTGTCTGTGTACAGTGTGTGCAGGGTGCTGTGTCTTTGTGCAGTGTGTGCAGTGTAGTGTGTCTGTGTACAGTGTGCAGCGTGCTGCATCTGTGTACAGTGTTTGCAGGGTGCTGTGCCTGTGTACAGTGTGTGCAGCATCCTGTTTCTTTGTACAGAGTGTGCAGTGTGCTGTGTCTGTGTACAGTGTTTGCAGGTTGCTTTGTCTGCGTACAGTGTGTGCAGGGTGCTGTCTGTGTACAGTGTGTACAGGGTGCTGTCTCTGTGTACAGTGTGTGCAGGGTGCTGTGTCTGTGTACAGTGTGTGCAGGGTGCTGTCTGTATACAGTGTGCACAGGGTGCTGTGTCTGTGTACAGTTTGTGCAGGGTTCTGTGCACAGTGTGTACAGGGTGCTGTGTCTGTGTACAGTGTGTGTAGGGTGCTGTGTCTGTGTACAGTGTGTGCAGGGTGCTGTCTGTATACAGTGTGCACAGGGTGCTGTGTCTGTGTACAGTTTGTGCAGGGTTCTGTGCACAGTGTGTGCAGGGTGCTGTGTCAGTGTACAGTGTGTGCAGTGTGCTGTGTCGGTGTACAGTGTGTACAGTGTATGCAGTGTGCTGTGTCTGTGTACAATGTCTGCAGGGTGCTGTGTCTGTGTTCAGTGTGTGCAGGGAGCTGTGTCTGTGTACAGTGTGTGCAGCGTGCTGTGTCTGTGTACAGTGTGTGCAGGGTGCTGTCTCTGTGTACAGTGTGTGCAGGGTGCTGTGTCTGTATACAGTGTGCACAGCGCCCTGCGTCTCTGTACAGTGTGTGCAGGGTGCTGTGTCTGTGTACAGTGTGTACTGGGAGTTGTGTCGGTGTACAGTGTGTGCAATCTGCTGTGTTTGTGCTCAGTGTGTGCACGGTGCTGTGTCTGTGTACAGTGTATGCAGTGTGCTGTGTCTGTGTACAGTGTGTACTGGGAGTTGTGTCTGTTTACAGTGTGTGCAATCTGCTGTGTTTGCGCTCAGTGTGTGCAGGGTGCTGTGTCTGTTTACAGTGTGTACAGGGTGCTGTGTCTGTGTATGCTGAATGCAGTGTGCTCTATTTGTGTACAGTGTGTACAGGGTGCTCTGTCTGTGTACAGTGTGCAGTGTGCTGTATCTGTGTACAGTGTGTGCAGAGCTGTGTTTATGTACAGAGTATGCAGTGTGCAGTGTCTGTGTACAATGTGCAGGGTGCTCTCTCTTTGTACAGTGTGTGCAGTGTGCTGTGTTTGTGTACAGTGTGTGCAATGTGCTGTGTCTGTGTACAATGTATGCAGGGCACTGTGTCTGTGTACAGTGTGTGCAGGGTGCTGTGTCTGTATACAGTGTGTACAGTGTGTGCAATGTGCTGTGTCTGTGTACAGTGTGTGCGGTGCTGTGTTTGTGTACAGTGTGTGCAGGGCGCTTTGTTTGTGTACAGTGTATGCAGGGCGCTGTGTTTGTGTACAGTTTGTGCAGTGTGCTGTGTCTGTGCACAGTGTGTGCAGGCTGCTGTGCCTGTGTACAGTGTGTGCAGGCAGCTGTGTCTGTGTACAGTCTGTGCAGTGTGCTGTGTCTGTGCACAGTGTGTGCAGTGTGCTGTGTCTGTCTACAGTGTGTGCAGCATGCTGTGTCTGTGTACATTGGGTACAGGGTTCTGTGTCTGTGTACAGTGTGTGCAGTGTGCTGTGTCTGTGTGTGTGCAGTGTGCTGTGTCTGTGTACAGTATGTGCAGGGTGCTGTGTCTGTGTACAATGTGTACAGTGTGTGCAGGATGCTGTGTCTGTGTACAGTGTGTGCAGTGTGGTGTGTCTGTGAACAGTATGTGCAGGGTGCTGTGTCTGTGTGCAATGTGTACAGTGTGTGCAGTGTGTGCTGGATGCTGTGTCTGTGTACAGTGAGTGCAGTTTGCTGTGTCTGTGTACAGTATGTGCAGGGTGCTGTGTCTGTGTACAATGTGTACAGTGTGTGCAGGATGCTGTGGCTGTGTACAGTGTGTGCAGTGTGCTGTGTCTGTGTACAGTTTATGCAGGGTGCTGTGTCTGTGTACAGTGTGTGCTATGTGCTGTGTTTGTGTACAGTGTGTGCAGTTTTCTGTGTCTGTCTACAGTATGTGCAGGGTGCTGTGTCTGTGTACAATGTGTACAGTGTGTGCAGGATGCTGTGTCTGTGTACAGTGTATGCAGTGCGCTGTGTATGGGTCAGTGCGTGCAGGGTGCTGTGTCTGTGTACAGCGTCTGCAGCATGCTGTGTCTGTGTACAGTGTGTGCAGGGTGCTGTGTCTGTGTACAATGTGTACAGTGTGTGTAGGGTGCTGTGTCAGTGTAAAGTGTGTGCAGCGGGCTGTGTCTGTGTACAGTGTGTGCAGTGTGCTGTGTCCGTGTACAGTGTATGCAGTGTGCTGTGTCTGTGTACAGCGTGTGCAGTGCGCTGTGTATGGGTACAGTGTGTGCAGTGTGCTGTGCCTGTGTACAGTGTGTGCATGGTGCTGTGTCTGTGTACAGTGTGTGCTGTGTCTGTGTACTGTGTGTGCAGGGTGCTGTGTCTGTGTACAGTGTGTGCAGGGTGCTGCGTCTGTGTACAGTGTGTGCAGTGTGCTGTGTCTGTGTACAGTGTGTGCAGGGTGCTGTGTCTGTGTACAGTGTGTGCAGTGTGCTGTCTGTGTACAGTGTGTGCAGCATGCTGTGTCTGTGTACAGTGTGTGCAGGGTGCTGCGTCTGTGTACAGTGTGTGCAGTGTGCTGTGTCTGTGTACAGTGTGTGCAGTGTGCTGTGTTTGTGCTCATGTGTGCAGGGTGCTGTGTCTGTGTACAGTGTATGCAGTGTGCTGTGTCTGTACAGTGTGTACTGGGAGTTGTGTCTGTGTACAGCGTGTGCAGTGTGTTGCGTCTGTGTACAGTGTGTGCAGTGTGCTGTGTTTGTGCTCATGTGCGCAGTGTGCTGTGTCTGTGTACAGTGTATGCAGTGTGCTGTGTCTGTGTACAGTGTGTGCAGTGTGCTGTGTCCGTGTACAGTGTATGCAGTGTGCTGTGTCTGTGTACAGTGTGTGCAGTGCGCTGTGTAGGGTACAGTGTGTGCAGGGTGCTGTGTCTGTGTACAGTGTGTGCAGGGTGCTGCGTCTGTGTACAGTGTGTGCAGTGTGCTGTGTCTGTGTACAGTGTGTGCAGGGTGCTGTGTCTGTGTACAGTGTGTGCAGTGTGCTGTCTGTGTACAGTGTGTGCAGCATGCTGTGTCTGTGTACAGTGTGTGCAGGGTGCTGAGTCTGTGTACAGTGTGTGCAGTGTGCTGTGTCTGTGTACAGTGTGTGCAGTGTGCTGTCTGTGTACAGTGTGTGCAGTGTGCTGTGTTTGTGCTCATGTGCGCAGTGTGCTGTGTCTGTGTACAGTGTGTGCAGTGTGCTGTGTCCGTGTACAGTGTATGCAGTGTGCTGTGTCTGTGTACAGTGTGTGCAGTGCGCTGTGTAGGGTACAGTGTGTGCAGGGTGCTGTGTCTGTGTACAGTGTGTGCAGGGTGCTGCGTCTGTGTACAGTGTGTGCAGTGTGCTGTGTCTGTGTACAGTGTGTGCAGGGTGCTGTGTCTGTGTACAGTGTGTGCAGTGTGCTGTCTGTGTACAGTGTGTGCAGCATGCTGTGTCTGTGTACAGTGTGTGCAGGGTGCTGAGTCTGTGTACAGTGTGTGCAGTGTGCTGTGTCTGTGTACAGTGTGTGCAGTGTGCTGTCTGTGTACAGTGTGTGCAGTGTGCTGTGTTTGTGCTCATGTGCGCAGTGTGCTGTGTCTGTGTACAGTGTATGCAGTGTGCTGTGTCTGTGTAGAGTGTGTGCTGTGTCTGTGTACAGTATGTGTAGTGGCGCTTCTTAGTTTCCAAACAGGCAGCCACTGAGCTGTGGGGTTTTTTAACAACGAGTAGACGCGTGTCGAAATAAAACGTTCCCAAACGTAGCTTTGTCTTTTAAACTGTTTACTATAACACTTAACAAACGGAATTACAAAGCAAACACGTATAAACGAACACGGTCAAAAACTGTACTGCTCCAAACCTCACAGCTTCTGCCTCCTTCAACCATGTGCAGTGTAAACTGTAAAATGGCTGCACCCATGTGTGGCTTAGGGACTGTTCCATTGTGGCAAGAATGAAGGGGGTGTCTCGGACTATACTACTGGAGCAAGAACATAGGGGGTTTCTTAATCCAATAAGTCGGTCAGGTAAATTAACTGTATTATGCCATTTAACCACTATTTTAAAGTATTTTCTTAAGCTTTTATGGCTCTTACATTCCGGCCCCTAATTGACTAGGCACATGAAGCATATCAATTACTCAAACATTAAGAGTCATAAACTAATGAGTTCAACATATTTACAATATAAGTGTCCACTTTTTTCGTTCGGGAACCTTTCACGCTGCTTCTTGTAGCAGGCAGAGCTTTGTGATCGGTCTTTCCAGGGTACTGGTCTTGGTTTGCAAACAAACGCGACGAACGACGCCTCTGGAGTCTGGCATGGTCTTAATTATTTTTCCCATCAACCAAGAATTTCTAGGGGCTGAATCATCCACAATTAAGACAATGTCTCCGACAATGAAGTTCCTCTTTATTTTGGACCATTTTTGACGCTCCTGTAGCAGAGGTAAGCATTCTCTTGTCCATCTGGTCCAGAAAGGGTCTGACATATACTGAACTTGCCTCCACTTCCGACGGGCATACAGATCTTCCTTTTTGAAAACTCCCGGGGGCATGGCTGGCTGTGTTTTCAACAACAACAGGTGGTTCGGAGTCAGGGCTTCGAGGTCATTGGGATCATCTGGTGTCTTAGTTATCGGTCGGTCATTAATGATGGCTTCGACCTCGCACAGAACGGTTTGGAGTCCCTCGTCGTCAAGCGCTTGCTACTTCAGTACAGAACTGAGTAGTTTTCTTACGGTGCGTATCTGTCTTTCCCAGACACCTCCGTGGTGGGATGCAACCGGAGGATTGAAGATCCACTTAATTCCTGTTTGCATCATGGCTTCCTGTATTTTAAGCTGATTCCAACCTTCAATAGCTTCCCGTAGTTCTCTCTCCGCTCCGACGAAATTAGTGCCATTATCAGGACGCATAATGGACACCTGTCCTCTTCTACAGACAAAGCGCCGCAAGGCGATAATACAGGAATCAGTGTCAAGCGTGTGTGCCACCTCAATATGAACAGCTCTGATGGTCAAACAAGTGAAAAGCACACCATATCTCTTGACAAGGCTCCGTCCTTGCTTTACCTCGAAAGGCCCGAAATAGTCCACCCCTACGTTTGTAAATGGGGGCTTGTCTGGTAACAAACGGTCTTCAGGCAGGTCTGCCATTTTCTGCTCCCCAGCTCTAGCGTGTAACCGTCTGCAAACAATGCATTCAGAGAGTATTTTTCTTATTACGGAATTAGCTCCTGGAATCCAGTATCTTTGTCTTAGCTTCGCAAGCACGTGATTCCTCCCACTGTGTCCAATACTCTGGTGTATATGCTGAAGAATGAGGGTAGCAACCCGGAGGTCCTTAGAAAGGATAGCAGGATGCTTGGCCTCCTCTGGCATAGCAGATTTGTTTAGTCTCCCTCCCACCCTCAGTACTCCATCTTGCAGTGTAGGGTCCAGCTTGTAGATATGACTACCTTTCTTGATTGGAGTATTTCGCTGTAGAGCTTCGATTTCTTCTGGGTATCTTTGTCTTTGACTGAAGCGAACTATCTCCTTCTCAGCCTTGGCCAAACCCTCCACGGTCAATGAATTCTTGCCCAATGTGGTCTTGTGATGATGTGTATACTGCTGTAGAAGCATTCTCTGCTTATCAGGGTTACTTTCAGACTGACTGATAGTGGCTCGGTACTCTTTTCTCTTACCGCTCAGGTGTAGCAGCAACTCTTTCAACCTTAGAAACCATGCAACTGCTTTCCTCAACTGGTGCCATCCTGAGAAATGGTTAACAAGCTTGTTCACTGTGTCAAAGTTCTCTTTCGTATTTATGAGATTAACTGTGACTGATCTCTTGACTTCGACGTCATCTTCAGCAATCTGACTTGGCATATCTGGTCTTTCTGGCCATGATCTCTCTGTTTCCAGCAGATAACTTGGGCCTTGTATCCAAGTTTCACTCCTCATGAAGTTTTCAGCCTTCAATCCTCGTGAGGCTTGATCTGCTGGGTTTAATGAGGTGTTTACGTACCTCCATTGAGATGGTTGTGTAGCTTCTCTAATGGATGAGATTCTGTTTGCTACGAAGGTCTTGAAGCGTATCTTCTCATTCTCTATATACTTCAGCACCGTCGTGCTGTCCGTCCAGAAGACAGATTCTTCTAATGGGAGATGTAACTCTTTCCGCATCACCTGGTCAACTTTAACTGCAACAACCGCTGCCGTCAATTCCAGTCTCGGGATGGTGACCTGCTTCAGCGGAGCCACCCTGGATTTCCCCATGAGGAAGGCACAATGTTTCTGGCCCTGTTGATTTGTCAGCAAGAGGTAAGTAGCTGTGCCATAGCCGTCCTCACTGGCGTCCGAGAAATGATGTAGTTGAGCCGTCTTTGTAACTCCAAAACTCGCAGGCTTGATGCATCTACTGACGTTGAAGCTAGAAAGTTGTTGCAAATCTGTCAACCATCTGTGCCATCTCTGAGCTTGATCTTCTGGGATATCTTCATCCCATCCTCTCTTGTCTCTACACAGCTCTCGTAGCATCAGCTTCACCGGCAGAATGAGTGGTGCCAGGAATCCAAGAGGGTCGTAGATGGAACTGACCACGGAGAGAATCCCTCATCTTGTGGATGGTCTTTCGTTCACCATTATCCTGAGGTTGAACGTGTCTGACTCGATGCACCATTGTACACCAAGAGCTCTCTCGATAGGAAGGACATCGTGGCTCAGGTCCAGATCTTTGACTTCAGTGGCTCTTTCCTTTTCTGGGATAGAAGCTAGAACTGCTTTGCTGTTGCTTATCCACTTAGTCAGATGGAATCCTCCATTCGAACACAGAGTTCTAAGGTCTCTTGACAGTGCGATGGCATCGTCTTCTGTTGACACGGACTTCAGACAGTCGTCGACATAAAAGTTTCTGAAGATTGTCTCCACAGCCTCTGATGGTGCTTTGCCTTTGCCATCTTCTGCAGTTTTTCTGAGAGCGTAGCTTGCACAGCTGGTAGATGATGTGGCTCCGAACAAGTGTACGGCCATTATACATTCCACCATCGCTTGACTAACGTCGCCATCTGTCCACCAAAGGAAGCGCAGAAGATCAGCATCTTCATCAGGGATTCTAACTTGGTAGAACATTGATTCTATGTCTGCCATCATGGCAACGAGCTCTTGTCTAAACCTAGTCAAGACGCCAATGAGGGTATTAGTAAGATCAGGACCTTGAAGCAGCTGGTCATTCAGTGAAGTTCCTCTGAATGAGGCGGCGCAGTCAAACACTACACGGATCTTTTTCTTCTTTGGGTGATACACCCCGTGATGAGGAATGTACCAGACCCTTCCATCATCTCTGTTCAAATGTTCCTCGGGCACCTTTACAGCATAGCCTTTCGCTATGATGTTTCTCATGAAGTCTTTGTAGTCTTCGTGAAAGTCGGGGTTCTTGTTCAGCTTTCTCTTTAGACTGATGGCGCGTTGCTCTGCTATGCAGCGATTGTTCGGCATCTTCGCGGTCTGTCTTCTCAGTGGCAAACCAATGTGATAGTGGCCATCAATGAACTGTGTAGACCTTGTCATCAAACCCATGAACTGATGGTCTTCTTGTGACATCTCTGTCTTTTCCTCGCAGCTGCGTTCTGAGAAGTCTGCGTTGAACTGCTGTATCAACAGCTCTTCAATGCTTGCGATAGAGATGCGATTGACTGTGACGTTTTGTCGTTCCTCCTTGTTCGACTTGTGGCCATCATCTCTCCTTACCGGTCCATTGACTACCCATCCAAGGGCTGTCCTGACGGCGTAGGGTCTGTCATCCTTGCTGTTTATCACCTGCCATGGCTCCATAGTTTTGTAGGCATTGGTTCCAATTAATAGGCCAATTTCTGCTTCAATGTATGGGAGACGCACCTTTTCTAGGTAAGGCCATCTATCCACGTCCTTCTGCAGGGCTAGGTTCCCTATTCTAACAGGAATCTCCCTCTGTGTGAAAACATTAGGCAGGTCTATGAAGTCCTTCTCTTCAAGTCCACACACTTCTAGGTCTGACAGGATATAACTTTGCATTGACTTCTCATGACCCATGGTACGTAATAGGATTTCTGTTCTTCTGCCTCTAACGTTCAGCTGTCGCATGAGTGATTCTGTGCAGAACGTTGCTGAGCTATCTGGATCCATGAAGGCGTAAGTCTCCACAAGCTTCTCGCTCCTCTTAGACTTGATCTTTACTGGTACGATGGCAAGAATACAGTCACTGTCACCGGCCCCAGTGAGTCCACAAGTCTCTGGTTCTAGCGACACCAGAGCACTTGAAACAACCTTCTCGTCGGTATTGTTTTCTTCACTCTTCTTAGAGACTTGTTCTTCTTTATGGATATGCAGCAGACTGGGATGTTTCCGAGTGCACTCTCTGCATGTTGTTCTTTGCTTACAGTTTCTACTCAGGTGCCCCTGAGAGAGACATCCAAAGCATAGGCCGTTGCACTTCAGGAATTCGATTCTGTCCTTATGTGGCTGTGCTTTGATGTCGCTGCAGAAATCCAATGTATGATTCTTCTGGCAGAATAAGCATGGCTTCTGAAAGGCATTAGCAGACATCACTGTGCTGCTCTTTTTGGGAGGTGAGTTCTGGGGCCTTTCTTCCTTGGCCTGGGTGACGATAGTTGCAAAGCTGCTTCCCCTGGAACCACCTTTCCTGAGAGTCTTTGATTCAACGGGCTTGGCTTTCACTCTTCCATCGGTGGTCGGGCTGACGTCTTGGATGTTTCCAAACAATGGGTCCCTAGCAATTTTAGCCTGTTTGTCTATGAAGTTCACTAAGTCTGCAAACCTGGCTCTACTTTTCCGTCTCTCCATTATCTCAAAGGCTGTTCTTCTCCATTGTTCTCTCATCCTGTAAGGAAGCTTAGAGATGATGATTCTCATAGTCATAGGATTGTCCATCTCTTCCATGAATTCAACATCCTCCATGGTGTTGCGACATCCTATGAGGAAAAGAACATATGCGTTCAATGCCTCTCCGTCCTCCGATCTGATCTGTGGCCACTTGGTAGCCTTTTCGATATATGCAGTGGCTATCTTCAGCTCGTTACCATAGTGCTCCTGCAGCAACTTCCTGGCTTCTATGTATCCCCGGTCCGGTCTCATGTGTTCACAGCTTCTGACCAGGCCTTGTGGTTTACCACTGGTGTACTGTCCCAGGTAGTACAACTTATCACTGCTGCTCTCTGTTTTGGAGTCAATGGCTTGTTCAAAGGATCTGATGAAGGGCTTATACTTGAGTGGGTCGCCTTGGAACACTGGTATGTCTCTTTGAGGGAGTCGAAACAGATTCTGTTGTTTTACAAGCATCTCTGTAATTTCGTTCTGACGTTGCATCACTCGGTATAGGCTTCTCCCTGTGTCTTCAGGCCTCTGGTGGTCATCAGCAGGGTCTAGTCTAGACCGTCTGACGTCTGGGGTAGCATCACGTGCTCCTGTTAGTGGGGAGGCCACTCTTCCACGCTGTAATGCCAGGGGATTGCCTTCGGACTCTGTTGTAACTCTTGAAGGTGCCCTGGATCCAACTCTATGTGACGACGTTGACTGGCAGTGGCTCCCGCCATCCCGTGAGCCTTCATAATCTTCGTACGCACTCAACCTGGCGTCTGAGACCTCGATAGCTGTTTTTATCTCCAGCTGTTCTTTCTTTGCCTGCACCTGGGCCCGTTGGGCCTGCAGTTGGGCCTCTTGGACCTGCAGTTGGGCCTCTTCCCGTTCAAGAGCTTGCTTCTCCGCTAAAGATGCTGCGCGCGCCATCAACGCCGTCCGTTCGGCCTCCGCTCTCATGCGTCGCGACGAGCTTGTGGTAGAAGCGACTGACCTGCGTCCAGAAACAGAGCTACCTTCTTTTCGATTTTTGCTCGGTCTGGCAGAAGTCTCTGAAATGCTATCGTCTGGTCCGACTTCATCGTCAACTTTATCTTTCTCTGCTGTATCAGCGTCTTGACGAATCTTTAACATCCACTGTTCCGTGGCCTTGATATAGTCCTTAATGCTGGTTGATTTAAGATCAAACCAGTTGTGCTGATCAGCGTTTCCCTCTTCTTCAGGCAGAAGTGCTAATACATCTTCATTGAGTACATTAAATTCTTCATGCAGCTTGGAGAAATCGTAATACATCATGTCTTCAGCTTTCTTAATATTAGCATTATCTTCCATGAGACGATCAATTATCTTCATTTTTCCAGTTATCTGAGCTAATTTAGCCTTCCTTGCACCTATGCTTCTATGTAACTTCTCTTCCATTGCCTTTGGGGTGAGCTTTATTTCCCTCTTTTGGCCAGCAATCTTTCTGGCTGATGGAAGCTCCTGGCTCCGTAAGGCCTCGGCCATTTTACCCGCAGCTCTTATTTAGCTTCTCAATAGAATGAACAAAGCAAGTAGCAGTCACTGTACCTTCGCTTTCTTATATTGTCGTCTGGCTCCGTGACCATTCGGGTATACGTTCGCCGACGATTCCATCCCTTCCTTCATAGGGAGCTAGTTTTTGACTAATGTAGTGGCGCTTCTTAGTTTCCAAACAGGCAGCCACTGAGCTGTGGGGTTTTTTAACAACGAGTAGACGCGTGTCGAAATAAAACGTTCCCAAACGTAGCTTTGTCTTTTAAACTGTTTACTATAACACTTAACAAACGGAATTACAAAGCAAACACGTATAAACGAACACGGTCAAAAACTGTACTGCTCCAAACCTCACAGCTTCTGCCTCCTTCAACCACGTGCAGTTTAAACTGTAAAATGGCTGCACCCATGTGTGGCTTAGGGACTGTTCCATTGTGGCAAGAATGAAGGGGGTGTCTCGGACTATACTACTGGAGCAAGAACATAGGGGGTTTCTTAATACAATAAGTCGGTCAGGTAAATTAACTGTATTATGCCATTTAACCACTATTTTAAAGTATTTTCTTAAGCTTTTATGGCTCTTACATTATGTGCAGGGTGCTGTGTCTGTGTACAGTGTGCTGTGTCTGTGTACAGTGTGTGCAGGGTGCTGTGTCTGTGTACAGTGTGTGCTGCATCTGTGTACAGTATGTGCAGGGTGCTGTGTCTGTGTACAGTGTGTGCAGAGCTGTGTTTATGTACAGAGTATGCAGTGTGCAGTGTCTGTGTACAATGTGCAGGGTGCTCTGTCTTTGTACAGTGTGTGCAGTGTGCTGTGTTTGTTTACAGTGTGTGCAATGTGCTGTGTCTGTGTACAATGAATGCAGGGCACTGTGTCTGTGTACAGTGTGTGCAGGGTGCTCTGTCTGTGTACAGTGTGTACAGTGTGTGCAGTGTGTCGTGTCTGTGTACAGTGTGTGCAATGTGCTGTGTCTGTGTACAGTGTATGCAGGGCGCTGTGTTTGTGTACAGTGTGTGCAGTGTGCTGTGTCTGTGCACAGTGTGTGCAGGCTGCTGCGCCTGTGTACAGTGTGTGCAGGGTGCTGTGTCTGTGTACAGTTTCTGCAGGGAGCTGAGTCTGTGTACAGTGTGTGCAGTGTGCTGAGTCTGTGTACAGTGTGTGCAGCATGCTGTGTCTGTGTACATTGTGTACAGGGTTCTGTGCCTGTGTACATTGTGTGCAGTGTGCTGTATCTGTGTACAGTGTGTGCAGTGTGCTGTGTCTGTGTACAGTATGTGCAGAGTGCTGTGTCTGTGTACAATGTGTACAGGTTGTGCAGTGTGGTGTGTCTGTGTACAGTGTGTGCAGGGTGCTGTGTCTGTGTACAATGTGTACAGTGTGTGCAGGATGCTGTGTCTGTGTACACTGAGTGCAGTTTGCTGTGTCTGTGTACAGTATCCATGGTGTGGAGATGCCGGAGTTGGACTGGGGTGGACAAATGTAAGAAATCACACAACACCAGGTTATAGTCCAACAGCTTTATTTGAAATCACAAGCTTTCGGAGCGCTGCTCCTTCTTCAGGTGAAGTGGAGAAATGCATAAAGACACAGCTTATATAGTCAGAGAATCATGTCAGATGTTTACAGGTAACCTTTCCAACTGCCATTTATCACACCTCGGCAGAGAGATAATCACAGCAGTCAAAGGTGTGAATGGTGTCCAAACAGGTCAGTCAGGGAAACATTACATCAAAGAACAATGAGGTGGGGTCACAAGGGGTCAAATATTGCAGATGCTGGGGTCTGTATGAAAAACAAAAAAACAGACAAAAAACATTTTTTTTGGCTGGAAATCACAGCAGGTCCAGCCGCATCTGTGTAGAGAGAACAAGCCAATGTCGACTCGAGTCTGGATGACCCTGCATCAGGTGGGGTTACATGTAGCGTGACATGAACCCAAGATCTCGGTTAAGGCCGTCCTCATGGGTGCGGAACTTGGCTATCAGTTTCTGCTCGACGATTTTGCGTTGTCGTGTGTCTCGAAGGCCACCTTGGAGAATGCTTACCCGAAGATCGGAGGCTGAATGTCCTTGACTGCTGAAGTGTTCCCCGACTGGGAGGGAACACTCCTGCCTGGTGATTGTTGCGCGGTGTCCGTTCATCCGTTGCCGCAGTGTCTGCATGGTCTCGCCGATGTACCATGCTCCGGGGCATCCTTTCCTGCAACGTATGAGGTAGACAACGTTGGCTGAGTCACATGAGTATGTACCATGTACCTGGTGGGTGGTGTCCTCACGTGTGATGATGGTATCTGTGTTGATGATCTGGCATGTCTTGCAGAGGTTGCTGTGGCAGGGTTGTGTGGTGTCGTGGTCGCTGTTCTCCTGGAAGCTGGGTAATTTGCTGCGAACGATGGTCTGTTTGAGGTTAGGCGGCTGTTTGAAAGCGAGTAGTGGAGGCGTGGGGATGGCCTTAGCGAGGTGTTCGTCATCATCGATGACATGTTGAAGGCTGCGAAGAACATGGCGTAGTTTCTCCGCTCCGGGGAAGTACTGGACGACGAAGGGTACTCTGTTGGTTGTGTCCCGTGTTTGTCTTCTGAGGAGGTCTATGCGATTTTTCGCTGTGGCCCGTCGGAACTGTCGATCGACGAGTCGAGCGTCATATCCCGTTCTTACAAGGGCGTCTTTCAGTGTCTGTAGGTGTCCATCGCGTTCCTCCTCATCTGAGCAGATCCTGTGTATTCGCAGGGCTTGTCCATAGGGGATGGCTTCTTTAACGTGGTTAGGGTGGAAGCTGGAGAAGTGAAGCATCGTGAGGTTGTCCGTGGGCTTGCGGTAGAGTGAAGTGCTGAGGTGTCCGTCTTTGATGGAGATTCGTGTGTCCAGGAATGAGACTGATTCTGAGGAGTAGTCCATGGTGAGTTTGATGGTGGGATGGAACTTGTTGATGTTATCGTGTAGTCTTTTCAGTGATTCTTCGCCGTGGGTCCATAGGAAGAAAATGTCGTCGATGTATCTGGTGTATAGCGTTGGTTGGAGATCCTGTGCAGCGAAGAAGTCTTGCTCGAACTTGTGCATGAAGATGTTTGCATATTGGGGTGCGAATTTGGTCCCCATGGCTGTTCCGTGTGTTTGGGTAAAGAACTGGTTGTCGAAGGTGAAGACATTGTGGTCAAGGATGAAGCGGATGAGTTGTAGGATGGCATCTGGAGATTGGCTGTTGTTGGTGTTGAGTACTGAGGCTGTCGCAGCGATGCCGTCATCGTGGGGGATACTGGTGTAGAGTGCCGAGACGTCCATCGTGGCGAGGAGTGTTCCTGGTTCAACTGGTCCGTGGGTGCTGAGCTTCTGTAAGAAGTCTGTAGTGTCGCGACAGAAGCTGGGGGTTCCCTGTACGATGGGTTTCAGGATGCCCTCGACATATCCAGAGAGGTTCTCACACAGGGTTCCGTTGCCTGATGCGATAGGACGTCCAGGTGTGTTGGCTTTGTGTATCTTTGGGAGGCAGTAGAAGTCACCCACGCGGGGAGTACGTGGGATGAGAGCATGTAGGATGCTTTGAAGGTCTGGATCGAAGGTTTTGATCAGTCTGTTGAGTTGGCGGGTGTGTTCTTTGGTCGGATCTGCGGGTAACTGTCTGTAGTGTTCCTGGTTGTCCAGTTGTCGGTATACTTCTTTGCAATAGTCCGTTCTGTTCTGTATGACGATGGCACCTCCTTTGTCTGCTGGTTTGATGACGATGTTGCGGTTGGTCTTGAGAGCGTGGATGGCGTTGCGTTGTGCTCGGGTGACATTCTGGACTGTCTTGTGAGTGCGGCTGATGAATCTGGCATTGATGCATCTCCTGACAGCTTGAGCATACATGTCAAGCTTAGGGCAGCGACCCTCCGGAGGGGTCCAATTTGACTCTTTCTTCTTCGGTCGCTGCACTGCGGATCCCTCTGTCTGCTGTTCCGGATCATTGATTGTCTCATTGGGTTCGCTGCTGACATCTTGGGATTTGTGGAAGAATTCCCGGAGCCTCATTCTCCTGATGAATTCCTCTGTGTCTGCCGCGAGACCGATGGGGTCCATTTTGGTGGTGGGGCAGAAATTGAGACCTCGGCTGAGAACTTCAATTTCGTCTGGTTGAAGGGTGTGGTCGGACAGGTTGACGATGGATTTCCCTGTGGTTTCAACCGTGGTACCGGGGGAGGCTTGGTTGCTGCTGCTGGTGATGCCAAGACGAGGAGGAACGCGATGGACACCTACAGACACTGAAAGACGCCCTTGTAAGAACGGGATATGACGCTCGACTCGTTGATCGACAGTTCCGACGGGCCACAGCGAAAAATCGCATAGACCTCCTCAGAAGACAAACACGGGACACAACCAACAGAGTACCCTTCGTCGTCCAGTACTTCCCCGGAGCGGAGAAACTACGCCATGTTCTTCGCAGCCTTCAACATGTCATCGATGATGACGAACACCTCGCTAAGGCCATCCCCACGCCTCCACTACTCGCTTTCAAACAGCCGCCTAACCTCAAACAGACCATCGTTCGCAGCAAATTACCCAGCTTCCAGGAGAACAGCGACCACGACACCACACAACCCTGCCACAGCAACCTCTGCAAGACATGCCAGATCATCAACACAGATACCATCATCACACGTGAGGACACCACCCACCAGGTACATGGTACATACTCATGTGACTCAGCCAACGTTGTCTACCTCATACGTTGCAGGAAAGGATGCCCCGGAGCATGGTACATCGGCGAGACCATGCAGACACTGCGGCAACGGATGAACGGACACCGCGCAACAATCACCAGGCAGGAGTGTTCCCTCCCAGTCGGGGAACACTTCAGCAGTCAAGGACATTCAGCCTCCGATCTTCGGGTAAGCATTCTCCAAGGTGGCCTTCGAGACACACGACAACGCAAAATCGTCGAGCAGAAACTGATAGCCAAGTTCCGCACCCATGAGGACGGCCTTAACCGAGATCTTGGGTTCATGTCACGCTACATGTAACCCCACCTGATGCAGGGTCATCCAGACTCGAGTCGACATTGGCTTGTTCTCTCTACACAGATGCGGCTGGACCTGCTGTGATTTCCAGCCAAAAAAAATGTTTTTTGTCTGTTTTTTTGTTTTTCATGCAGACCCCAGCATCTGCAATATTTGACCCCTTGTGACCCCACCTCATTGTTCTTTGATGTAATGTTTCCCTGACTGACCTGTTTGGACACCATTCACACCTTTGACTGCTGTGATTATCTCTCTGCCGAGGTGTGATAAATGGCAGTTGGAAAGGTTACCTGTAAACATCTGACATGATTCTCTGACTATATAAGCTGTGTCTTTATGCATTTCTCCACTTCACCTGAAGAAGGAGCAGCGCTCCGAAAGCTTGTGATTTCAAATAAAGCTGTTGGACTATAACCTGGTGTTGTGTGATTTCTTACATGTGTACAGTATGTGCAGGGTGCTGTGTCTGTGTACAATGTGTGCAGTGCGCTGTGTATGGGTCAGTGTGTGCAGGGTGCTGTGTCTGTGTACAGTGTCTGCAGCGTGCTGTGTCTGTGTACAGTGTGTGTAGGGTGCTGTGTCTGTGTACAATTTGTGCAATGTGCTGTGTCTGTTTACAATGTGTGCAGTGTGCTTTGTCTGTGTACAGTGTGTGCAGTGTGCTGTGTTTGTGTACAGTGTGTGCAGTGTGCTGTGTCAGTGTAAAGTGTGTGCAGCGGGCTGTGTCTGTGTACAGTGTGTGCAGTGTGCTGTGTCCGTGTACAGTGTATGCAGTGTGCTGTGTCTGTGTACAGTGTGTGCAGGGTGCTGTGTCTGTGTACAGTGTGTGCAGTGTGCTGTCTGTGTACAGTGTGTGCAGTGTGCTGTGTCTGTGTACAGTGTGTGCAGAGTGCTGCATCTGTTTACAGTGTGTGCAGTGTACTGTGTCTGTGTACAGTGTGTGCAGGGTGCTGTGTCTGTGTACAGTGTGTGCAGTGTGCTGTCTGTGTACAGTGTGTGCAGTGTGCTGTGTCTGTGTACAGTGTGTGCAGGGTGCTGTGTCTGTGTACAGTGTGTGCAGTGTGCTGTGTCTGTGTGCAGTGTGTGCAGTGTGCTGTGTCTGTGTACAGTGTGTGCAGTGTGCTGTGTCTGTGTACAGTGTGTGCAGGGTGCTGTGTCTGTGTACAGTGTGTGCAGGGTGCTGTGTTTGTGCTCATGTGTGAAGGGTGCTGTGTCTGTGTACAGTGTGTGCAGTGTGCTGTCTGTGTACAGTGTGTGCAGTGTGCTGTGTTTGTGCTCATGTGTGCAGGGTGCTGTGTCTGTGTACAGTGTGTGCAGTGTGCTGTGTCTGTGTACAGTGTGTGCAGGGTGCTGTGTCTGTGTACAGTGTGTGCAGTGTGCTGTGTCTGTGTACAGTGTGTGCAGGGTGCTGTGTCTATGTACAGTGTGCGCAGTGTGCTCTCTGTGTACAGTGTGTGCAGGGTGTTATGTCTGTGTACAATGTGTGCAGGGGGCTGTGTCTATGTACAGTGTGTGCAGTGTGCTGTCTGTGTACAGTGTGTGCAGTGTGCTGTGTCTGTGTACAGTGTGTGCAGTGTGCTGTGTCTGTGTACAGTGTGTGCAGGGTGCTGTGTCTGTGTACAGTGTGTGCAGTGTGCTGTATTTGTGTACAGTGTGTGCAGTGTGCTGTGTTTGTGTACAGTGTGTGCAATGTGCTGTGTTTGTGCTCAGTGTGTGCAGGGTGCTGTGTCTGTGTGCAGTGTATGCAGTGTGCTGTGTCTGTGTACAGTGTGTACTGGGAGTTGTGTCTGTTTACAGTGTGTACAGGGTGCTGTGTCTGTGTATGATGAATGCAGTGTTCTCTGTCTGTGTACAGTGTGCTGTGTGCTGTGTCTGTGTACAGTGTGTACCCGGTGCTGTGTCTGTGTACAGTGTGTGCAATGTGCTGTGTCTGTGTACAGTGTGTGCGGTGCTGTGTCTGTTTACACTGTGTGCAGGGTGCTGTGTTTGTGTACAGTGTGTGTACTGTGCTTTGTCTGTATACAATGTGTGCAGTGTGCTGTGTCTGTGTACATTGTCTACAGGGTGCGGTGTCTGTGTACAGTGTGTAGGGTGCTGTGTCTGTGTACAGTGTGCTGTGTCTGTGTACAGTGTGTGCAGGGTGCTGTGTCTTTGTGCAGTGTGTGCAGTGTAGTGTGTCTGTGTACAGTGTGCAGCGTGCTGCATCTGTGTGCAGTGTTTGCAGGGTGCTGTGCCTGTGTACAGTGTGTGCAGTGAGCTGTCTGTGTACAGTGTGTGCAGTGTGCTGTGTGCAGGGTGCTGTGTCTGTGTACAGTGTGTGCAGTGTGCTGTCTGTGTACAGTGTGTACAGTGTGCTGTGTCTGCGTACAGTTTGTGCAGGATGCTGTGTTTGTGTACAGTGTGTGCTGTGTCTGTGTACAGTGTGTGCAGGGTGCTGTGTTTGTGCTCATGTGTGAAGGGTGCTGTGTCTGTGTACAGTGTGTGCAGTGTGCTGTCTGTGTACAGTGTGTGCAGTGTGCTGTGTTTGTGCTCATGTGTGCAGGGTGCTGTGTCTGTGTACAGTGTGTGCAGTGTGCTGTGTCTGTGTACAGTGTGTGCAGGGTGCTGTGTCTGTGTACAGTGTGTGCAGTGTGCTGTGTCTGTGTACAGTGTGTGCAGGGTGCTGTGTCTATGTACAGTGTGCGCAGTGTGCTCTCTGTGTACAGTGTGTGCAGGGTGTTATGTCTGTGTACAATGTGTGCAGGGGGCTGTGTCTATGTACAGTGTGTGCAGTGTGCTGTCTGTGTACAGTGTGTGCAGTGTGCTGTGTCTGTGTACAGTGTGTGCAGTGTGCTGTGTCTGTGTACAGTGTGTGCAGGGTGCTGTGTCTGTGTACAGTGTGTGCAGTGTGCTGTATTTGTGTACAGTGTGTGCAGTGTGCTGTGTTTGTGTACAGTGTGTGCAATGTGCTGTGTTTGTGCTCAGTGTGTGCAGGGTGCTGTGTCTGTGTGCAGTGTATGCAGTGTGCTGTGTCTGTGTACAGTGTGTACTGGGAGTTGTGTCTGTTTACAGTGTGTACAGGGTGCTGTGTCTGTGTATGATGAATGCAGTGTTCTCTGTCTGTGTACAGTGTGCTGTGTGCTGTGTCTGTGTACAGTGTG
The DNA here is from genome assembly GCF_052327205.1 of Somniosus microcephalus. NCBI lineage: Eukaryota > Metazoa > Chordata > Chondrichthyes > Squaliformes > Somniosidae > Somniosus > Somniosus microcephalus. Next base: position 193,891,326 of record NC_140992.1, on the reverse strand, counting down.
TACCCGGTGCTGTGTCTGTGTACAGTGTGTGCAATGTGCTGTGTCTGTGTACAGTGTGTGCGGTGCTGTGTCTGTTTACACTGTGTGCAGGGTGCTGTGTTTGTGTACAGTGTGTGTACTGTGCTTTGTCTGTATACAATGTGTGCAGTGTGCTGTGTCTGTGTACATTGTCTACAGGGTGCGGTGTCTGTGTACAGTGTGTAGGGTGCTGTGTCTGTGTACAGTGTGCTGTGTCTGTGTACAGTGTGTGCAGGGTGCTGTGTCTTTGTGCAGTGTGTGCAGTGTAGTGTGTCTGTGTACAGTGTGCAGCGTGCTGCATCTGTGTACAGTGTTTGCAGGGTGCTGTGCCTGTGTACAGTGTGTGCAGTGAGCTGTCTGTGTACAGTGTGTGCAGTGTGCTGTGTGCAGGGTGCTGTTTCTGTGTACAGTGTGTGCAGTGTGCTGTCTGTGTACAGTGTGTACAGTGTGCTGTGTCTGCGTACAGTTTGTGCAGGATGCTGTGTTTGTGTACAGTGTGTGCTGTGTCTGTGTACAGTATGTGCAGGGTGCTGTGTCAGTGTACAGTGTGTGCAGGGTGCTGTGTCTGTGTATAGTGTGTGCTGTGTGCTGTCTGTGTACAGTGTGTGCAGTGTGCTGTGTGCAGTGTGTGCAGGGTGCTGTGTCTGTGTACAGTATGTGCAGGGTGCTGTGTCAGTGTACAGTGTGTGCAGGGTGCTGTGTCTGTGTACAGTGTGTGCAGGGTGCTGTGTCTGTGTACAGTGTGTGCAGTGTGCTGTGTCTGTGTACAGTGTGTACTGGGAGTTGTGTCTGTTTACAGTGTGTACAGGGTGCTGTGTCTGTGTATGATGAATGCAGTGTGCTCTGTCTGTGTACAGTGTGCAGTGTGCTGTGTCAGTGTACATTGTGTACCAGGTGCTGTGTCTGTGTACAGTGTGTGCAGGGTGCTGTGTCTGTATACAGTGTGTGCAGTGTGCTGTGTCTGTGTAGTGTCTGAAGGGTGCTGTGTCTGTGTACAATGTGTGCAGTGTGCTGTGTCTGTGTACCGTTTGTGCAGGGTGCTGTGTCTGTGTACAGTGTGTGCAGGGTGCTGTGTCTGTGTACAGTGTGTGCAGGGCGCTGTGTCTCTGTACAGTGTGTGCAGGGTGCTGTGTCTGTGTACAATGTGTGCAGTGCGCTGTGTGTGGGTACAGTATGCTGTGTCTGTTTACAGTGTGTACAGGGTGCTGTGTCTGTGTATGGTGAATGCAGTGTGCTCTGTTTGTGTACAGTGTGTACATGGTGCTCTGTCTGTGTACAGTGTGCAGGTTCTGTGTACAGTCTGGAGAGTGTGCTGTGTCTGTGTACAGGGTGCTGTGTCTGTGTACAGTGTGTGCAGGGTGCTGTGTCTGTGTACAGTGTGTGCGGGGTGCTGTGTCTGTGTACAGTGTTTGCAGGGTGCTGTGCCTGTGTACAGTGTGTGCAGTGTGCTGTGTTTGTGTTCAGTGTGTACAGGGTGCTGTGTCTGTGTACAGTGTGTCCAGGGTGCTCTGTCTGTGTACAGTGTGCAGTGTGCTGTGTCTGTGTACCGTGTGTACAATGTGCTGTGTCTGTGTACAGTGTGTGCAGTGTGCTGGTTCTGTGTACAGTGTGTAGAGTGTGCTGTGTCTGTGTACAGTGTGTGCAGTGTGCTGTGTTTGTGTACAGTTTCTGCAGCGTGCTGTGTCTGTGTACAGTATGTGCAGTGTGCTGTGTCTGTGTACATTGTTTTCAGGGTTCTGTGTCTGTGTACAGTGTGTGCAATGTGCTATGCCTGTGTACAGTGTGTGCAGTGTGCTGTGTCTGTGTATGTGTGTGCAGTGTGCTGTGTCTGTGTACAGTGTGTGCAGGGTGCTGTGCCTGTGTACAGTGTGTGCTGTGTCTGTGTACAGTGTGTGCAATGTGCTGTGTCCATGTACAGTGTGTGCAGTGTTCTGTCTTTGTACAGTGTGTGCAGTGTGCTGTGTTTGTGTACAGTGTGGACAGGGTGCTGTGTCAGTGTACAGTGTGTGCAGTGTGCTGTGTCGGTGTACAGTGTGTACAGTGTTTGCATTGTGCTGTGTCTGTGTACGCAGTGTGCTGTGTCTGTGTACAATATCTGCAGGGTGCTGTATCTGTGTACAGTGTGTGCAGGGAGCTGTGTCTGTGTACAGTGTGTGCAGTGTGCTGCATCTGTGTACAGTGTGTGCAGTGTGCTGTGTCTGTGTACAGTATGTGCAGGGTGCTGTGTCTGTGTACAGTGTCTGCAGGGTGCTGTGTCTGTGTACAATGTGTGCAGGGCGCTGTGTAAGGGTACAGTGTGTGCAGTGTGCTGTGTCTGTGTACAGTGTGTGCAGGGTGCTCTGCCTGTGTACAGTGTGTGCTGTGTCTGTGTACAGTGTGTGCAATGTGCTGTGTCCGTGTACAGTGTGTGCACTGTTCTGTCTGTGTACAGTGTGTGCAGTGTGCTGTGTTTGTGTTCAGTGTGTGCAATGTGCTGTGTCTGCGTACAGTGTGTGTACTGTGCTGTGTCTGTATACAGTGTGTGCAGTGTGCTGTGTCTGTGTACAGTGTGTACAGGGTGCTGTGTTTGTGTACAGTGTGTGTAGTCTGCTGTGTCTGTGTACAGTGTGTGCAGTGTGCTTTGTCTGTGTACAGTGTGTGCAGTGTGCTGTGTCTGTGTACAGTGTGTACAGGGTGCTGTGTTTGTGTACAGTGTGTGTAGTCTGCTGTCTCTCTGTACAGTGTGTGCAGTGTGCTGTGTCTGTGTACAGTGTGTGCAGTGTGCTGTGTCTGTGTACAGTGTGTGCAGTGTGCTTTGTCTGTGTACAGTGTGTGCAGTGTGCTGTGTCTGTGTACAGTGTGTGCAGGGTGCTGTGTCTGTATACAGTGCGTGCAGGGTGCTGCGTCTGTGTACAGTGTGTGCAGGGTGCTGTGTCTGTGTACAGTGTGTGCAGCATCCTGTTTCTTTGTACAGTGTGTGCAGTGTGCTGTGTCTGTGTACAGTGTGTGCAGTGTGCTGCGTCTGTGTACAGTGTGTGCAGGGTGCTGTGTCTGTGTACAGTGTGTGCAGCATCCTGTTTCTTTGTACAGTGTGTGCAGTGTGCTGTGTCTGTGTACAGTGTGTACAGGGTGCTGTGCCTGTGTACAGTGTGTGCACGGTGCTGTGTCTGTGTGCAGTGTGTGCAGGGTGCTGTGTCAGTGTACAGTGTGTGCAGTGTGCTGTGTCAGTGTGCTGTGTCTGTGTACGCAGTGTGCTGTGTCTGTGTACAATGTCGGCAGGGTGCTGTGTCTGTGTACAGTGTGTGCAGGGAGCTGTGTCTGTGTACAGTGAGTGCAGTGTGCTGCGTCTGTGTACAGTGTGTGCAGTGTGCTGCATCTGTGTACAGTATGTGCAGGGTGCTGTGTCTGTGTACAGTGTCAGCAGGGTGCTGTGTTTGTGTACAATGTGTACAGTGTGTGCAGGGTGCTGCGTCTGTGTACAGTGTGTGCAGTGTGCTGTGTCTGTGTACCTTTTGTGCAGGGTGCTGTGTCTGTGTACAGTGTGTGCAGTGTGCTGTGTCTGTGTACAGTGTGTACAGTGTGTGCTGTGTTTGTGTACAGTGTGTGCTGTGTCTGTGTACAGTGTGTGCAATGTGCTGTGTCCGTGTACAGTGTGTGCAGCGTGCTGTCTGTGTACAGTGTGTGCAGTGTGCTGTGTTTGTGTTTAGTGTGTGCAGGGTGCTGTGTCTGTGTACAGTGTATGCATTGTGCTGTGTCTGTGTACAGTGTGTACTGGGAGTTGTGTCTGTTTACCGTGTGTACAGGGTGCTGTGTCTGTGTATGGTGAATGCAGTGTGCTCTGTTTGTGTACAGTGTGTACATGGTGCTCTGTCTGTGTACAGTGTGCAGTGTGCTGGTTCTGTGTATAGTGTGTAGAGTGTGCTGTGTCTGTGTACAGGGTGCTGTGTCTGTGTACAGTGTGTGCAATGTGCTATGCCTGTGTACAGTGTGTGCAGTGTGCTGTGTCTGTGTACGTGTGTGCAGTGTGCTGTGTCTGTGTACAGTGTGTGCAGTGTGCTGTGTCTGTGTACAGTGTGTGCAGTGTGCTCTGTCTGTGTACAGTGTGTGCAGTGTGCTGTGTCATGTGTACAGTGTGTACAGTGTGCTGCGTCTGTGTACAGTGTTTACAGTGTGCTATGTACAGTGTGCTGTGTCTGTGTACAGTGTGTGCAGTGTGCTGCGTCTGTGTACAGTGTGTGCAGTGTGCTGCGTCTGTGTACAGTATGTGCAGGGTGCTGTGTCTGTGTACAGTGTCTGCAGGGTGCTGTGTCTGTGTACAATGTGTACAGTATGTGCAGGGTGCTGTGTCTGTATACAGTGTGTGCAGTGTGCTGTGTCTGTGTACAGTGTCTGCAGGGTGCTGTGTCTGTGTACTTTGTGTGCAAGGTGCTGTGTCTCTGTACAGTGTGTGCAGGGTGCTGTGTCTGTGTACAATGTGTACAGGGTGCTGTGTCTGTGTACAGTGTGTGCGGGGTGCTGTGTCTGTGTACAGTGTTTGCAGGGTGCTATGCCTGTGTACAGTGTGTGCAGTGTGCTGTGTTTGTGTACAGTGTGTACAGGGTGCTCTGTCTGTGTACAGTGTGCAGTGTGCTGTGTCTGTGTACAGTGTGTACAGTGCGCTGGTTCTTTGTACTGTGTGTAGAGTGTGCTGTGTCTGTGTACAGTGTGTGCAGTGTGCTGTGTTTGTGTACAGTTTCTGCAGCGTGCTGTGTCTGTGTACAGTATGTGCAGGGTGCTGTGTCTGTATACAGAGTGTGCAGTGTGCTGTGTCTCTGTACATTGTTTTCAGGGTGCTGTTTCTGTGTACAGTGTTTGCAATGTGCTATGCCTGTGTACAGTGTGTGCAGTGTGCTGTGTCTGTGTACGTGTGTGCAGTGTGCTGTGTCTGTGTACAGTGTGTGCAGTGTGCTGTGTCTGTGTACAGTGTGTGCAGTGTGCTCTGTCTGTGTACAGTGTGTGCAGTGTGCTGTGTCATGTGTACAGTGTGCTGCGTCTGTGTACAGTGTTTACAGTGTGCTATGTACAGTGTGTGCAGTGTGCTGTGTTTTTGTACAGTGTGTGCAGGGTGCTGTGTCCCTGTACAGTGTCTGCAGTGTGCTGTGTCTGTGTACAGTCTGTACAGGGTGCTGTGTCTGTGTACAGTGCATGCAGCATCCTGTGTCTGTCTACAGTGTGTGCAGTGTGCTGTGTCTGTGTACAGTGTGTGCAGGGTGCTGTGTTTGTGTACGCAGTGTGCTGTGTCTGTGTACAGTGTGTGCAGTGTGCTGTGTCTGTGTACACTGGATGCAGCATCCTGTGTCTGTCTACAGTGTGTGCAGTGTGCTGTGTCTGTGTACAGTGTGTGCAGGATGTTGTGTCAGTATACAGTTTGTGCAGAGTGCTGTGTCTGTGTACAGTGTGTACAGGGTGCTGTGTTTTTGTACAGTGTGTACAGGGTGCTGTGTTTTTGTACAGTATGTACAGGGTGCTGTGTCTGTGTACAATGTGTGCAATGTGCTGTGTCTTTGTGCAGTGTGCAATGTGCTGTGTCTGTGTACAGTGTGTGCAGTGTGCTGTGTCTGTGTACAGTGTGTGCAGGGTGCTGTGTCTGTGTATAGTGTGTGCAGTGTGCTCTGTCTGTGTACCGTGTGTGCAGGGTGCTGTGTCTGTGTACAGTGCGTGCAGAGTGCTGTGTGTGTGTACAATGTGTACAGGGTGCTGTGTCTGTGTACAGTATGTGCAGTGTGCTGTGTCTGTGTACAGTGTTTAGAGTGTGCTGTGTCTGTGTACAGTGTGTACAGTTGTACAGTGTCTCTGTACAACGTGATGTGTTTTTTGTGCCGTGCCCATAGTGCGTCATTTTCTTGCTCTTTTTCAGTGAGCAATTTCCTCTGTTATTTCTGTGCTCTGTATTTCAATGTGTGCAGAGTTCTCCCCCTGAGCTAGCTACAGGAGTTGGCCTACACCTGCGAAACCAGATTCTGAGGCCCAGAGTTCCTGTCCCCCAGAATGACCCTGTGTGTAGGAGCGGAAATGAAAGTAACAGATCTATGGCACCATTCAGCTGCAACCTTGCTTCTTTCGGGTAATTTTGTATATAAAAGAAACACTTTGACTTCTGAATCCACGTGAGGATACCAGATCAGATAACATTCCATTTTAATAGGCCCCATGAGGGTTAAATTCGCTGCCCAGTGTGGTACTGAACCGTAGATACAAGGAAACTCCCTAATCTCTGCTGAATGAGCTGGTCTCAGCTTGGTCAATGATGCTGGATTTGACCTCAGTACCATGGGTTAGAAAAGGGGGAATCTGCCATTCCTCCCATTCCTGACCACTGCCCCATGAGTCCGACTGGAAAGTGAGCATGCGTGGATGTTAGATGCAGACAGGAATAGATCAGGGTGCCATGTCCTACCACAGCCGAATAGCTAACCAACACTGACTGTCCAGTCAGACGTTGGGAACGGTACCGGGGAATCGTAATCCCAGCAGGAATCAGCACCTTCAGCCAAGGGGAGAAAACTGCAGGGACAGGTGCACAGGTTGAATGGTGACAGTTCCATGTCACTGTGATCTGAAAAGTCAGCAGGAGCGCTCGATGGCTCTCCCACCTGCCAGTCACAAGTGCACAGAGATGCATCTAGATTAATAGCACCGTAAGGCCATACACACACACATGCATCTAAAAATTGTTAGTGTCTGATAATGTGCTCTGTCTGTGTAACATGTGTATGTGGAAAGTGTGTAAGGTATGATGTGTAAAGTGTGATGTGTAAATTGTGATGTGTAAAGATTGCCTGTGTAAACTGAGCCTGTGTAATGTGTGATGTGTAAAGTATGCCTGTGTAAAGTGCGCCTGTGTAAAGTGTGCCTCTGTAAAGTGAGCCTGTGTAAAGTGTGCCTGTGTAAAGTGCGCCTGTGTAAAGTGTGACTGTGTAAAGTGTGCCTGTGTAAAGTGCATCCGTGTAAAGTGCACCTGCGTAAAGTGTGATGTGTAAAGTGTGATGTGTAAACCGTGACTGGGAAAATGTACCTGCGTAAAGTGTACCTGCGTAAAGTGTACCTGCGTAAAGTGTACCTGAGTAAAGTGTACCTGCGTAAAGTGTGATGTGTAAAGTGTGATGTGTAAAGTGTGCTGTGTAAGGTGTGCCTCTCTAAGGTGTGACTGTGTAAAGTGTGCCTGTGTATAGTGTGCCTGTGTAAGATGTGACTGTGTAAAGTGTGCCTGTGTAAAGTGTGCCATGTAAAGTGTGCCTGTGTAAGATGAAACTGTGTAAAGTGTGCCTGTGTAAGGTGTGACTGTGTAAAGTGTGCCTGTGTAAGATGTGACTGTGTAACATGTGCTTGTGTATAGTGTGCCTGTGTAAGGTGTGCCTGTGCAAGATGTGATTGTGTAAAGTGTGCCTGTGTAATGTGCGCCTGCGTAAAGTGTGCCTGTGTAAAGTGTGATGTGTAAAGTGTGCTGTGTAAAGTGTGCCTGTGTACGTGTGCTGTGTAAGATGACCCTGTGTCAGGTGAGCCTGTGTAAGGTGCACCTGTGTAAAGTGTGCTGTGTAAAATGTGATGTGTAAGGTGTGCCTGTGTAAAGTGCACCTGCGTAAAGTGTGCCTGCATAAAGTGCGCCTGTGTAAACTGTGCCTGTGTAAACTGTGCCTGTGTAAGGTGAGCCTGTGTAAGGTGCACCTGTGTAAAGTGCACCTGTGTAAATTGTGCCTGCATAAAGTGCGCCTGTGTAAAGTGCACCTGCGTAAAGTGTGCCTGTGTAAGGTGTGCCTGTGTAAGATGTGACTGTGTAAAGTGTGACTGTGTAAAGTGTGCCTGTGTAAGATGTGCCTGCATAAAGTGTGCCTGCATAAAGTGTGCCTGTGTAAAGTGCACCTGTGTAAAGTGTGCCTGTGTAAAGTGTGCCTGTGTAAAGTGTGCCTGCGTAAATTGCACCTGTGTAATGTATGCCTGCGTAAAGTGAGCCTGCATAAAGTGTGCCTGTGTAAAGTGAGCCTGTGTAAAGTGTGCCTGTGTAAAGTGTGCCTGCGTAAAGTGTGCCTGCGTAAAGTGCACCTGTGTAAAATGTGCCTGCGTAAAGTGCACCTGTGTAAAGTGAGCCTGCGTAAAGTGTGCCTGCGTAAAATGTGCCTGCGTAAAGTGCGCCTGCGTAAAGTGTGCCTGTGTAAAGTGCGCCTGTGTAAACTGTGCCTGTGTATAGTGTGCCTGCGTAAAGTGTGCCTGTGTAAAGTGTGTCTGCGTAAAGTGCGCCTGTGTAAAGTGTGCCTTTGTAAAATGAGCCTGTGTAAGGTATGCCTGCTTAACGTGTGCCTGTGTAAAGTGCCCCTGTGTATAGTCTGCCTGTGTAAAGTGTGCCTGCGTAAAGTGTGCATGTGTAAAGTGTGCCTGCGTAAAGTGAGCCTGCATAAGGTGTGCCTGTGTAAAGTGTGCCTGTGTAAAGTGCGCCTTCGTAAAGTGTGCCTGCGTAAAGTGTGCCTGCGTAAAGTGTGCCTGTGTAAAGTGAGCCTGTGCAAAGTGAGCCTGTGTAAAGTGTGCCTGCGTAAAGGGTGCCTGTGTAAAGTGAGCCTGCATAAGGCGTGCCTGTGTAAAGTGTGCCTGTGTAAAGTGTGCCTGTGTAAAGTGCGCCTGCGTAAAGTGTGCCTGCGTAAAGTGCGCCTGCGTAAAGTGTGCCTGCGTAAAGTGTGCCTGTGTAAAGTGCGCCTGTGTAAAGTGTGCCTGCGTAAAGTGTACCTGCGTAAAGTGTGCCTGCGTAGTGTGCCTGTGTAAACTGTGCCTGCATAAAGTGAGCCTGTGTAAAGTGAGCCTCTAAAGTGAGCCTGTGTAACGTGTGCCTGCTTAAAGTGCACCTGCGTAAAGTGCACCTGTGTAAAGTGAGCCTGTGCAAGGTGTGCCTGTGTAAAGTGTGCGTGTGTAAACTGCACCTGCGTAAAGTGTGCCTGTGTAAAGTGTGCCTGCGTAAAGTGTGCCTGTGTAAAGTGTGCCTGCGTAAAGTGTGGCTGCGTAAAGTGTGCCTGTGTATAGTGTGCCTGCGTAAAGTGTGGCTGTGTAAAGTGAGACTGCATAAAGTGCACGTGTGTTAAAGTGTGCAGGTGTAAAGTGAGCCTGTGTCAAGTGTGCCTGCGTAAAGTGCGCCTGCGTAAAGTGCACCTGTGTAAAGTGCGCCTTTGTAAAGTGAGCCTGTGTAAGGTGTGCCTGCTTAAAGTGTGCCTGTCTAAAGTGTGCCTGTGTAATGTGTGCCCGTGTAAAGTGAGCCTGTGTAAAGTGAGCCTGGGTAAAGTGAGCCTGTGTAAAGTGTGTTGCGTAAAGTGCACCTGTGTAAAGTGAGCCTGCGTAAGGTGTGCCTGTGTAAAGTGTGCCTGTGTAAAGTGTGCCTGTGTAAAGTGTGCCTGTGTAAGATGTGCCTGCATAAAGTGTGCCTGCATAAAGTGTGCCTGTGTAAAGTGCACCTGTGTAAAGTGTGCCTGTGTAAAGTGTGCCTGTGTAAAGTGTGCCTGCGTAAATTGCACCTGTGTAATGTATGCCTGCGTAAAGTGAGCCTGCATAAAGTGTGCCTGTGTAAAGTGAGCCTGTGTAAAGTGTGCCTGTGTAAAGTGTGCCTGCGTAAAGTGTGCCTGCGTAAAGTGCACCTGTGTAAAATGTGCCTGCGTAAAGTGCGCCTGCGTAAAGTGTGCCTGTGTAAAGTGCGCCTGTGTAAACTGTGCCTGTGTATAGTGTGCCTGCGTAAAGTGTGCCTGTGTAAAGTGTGTCTGCGTAAAGTGCGCCTGTGTAAAGTGCGCCTTTGTAAAATGAGCCTGTGTAAGGTGTGCCTGCTTAACGTGTGCCTGTGTAAAGTGCCCCTGTGTATAGTCTGCCTGTGTAAAGTGTGCCTGCGTAAAGTGTGCATGTGTAAAGTGTGCCTGCGTAAAGTGAGCCTGCATAAGGCGTGCCTGTGTAAAGTGTGCCTGTGTAAAGTGCGCCTTCATAAAGTGTGCCTGCGTAAAGTGTGCCTGCGTAAAGTGTGCCTGTGTAAAGTGAGCCTGTGCAAAGTGAGCCTGTGTAAAGTGTGCCTGCGTAAAGGGTGCCTGTGTAAAGTGAGCCTGCATAAGGCGTGCCTGTGTAAAGTGTGCCTGTGTAAAGTGTGTCTGCGTAAAGTGCGCCTGTGTAAAGTGCGCCTTTGTAAAATGAGCCTGTGTAAGGTGTGCCTGCTTAACGTGTGCCTGTGTAAAGTGCCCCTGTGTATAGTCTGCCTGTGTAAAGTGTGCCTGCGTAAAGTGTGCATGTGTAAAGTGTGCCTGCGTAAAGTGAGCCTGCATAAGGCGTGCCTGTGTAAAGTGTGCCTGTGTAAAGTGCGCCTTCATAAAGTGTGCCTGCGTAAAGTGTGCCTGTGTAAAGTGTGCCTGTGTAAAGTGAGCCTGTGCAAAGTGAGCCTGTGTAAAGTGTGCCTGCGTAAAGGGTGCCTGTGTAAAGTGAGCCTGCATAAGGCGTGCCTGTGTAAAGTGTGCCTGTGTAAAGTGTGCCTGTGTAAAGTGCGCCTGCGTAAAGTGTGCCTGCGTAAAGTGCGCCTGCGTAAAGTGTGCCTGCGTAAAGTGTGCCTGTGTAAAGTGCGCCTGTGTAAAGTGTGCCTGCGTAAAGTGTACCTGCGTAAAGTATGCCTGCGTAGTGTGCCTGTGTAAACTGTGCCTGCATAAAGTGAGCCTGTGTAAAGTGAGCCTCTAAAGTGAGCCTGTGTAACGTGTGCCTGCTTAAAGTGCACCTGCGTAAAGTGCACCTGTGTAAAGTGAGCCTGTGCAAGGTGTGCCTGTGTAAAGTGTGCGTGTGTAAACTGCACCTGCGTAAAGTGTGCCTGTGTAAAGTGTGCCTGCGTAAAGTGTGCCTGTGTAAAGTGTGCCTGCGTAAAGTGTGGCTGCGTAAAGTGTGCCTGTGTATAGTGTGCCTGCGTAAAGTGTGGCTGTGTAAAGTGAGACTGCATAAAGTGCACGTGTGTTAAAGTGTGCAGGTGTAAAGTGAGCCTGTGTCAAGTGTGCCTGCGTAAAGTGCGCCTGCGTAAAGTGCACCTGTGTAAAGTGCGCCTTTGTAAAGTGAGCCTGTGTAAGGTGTGCCTGCTTAAAGTGTGCCTGTCTAAAGTGTGCCTGTGTAATGTGTGCCCGTGTAAAGTGAGCCTGTGTAAAGTGAGCCTGGGTAAAGTGAGCCTGTGTAAAGTGTGTTGCGTAAAGTGCACCTGTGTAAAGTGAGCCTGCGTAAGGTGTGCCTGTGTAAAGTGTGCCTGTGTAAAGTGTGCCTGTGTAAAGTGTGCCTGTGTAAGATGTGCCTGCATAAAGTGTGCCTGCATAAAGTGTGCCTGTGTAAAGTGCACCTGTGTAAAGTGTGCCTGTGTAAAGTGTGCCTGTGTAAAGTGTGCCTGCGTAAATTGCACCTGTGTAATGTATGCCTGCGTAAAGTGAGCCTGCATAAAGTGTGCCTGTGTAAAGTGAGCCTGTGTAAAGTGTGCCTGTGTAAAGTGTGCCTGCGTAAAGTGTGCCTGCGTAAAGTGCACCTGTGTAAAATGTGCCTGCGTAAAGTGCGCCTGCGTAAAGTGTGCCTGTGTAAAGTGCGCCTGTGTAAACTGTGCCTGTGTATAGTGTGCCTGCGTAAAGTGTGCCTGTGTAAAGTGTGTCTGCGTAAAGTGCGCCTGTGTAAAGTGCGCCTTTGTAAAATGAGCCTGTGTAAGGTGTGCCTGCTTAACGTGTGCCTGTGTAAAGTGCCCCTGTGTATAGTCTGCCTGTGTAAAGTGTGCCTGCGTAAAGTGTGCATGTGTAAAGTGTGCCTGCGTAAAGTGAGCCTGCATAAGGCGTGCCTGTGTAAAGTGTGCCTGTGTAAAGTGCGCCTTCATAAAGTGTGCCTGCGTAAAGTGTGCCTGCGTAAAGTGTGCCTGTGTAAAGTGAGCCTGTGCAAAGTGAGCCTGTGTAAAGTGTGCCTGCGTAAAGGGTGCCTGTGTAAAGTGAGCCTGCATAAGGCGTGCCTGTGTAAAGTGTGCCTGTGTAAAGTGTGTCTGCGTAAAGTGCGCCTGTGTAAAGTGCGCCTTTGTAAAATGAGCCTGTGTAAGGTGTGCCTGCTTAACGTGTGCCTGTGTAAAGTGCCCCTGTGTATAGTCTGCCTGTGTAAAGTGTGCCTGCGTAAAGTGTGCATGTGTAAAGTGTGCCTGCGTAAAGTGAGCCTGCATAAGGCGTGCCTGTGTAAAGTGTGCCTGTGTAAAGTGCGCCTTCATAAAGTGTGCCTGCGTAAAGTGTGCCTGTGTAAAGTGTGCCTGTGTAAAGTGAGCCTGTGCAAAGTGAGCCTGTGTAAAGTGTGCCTGCGTAAAGGGTGCCTGTGTAAAGTGAGCCTGCATAAGGCGTGCCTGTGTAAAGTGTGCCTGTGTAAAGTGTGCCTGTGTAAAGTGCGCCTGCGTAAAGTGTGCCTGCGTAAAGTGCGCCTGCGTAAAGTGTGCCTGCGTAAAGTGTGCCTGTGTAAAGTGCGCCTGTGTAAAGTGTGCCTGCGTAAAGTGTACCTGCGTAAAGTATGCCTGCGTAGTGTGCCTGTGTAAACTGTGCCTGCATAAAGTGAGCCTGTGTAAAGTGAGCCTCTAAAGTGAGCCTGTGTAACGTGTGCCTGCGTAAAGTGCACCTGCGTAAAGTGCACCTGTGTAAAGTGAGCCTGTGCAAGGTGTGCCTGTGTAAAGTGTGCGTGTGTAAACTGCACCTGCGTAAAGTGTGCCTGTGTAAAGTGTGCCTGCGTAAAGTGCGCCTGTGTAAAGTGTGCCTGCGTAAAGTGCGGCTGCATAAAGTGTGCCTGTGTATAGTGTGCCTGCGTAAAGTGTGGCTGTGTAAAGTGAGACTGCATAAAGTGCACCTGTGTTAAAGTGTGCAGGTGTAAAGTGTGCCTGTGTCAAGTGTGCCTGCGTAAAGTGCACCTGTGTAAAGTGCGCCTTTGTAAAGTGAGCCTGTGTAAGGTGTGCCTGCTTAAAGTGTGCCTGTCTAAAGTGTGCCTGTGTAATGTGTGCCCGTGTAAAGTGAGCCTGTGTAAAGTGAGCCTGGGTAAAGTGAGCCTGTGTAAAGTGTGTTGCGTAAAGTGCACCTGTGTAAAGTGAGCCTGCATAAGGTGTGCCTGTGTAAAGTGTGCCTGTGTAAAGTGTGCCTGTGTAAAGTGTGCCTGTGTAAGATGTGCCTGCATAAAGTGTGCCTGCATAAAGTGTGCCTGTGTAAAGTGCACCTGTGTAAAGTGTGCCTGTGTAAAGTGTGCCTGTGTAAAGTGTGCCTGCGTAAATTGCACCTGTGTAATGTATGCCTGCGTAAAGTGAGCCTGCATAAAGTGTGCCTGTGTAAAGTGAGCCTGTGTAAAGTGTGCCTGTGTAAAGTGTGCCTGCGTAAAGTGTACCTGCGTAAAGTATGCCTGCGTAGTGTGCCTGTGTAAACTGTGCCTGCATAAAGTGTGCCTGTGTAAACTGAGCCTCCAAAGTGAGCCTGTGTAACGTGTGCCTGCGTAAAGTGCACCTGCGTAAAGTGCACCTGTGTAAAGTGAGCCTGTGCAAGGTGTGCCTGTGTAAAGTGTGCGTGTGTAAACTGCACCTGCGTAAAGTGTGCCTGTGTAAAGTGTGCCTGCGTAAAGTGCGCCTGTGTAAAGTGTGCCTGCGTAAAGTGCGGCTGCGTAAAGTGTGCCTGTGTATAGTGTGCCTGCGTAAAGTGTGGCTGTGTAAAGTGAGACTGCATAAAGTGCACCTGTGTTAAAGTGTGCAGGTGTAAAGTGTGCCTGTGTCAAGTGTGCCTGCGTAAAGTGCGCCTGCGTAAAGTGCACCTGTGTAAAGTGCGCCTTTGTAAAGTGAGCCTGTGTAAGGTGTGCCTGCTTAAAGTGTGCCTGTCTAAAGTGTGCCTGTGTAATGTGTGCCCGTGTAAAGTGAGCCTGTGTAAAGTGAGCCTGGGTAAAGTGAGCCTGTGTAAAGTGTGTTGCGTAAAGTGCACCTGTGTAAAGTGAGCCTGCGTAAGGTGTGCCTGTGTAAAGTGTGCCTGTGTAAAGTGTGCCTGTGTAAAGTGTGCCTGTGTAAGATGTGCCTGCATAAAGTGTGCCTGCATAAAGTGTGCCTGTGTAAAGTGCACCTGTGTAAAGTGTGCCTGTGTAAAGTGTGTCTGTGTAAAGTGTGCCTGCGTAAATTGCACCTGTGTAATGTATGCCTGCGTAAAGTGAGCCTGTATAAAGTGTGCCTGTGTAAAGTGAGCCTGTGTAAAGTGTGCCTGTGTAAAGTGTGCCTGCGTAAAGTGTGCCTGCGTAAAGTGCACCTGTGTAAAATGTGCCTGCGTAAAGTGCACCTGTGTAAAGTGAGCCTGCGTAAAGTGTGCCTGCGTAAAATGTGCCTGCGTAAAGTGCGCCTGCATAAAGTGTGCCTGTGTAAAGTGCGCCTGTGTAAACTGTGCCTGTGTAAAGTGTGCCTGTGTAAAGTGCGCCTGCGTAAAGTGTGCCTGCGTAAAGTGCGCCTGCGTAAAGTGTGCCTGCGTAAAGTGTGCCTGTGTAAAGTGCGCCTGTGTAAAGTGTGCCTGCGTAAAGTGTACCTGCGTAAAGTGTGCCTGCGTAGTGTGCCTGTGTAAACTGTGCCTGCATAAAGTGAGCCTGTGTAAAGTGAGCCTCTAAAGTGAGCCTGTGTAACGTGTGCCTGCGTAAAGTGCACCTGCGTAAAGTGCACCTGTGTAAAGTGAGCCTGTGCAAGGTGTGCCTGTGTAAAGTGTGCGTGTGTAAACTGCACCTGCGTAAAGTGTGCCTGTGTAAAGTGTGCCTGCGTAAAGTGCGCCTGTGTAAAGTGTGCCTGCGTAAAGTGTGGCTGCGTAAAGTGTGCCTGTGTATAGTGTGCCTGCGTAAAGTGTGGCTGTGTAAAGTGTGACTGCATAAAGTGCACCTGTGTTAAAGTGTGCCTGTGTAAAGTGTGCCTGTGTAAAGTGTGCCTGCGTAAAGTGCGCCTGCGTAAAGTGCACCTGTGTAAAGTGCGCCTTTGTAAAGTGAGCCTGTGTAAGGTGTGCCTGCTTAAAGTGTGCCTGTGTAAAGTGTGCCTGCGTAATGTGTGCCCGTGTAAAGTGAGCCTGTGTAAAGTGAGCCTGTGTAAAGTGAGCCTGTGTAAAGTGTGTTGCGTAAAGTGCACCTGTGTAAAGTGAGCCTGCATAAGGTGTGCCTGTGTAATGTGTGCCTGTGTAAAGTGTGCCTGTGTAAAGTGTGCCTGTGTAAGATGTGCCTGCATAAAGTGTGCCTGCATAAAGTGTGCCTGTGTAAAGTGCACCTGTGTAAAGTGTGCCTGTGTAAAGTGTGCCTGTGTAAAGTGTGCCTGCGTAAATTGCACCTGTGTAATGTATGCCTGCGTAAAGTGAGCCTGCATAAAGTGTGCCTGTGTAAAGTGAGCCTGTGTAAAGTGTGCCTGTGTAAAGTGTGCCTGCGTAAAGTGTGCCTGCGTAAAGTGCACCTGTGTAAAATGTGCCTGCGTAAAGTGCACCTGTGTAAAGTGAGCCTGCGTAAAGTGTGCCTGCATAAAATGTGCCTGCGTAAAGTGCGCCTGCATAAAGTGTGCCTGTGTAAAGTGCGCCTGTGTAAACTGTGCCTGTGTAAAGTGTGCCTGTGTAAAGTGCGCCTGCGTAAAGTGTGCCTGCTTAAAGTGCGCCTGCGTAAAGTGTGCCTGCGTAAAGTGTGCCTGTGTAAAGTGCGCCTGTGTAAAGTGTGCCTGCGTAAAGTGTACCTGCGTAAAGTGTGCCTGCGTAGTGTGCCTGTGTAAACTGTGCCTGCATAAAGTGAGCCTGTGTAAAGTGAGCCTCTAAAGTGAGCCTGTGTAACGTGTGCCTGCGTAAAATGCACCTGCGTAAAGTGCACCTGTGTAAAGTGAGCCTGTGCAAGGTGTGCCTGTGTAAAGTGTGCGTGTGTAAACTGCACCTGCGTAAAGTGTGCCTGTGTAAAGTGTGCCTGCATAAAGTGCGCCTGTGTAAAGTGTGCCTGCGTAAAGTGTGGCTGCGTAAAGTGTGCCTGTGTATAGTGTGCCTGCGTAAAGTGCGGCTGTGTAAAGTGTGACTGCATAAAGTGCACCTGTGTTAAAGTGTGCCTGTGTAAAGTGTGCCTGTGTAAAGTGTGCCTGCGTAAAGTGCGCCTGCGTAAAGTGCACCTGTGTAAAGTGCGCCTTTGTAAAGTGAGCCTGTGTAAGGTGTGCCTGCTTAAAGTGTGCCTGTGTAAAGTGTGCCTGCGTAATGTGTGCCCGTGTAAAGTGAGCCTGTGTAAAGTGAGCCTGTGTAAAGTGTGTTGCGTAAAGTGCACCTGTGTAAAGTGAGCCTGCATAAGGTGTGCCTGTGTAATGTGTGCCTGTGTAAAGTGTGCCTGTGTAAAGTGTGCCTGTGTAAGATGTGCCTGCATAAAGTGTGCCTGCATAAAGTGTGCCTGTGTAAAGTGCACCTGTGTAAAGTGTGCCTGTGTAAAGTGTGCCTGTGTAAAGTGTGCCTGTGTAAAGTGTGCCTGTGTAAAGTGTGCCTGCGTAAAGTGTGCCTGCGTAAAGTGCACCTGTGTAAAATGTGCCTGCGTAAAGTGTGCCTGTGTAAAGTGTGCCTGCGTAAATTGCACCTGTGTAATGTATGCCTGCGTAAAGTGAGCCTGCATAAAGTGTGCCTGTGTAAAGTGAGCCTGTGTAAAGTGTGCCTGTGTAAAGTGTGCCTGCGTAAAGTGTGCCTGCGTAAAATGCACCTGTGTAAAATGTGCCTGCGTAAAGTGCACCTGTGTAAAGTGTGCCTGTGTAAAGTGCGCCTGTGTAAACTGTGCCTGTGTATAGTGTGCCTGCGTAAAGTGTGCCTGTGTAAAGTGTGTCTGCGTAAAGTGCACCTGTGTAAAGTGCGCCTTTGTCAAATGAGCCTGTGTAAGGTGTGCCTGCTTAACGTGTGCCTGTGTAAAGTGCCCCTGTGTATAGTCTGCCTGTGTAAAGTGTGCCTGCGTAAAGTGTGCATGTGTAAAGTGTGCCTGCGTAAAGTGAGCCTGCATAAGGCGTGCCTGTGTAAAGTGTGCCTGCGTAAAGTGCGCCTTCATAAAGTGTGCCTGCGTAAAGTGTGCCTGTGTAAAGTGAGCCTGTGCAAAGTGAGCCTGTGTAAAGTGTGCCTGCGTAAAGGGTGCCTGTGTAAAGTGAGCCTGCATAAGGCGTGCCTGTGTAAAGTGTGCCTGTGTAAAGTGTGCCTGTGTAAAGTGCGCCTGCGTAAAGTGTGCCTGCGTAAAGTGCGCCTGCGTAGTGTGCCTGCGTAAAGTGTGCCTGTGTAAAGTGCGCCTGTGTAAAGTGTGCCTGCGTAAAGTGTACCTGCGTAAAGTGTGCCTGCGTAGTGTGCCGGTGTAAACTGTGCCTGCATAAAGTGAGCCTGTGTAAAGTGAGCCTCTAAAGTGAGCCTGTGTAACGTGTGCCTGCGTAAAGTGCACCTGCGTAAAGTGCACCTGTGTAAAGTGAGCCTGTGCAAGGTGTGCCTGTGTAAAGTGTGCGTGTGTAAACTGCACCTGCGTAAAGTGTGCCTGTGTAAAGTGTGCCTGCGTAAAGTGCGCCTGTGTAAAGTGTGCCTGCGTAAAGTGCGGCTGCGTAAAGTGTGCCTGTGTATAGTGTGCCTGCGTAAAGTGTGGCTGTGTAAAGTGTGACTGCATAAAGTGCACCTGTGTTAAAGTGTGCCTGTGTAAAGTGTGCCTGTGTAAAGTGTGCCTGCGTAAAGTGCGCCTGCGTAAAGTGCACCTGTGTAAAGTGCGCCTTTGTAAAGTGAGCCTGTGTAAGGTGTGCCTGCTTAAAGTGTGCCTGTGTAAAGTGTGCCTGTGTAATGTGTGCCCGTGTAAAGTGAGCCTGTGTAAAGTGAGCCTGTGTAAAGTGAGCCTGTGTAAAGTGTGTTGCGTAAAGTGCACCTGTGTAAAGTGAGCCTGCGTAAGGTGTGCCTGTGTAAAGTGTGCCTGTGTAAAGTGTGCCTGTGTAAAGTGCGCCTGTGTAATGTGCACCTGTGTAAAATGTGCCTGTGTAAAGTGTGCCTGCATAAAGTGTGCCTGTGCAAAGTGCACCTGTGTAACGTGTGCCTGTGTAACGTGTGCCTGTGAAACGTGTGCCTGTGAAACGTGCGCCTGTGTAAAGTGTGCCTGCGTAAATTGCACCTGTGTAAAGTGTGCCTGTGTAAACTGTGCCTGTGTATAGTGTGTGACATGAATCTTGTCATTCATGTGGAAATGACTTAAGAAATGATACTGGGCGGCCTGCTGGTGGCACTGTCTCGGGAGAATATAAATACCTGGGCATGGGCCCACCTTGCTCAGGACATTCTTTAACAGGATATAGTGAATGACACAACTAGATCTCAATGTTGAAAAACAGTTGATTAAAGCCTTGTTTAATACTTAGACCAAGTGCCTAGTAGTTTTCTTACATCAGTGTGCCTATGTGTAGTGTGCCTGCGTAAAGTGTGCCTGCGTAAAGTGTGCCTGCGTAAAGTGTGCCTGCGTAAAGTGCGCCTGTGTAAAGTGTGCCTGCATAAAGTGTGCCTCTGTAAAGTGTGCCTGTGTAAAATGTGCCTGTGTAAAATGTGCCTGCGTAAACTGTGCCTGCGTAAAGTGAGCCTGCATAACGTGTGCCTGTGTAAAGTGTGCCTGCATAAAGTGTGCCTCTGTAAAGTGTGCCTGTGTAAAATGTGCCTGTGTAAAATGTGCCTGCGTAAACTGTGCCTGCGTAATGTGAGCCGGCGTAACGTGTGCCTGTGTAAAGTGAGCCTGTGTAAAGTGTGCCTGTGTGAAGTGTGCCTGCGTAATGTGTGCCTGCTAAAGTGCACCTGTGTAAAGTGAGCCTGCGTAAAGTGTGCCTGCATAAAATGTGCCTGTGTAAAGTGTGCCTGTGTAAAGTGTGCCTGTGTAAAGTGCGCCTGCGTAAAGTGCGCCTGTGTAAAGTGCGCCTGTGTAAAGTGTGCCTGCGTAAAGTGTGTCTGCGTAAAGTGTGCCTGCGTAAAGGGCGCCTGTGTAAAGTGAGCCTGTATAAAGTGCGCCTGCGTAAAGTGCGCCTGCGTAAAGTGTGCCTGCATAAAGTGCGCCTGCGTAAAGTGTGCCTGCATAAAGTGTGCCTGCGTAAAGTGAGCCTGTGTAAAGTGAGCCTGCGTAAAGTGTGCCTGCGTAAAGTGTGCCTGCGTAAAGTGTGCCTGCGTAGTGTGCCTGTGTAAACTGTGCCTGCATAAAGTGAGCCTCTGTAAAGTGAGCCTGTGCAATGTGTGCCTGCATAAAGTGCACCTGCATAAAGTGCGCCTGTGTAAAGTGAGCCTGTGCAAGGTGTGCCTGTGTAAAGTGTGCCTGTGTAAACAGCGCCTGCGTAAAGTGTGCCTGTGTAAAGTGTGCCTGCGTAACGTGCGCCTGCGTAAAGTGTGCCTATGTTAACTGTGCCTGTGTATAGTGTGCCTGCGTAAAGTGTGGCTGTGTAAAGTGTGCCTGCGTAAAGTGCACCTGCGTAAAGTGTGCCTGCGTAAAGTGTGCCTGTGTAAAGTGCGCCTGTGTAAAGTGTGCCTGCGTAAAGTGTACCTGCGTAAAGTGTGCCTGCGTAGTGTGCCTGTGTAAACTGTGCCTGCATAAAGTGAGCCTGTGTAAAGTGAGCCTCTAAAGTGAGCCTGTGTAACGTGTGCCTGCATAAAGTGCACCTGCGTAAAGTGCACCTGTGTAAAGTGAGCCTGTGCAAGGTGTGCCTGTGTAAAGTGTGCGTGTGTAAAGTGTGCCTGCGTAAAGTGCGCCTGTGTAAAGTGTGCCTGCGTAAAGTGCGGCTGCGTAAAGTGTGCCTGTGTAAAGTGAGCCTGTGTAAAGTGAGCCTGTGTAAAGTGTGCCTGCGTAAAGTGCACCTGTGTAAAGTGAGTCTGCGTAAGGTGTGCCTGTGTAAAGTGTGCCTGTGTAAAGTGTGCCTGTGTAAAGTGCGCCTGTGTAATGTGCACCGGTGTAAAGTGTGCCTGTGTAAAGTGTGCCTGCATAAAGTGTGCCCTTGCAAAGTGCGCCTGTGTAAAGTGTGCCTGTGTAACGTGTGCCTGTGTAACGTGTGCCTGTGTAACATGTGCCTGTGTAACGTGTGCCTGCGTAAATTGCACCTGTGTAAAGTGTGCCTGTGTAAACTGTGCCTGTGTATAGTGTGTGACATTAATCTTGTCATTCATGTAGAAATGACTTAAGAAATGATACTAGGTGGCCTGCTGGTGGCGCTGTCTCGGGAGAGTATAAATACCTGGGCATGGGCCCAGCTTGCTCAGGACATTCTTTAACAGGATATAGTGAAGGACACAACTAGATCTCAATGTTGAAAAACAGTTGATTAAAGCCTTGTTTAATACTTAGACCAAGTGCCTAGTAGTTTTCTTACATCAGTGTGTCTGTGTATAGTGTGCCTGTGTATAGTGTGCCTGTGTATAGTGTGTCTATGTAAAGTGTGCCTGCGTAAAGTGCGCCTGTGTAAAGTGCGCCTGTGTAAAGTGAGCCTGTGTAAAGTGTGCCTGCATAAAGTGTGCCTGTGTAAAGTGTGCCTGTGTAAAGTGTGCCTGCGTAAAGTATGCCTGCGTAAAGTGACCCTGTGTAAAGTGTGCCTGTGTAAAGTGAGCATGTGTAAAGTGAGCCTGTGTAAAGTGTGCCTGCGTAAAGTGTGCTTGCGTAAAGTGCACCTGTGTAAAGTGAGCCTGCGTAAAGTGTGCCTGCGTAAAATGTGCCTGCGTAATGTGCACCTGTGTAAAGTGCGCCTGCGTAAAGTGTGCCTGTGTAAAGTGCGCCTGTGTAAAGTGTGCCTGTGTAAACTGTGCCTGTGTATAGTGTGCCTGCGTAAAGTGTGCCTGTGTAAAGTGTGTCTGCGTTAAGTGCGCCTTTGTAAAGTGAGCCTGTGTAAGGTGTGCCTGCTTAAAGTGTGCCTGTGTAAAGTGCCCCTGTGTAAAGTCCGCCTGTGTAAAGTGTGCCTGCGTAAAGTGTGCATGTGTAAACGGTGCCTGTGTAAAGTGTGCTTGCGTAAAGTGTGCCTGCGTAAAGTGTGCCCGTGTAAAGTGAGCCTGTGTAAAGTGAGCCTGTGTAAAGTGTGCCTGCATAAAGGGCATCTGTGTAAAGTGAGCCTGCATAAGGTGTGCCTGTGTAAAGTGTGCCTGTGTAAAGTGCGCCTGTGTAAAGTGCGCCTGTGTAAACTGTGCCTGTGTATAGTGTGCCTGTGTAAGGTGAGCCTGTGTAAGGTACACCTGTGTAAGGTACGCCTGCGTAAAGTGCACCTGTGTAAAGTGAGCCTGCGTAAGGTGTGCCTGCGTAAAGTGTGCCTTTGTAAAGTGCGCCTGTGTAAAGTGCACCTTTGTAAAGTGTGCCTGTGTAAAGTGTGCCTGTGTAAAGTGCACCTGCGTAAAGTGTGCCTGTGTAAAGTGAGCCTGTGTAAAGTGAGCCGGTGTAAAGTGTGCCTGCGTAAAGTGCGCCTGTGTAAAGTGTGCATGCGAAAAGTGGCTGCGTAGTGTGCCTGTGTAAAGTGCACTTGTGTAAAGTGCGCCTGCGTAAAGTGCGCCTACGTAAAGTGCGCCTACGTAAAGTGCGCCTACGTAAAGTGCGCCTGCGTAAAGTGCGCCTGCATAATGTGTGCCTGCGTAAAGTGTGCCTGCGTACAGTGCACCTGCGTAAAGTGTGCCCGTGTAAACTGTACCCGTGTATAGTGTGCTTGCATAAAGTGTACCTGTGTAAAGTGTGCCTGCGTAAAGTGTGCTTGCGTAAAGTGCACCTGTGTAAAGTGTGCCTGTGTAAAGTGAGCCTGTGTAAGGAGTGGCTGCTTAAAGTGTGCCTGTGTAAAGTGTGCCTGTGTAAAGTCCGCCTGTGTATAGTGTGTCTGTGTATAGAGTGCCTGTGTAAAGTGTGCCTGTGTAAGGTGTGCCTGCATATAGTGTGCCTGTGTATAGTGAGCCTGTGTAAAGTGCACCTGTGTAAAGTGCGCCTGTGTAAAGTGCGCCTGCGTAAAGTGCGCCTGCGTAAAGTGAGCCTGCGTAATGTGTGCCTGCGTAAAGTGTGCCTGCGTAAAGTGCGCTTGTGTAAAGTGCGCCTGTGTAAAATACGCCTGTGTGAACTGCGCCTGCATGAACTGCACCTGCGTAAAGTGTGCCCGCGTAAAGTGTGCCTGCGTAAAGTGTGCCTGCGTAAAGTGAGCCTGTGTAAAGTGTGCCTGTGTAAAGTGTGCCTGTTTAAAGCATGCCTGTGTAATGTGTGCCTTTGTATAGTGTGCCTGTGTATAGTGTGCCTCTGTATAGAGTGCCTGTGTATAGAGTGCCTGTGTAAAGTGTGCCTGTGTAAAGTGTGCCTGTGTATAGTGTGCCTGTGTATAGTGTGGCTGTGTAAAGTGTGCCTGTGAAAAGTGCGCCTGTGTAAAGTGTGCCTGTGTAAAGTGTGCCTGCATAAAGTGTGCCTGCGTAAAGTGCGCCTGTGTAACGTGTGCCTGTGTAAAGTGCGCCTGTGTAAAGAGCGCCTGTGTAAAGTGCGCCTGCGTAAAGTGCGCCTGCGTAAAGTGTACCTGCGCAAAGTGTGCCTGTATAAAGTGTGCCTGTGTAAAGTGTGCCTGTGTAACGGGTGCCTGTTTAAAGTGTGCTGTGTAAAGTGTGCCTGTGTATAGTGTGCCTGCGTAAGGTGTGCCTGTGTATAGATTGCCTGTGTAAAGTGTGCCTGTGTATAGTATGCCATGTGTCTCTGACACTTATGAGAGCAAGGACGGCGAAACGTGAGATCTGGTATGTCTGGAGAAGGTGGAGGCAGTGGGCCTGAAGACCGTGAGGAGGTGCGGATAGGCTATAGAATCAAAAGCCGTACTTTCCATTTGGGAGGAATTGCTGTACGAAGTCAGCAGAATGGGCTTTGTGCCTGCCCAACTTGGCCTCGGCGATTATTCGGGGTACGGCGAACACTAATATTTTTGTGGAGTCTTAGCAAAATTCACACCTGTGTCTTGGACTCCACCTTGTGATGTTGGAGAGGGGACATGGAAGAAGAATAACTGCTGTTCCTACAGAGGAAAGGAAGAAGAGTTTTGAATGTATATAGCACCTTTCATGACCACAGGATGTCCCAAAGCTCATTACAGCCAATGAAGTACTTTTGAAGTGTAGTCACTGTTGTAATGTAGCAGTCAATTTGCACACAGCAAGCTCCCACAAACAGCAACGTGATAATAACCAGATAATCTGTTTTTGTTATGTTGATTGAGGGATAAATATTGGCCTCCCCTGCTCTTCTATTGAAACAGTGCCATGGGATCTTTCACGTCCACCTGAGAGCGCAGACAGGGCCTTGGTTTAATGGCCTAGAAATTGAGTTTTGGCTTAGCCAGGGCTTTAGCGCCGGAAGTT
Organism: Somniosus microcephalus; assembly: GCF_052327205.1. Lineage (NCBI taxonomy): Eukaryota > Metazoa > Chordata > Chondrichthyes > Squaliformes > Somniosidae > Somniosus > Somniosus microcephalus. Next base: position 193,867,999 of record NC_140992.1, on the reverse strand, counting down.
AGTGCCGGCGCTAAGTGCCCCTGCGCGCGCCAAAAATTCAGCAGGGCCGCGCCCAAACGGCTGCCGGCGCTACTGAAGGGTCTTTGCGGCGGTAAATCGGCGCTAACTGCCGTTTCGCGCCGCAATTCCGGCACTGCGGCACCCGATGCGGTGCGGCAGGCTCGGGAAGTGCAGGCCTCCTCCTTCCCTTAAGGAGGAGCTGCCTGCACCCGGCCGCGGCCCGCGAAAATCTTTTTTAAAATGAGCCCGGCACCTCGGACAAGTGCCGGGCTTGCTTCTGTTCCGGGGGGGGGGGGGGGGGAAGTCCGGGGAGGGAGCTGCGGCCAGGCGGCCGGCGGGAAAGCGGCCGGCCGCCGCGGGGCCTTTAATGCGCCGGCGCAAAGACTTGTAAGACTCTGTTGCCAGAGTCTTAGTTGCGGCTGCCACGGGCGAGGCGGCCGCAACTGAATTTCGGCACTGGGGCCCGTCGGCATGGCAACCGGGACGCTGCGCACACCGATGACGTCATCGGTGCCGGCGCAGCGCTACCGGTCTACCGCGGCGGAAGGGCCCCAGGCAATTTCGGCGCCGGCGCCAATTGCAGCGCTAGGCCCTCTAGCGCCGCAAAATCGGCGCTAAGGGCACTCAATTTCTAGGCCAATGTCTCATCCAAAAGACGGCACCTCCGACAGTGCAGCACTCCCTCAGTACGGCACTGGAGTGTCAGCCTAGATTTTTGTGCTCAAGTCTCTGGAGTGGGACTATGCACCCACAACCTTCTGACTCAGAGGCGAGGGTGCTACCAACTGAGCCACTGGCTGACACAGGAGTCCAAATATCACAGGGCCCTGGAGGACAATCAATCATCCGGCTGGTTTCCTGCCGCCCAGCATTGCTCTGGACGTCATGACAGGGAATGCAACATATAATGTCATTACCTCCCACTTTGAATAAGCTCGCCCATATTTGATTGGGCTTGTTCAATGGCTGCTGTCACTTCCGGTGGGAAATCCCCAAATTGACTGGCAACCAGCAGGGATCTGGCTGGATCCTGTTCCCAGTTTTGCACCCTGATTACAGATCCACCCAAAGTTGTGTGGAATGAGATGTAATGAAATGTAGGAAATACGGCTGCCAGTTTGCAGACTGGTCCCACAAACAGCAATGAGATAACGACCAGATAATCGTTTTTTAGTGATGTTGATTGAGGGTTAAGTATTGGCCAGGACAAGGAATGGGAGTACCCCTACTTTAAATATAGCTTTCAACAATATCACTTGTCGTGAATATTCATGGAGGCCGTTATAAACAAGATATGAATTTCTCAATCAGCCTGTAATGCTCCTCCAAGTATCTATTCTGTATATTAACCATTTGAACCACTCAATTACATTCTGTAACTCACTCCCGGGTAGCTATTCTATGTACAGTACAAACCACTGAATTCCTTGACCAGATTCCAGCCTGTAACTCACTCTGCATGTCTGTATAATCTCGACGGGTTTGGTGCTAGTGGTGGTTTGATGCTTCTTTGTGTGAACGGTTCGTCCATGTTGTTTTCATGACCCATGACCATGCACAGAAGACTATTTGAACAGCTTTTTACATCAGTGGGGGGCGGGGGAAGGAGTATGAAGAGGCCCCACAAGGTCACTCTCTACACCCTGTACAGAACACATTCAACACCTTTTTAACTTGCCTCCTGCCGCGGTGTCAAGGCCATATTCCTGTAAATCCCATTGATTTAAGGCTTTGGATTGGAGGGTGGCTAATGTAACCCCACTATTTAAAAAAGGTGGTAGAGAGAAAACGGGGAATTATAGACCGGTAAGCTTGACATCGGTAGTGGGGAAAATGCTAGAGTCCATTATAAAAGATGTACTAGCAGAGCACTTGGAAAACAGTGACAGGATCGGACAAAGTCAACATGGATTTACAAAAGGTAAATCATGCTTGACTAATCTACTGGAATTTTGTGAGGATGTAACTGGTAGAATAGATAAGGGAGAACCAGTGGATGTGGTGTATTTGGACTTTCAGAAGGCTTTCGATAAGGTCCCGCATAAGAAATTAGCGTGCAAAGTTAAAGCACGTGCGATTGGGGGTAAGGTACTGACTTGGATAGAGAACTGGTTGGCAGACAGGAAGCAAAGAGTTGGAATAAATGGGTCTTTTTCCAAGTGGCAGGCAGTGACTAGTGGGGTACCACAGGGATCGGTGCTAGGACCCCAGCTATTCACAATATATATTAATGATTTAGAGGAGGGAACTAGATGTAATATCTCCAAGTTTGCAGACGACACAAAGCTGGGTGGGCGTGTGTGCTGTGAGGAGGATGCAGAGAAACTCCAGTATGATTTGGACAGTTTGGGTGATTGGGTAGATGCATGGCAGATGCAGTATAATGTGGATAAATGTGAGGTTATCCACTTTGGTGGCAAAAACAGGAAGACAGATTATTATCTGAACGGCAATAGATTGGGAAAAGGGGAAGTGCAACGAGACCTGGGTGCCCTTGTGCACCAGTCGCTGAAGGTAAGCATGCAGGTGCAGCAGATGGTTAAGAAGGCAAATGGTATGTTGGCCTTCATAGCGAGAGGATTCGAGTACAGGAGCAAGGATGTTTTGCTGCAGTTGTACAGGGCCTTGGTGAGACCACACCTTGAGTATTGTGTGCAGTTTTGGTCACCTTACCTGAGGAAGGATGTTCTTGCCATGGAGGGAGTGCAGCAAAGATTCACCAGACTGATACCTGGGATGGCAGGAATGACATATGAAGAGAGATTGGGTCGATTAGGCTTATATTCGCTAGAGTTTAGAAGGATGAGAGGGGATCTCATTGAAACTTATAAAATTCTAACAGCACTAGACAGACTAGATGCAGGAAGGATGTTCCCGATGGCAGGGGAGTCCAGAACCAGGGGTCACAGTCTAAGGATAAGGGGGAAGCCATTTAGGATAGAGATGAGGAGGAATTTCTTCACCCAGAGAGTGGTGAACCTGTGGAATTCTCTAACACAGAAGGCAGTTGAGGCCAATTCCTTAAATATATTCAAGAAGGAGTTAGATATATTTCTTAAGGCTAAAAGGATCAAGGGATATGGGGAGAAAGCAGGGAAAGGGTACTGAATGTGGATGATCAGCCATGATCTCATTAAATGGCGGAACAGGCTCGAGGGGCTGAATCACCCACTCCTGCTCCTATCTTCTATGTTTCTATGTTTGTGTTGTGCACTTTCCTGATTTAGGAATCCATGCAGCCCGCTGAACTAGGAATCTATACACAACACTGAATTACAAACCTATACATCCTGCTGGATTAGGAAGTTGTTCACCCTTTGAATTAGGGATCGGTACACCAATGAGTTAGGAATATGTACACTTGGCGACATCATCCAAAAACTGAGATTGATAGATTTTGTTAGGCAAGGGTATTAGGAGTTACAGAACCAAGGTGGGTAGATGGAGTTGAGATATACAGATCAGCCATGATCTCATTGAATGGCGGAACAGGCTCGAGGGGCTGAATGGTCTACTCCTGTTCCTATGTTCCTTATCTGTCCCTTTCCTTTTTAAATACTTTGTCCCTATATCAGCAGTTGCTGTGTGCAGTGACTATAATGAATCAGTATGTAAGTGCGCTGTTTATCCTGGGATATATAAAACACTATTTCGGCCCCAGCTGGAGTATTGTGTCCAATTCTGGGCACCACATTTTAGGAAGGACGTGAAGGCTTTGGAGAGGGTACAGAAGAGAAGAGGGGATTTGATAGACGTGTTCAAAATCATGAAGGGTTTGGATAGAGTAAATAAAGAGAAACTGTTTTCAATGACTGAAGGGTCGATAACGAGAGGGCACAGATTTAAGGTGGATTGTCATAAGAACCAGAGGCGACATGAGGAAACGCTTTTTACGCAATGAGTGGTTAGGATTTGGAATACACTGCAGGGTGGTGGATACAGATTCAATAGTAGCCTTCAAAAGAGAATCGGATAAATACTTGAAGGAGAAAAAATTGCAGGGATATGGGGAAAGAGCGGAGGAATGGGACTAACGGGATTGCTCTTCGAAAGAGCCGGCGCAGACTCGATGGGCCGAATGGCCTCCTTCTGTGCTGTACTATTCTATGATTCTGTGATTCTATATGTGGCATGCTGTCTTTGACTCAATCAAGTCCTGCAGTCATTAATGTTCCAGTACTGCAATATTGGGTCTTTCAGCTTCCAGGTTCTGTCAGGCCCCTTGGTGGAGTTACTTCGTGCCTGACCAGGCGGTATGGAATCTGGAGCGTCCGTGATTAATATTTCAGACACCTCTGGCTTCCCAGAGAGTGAACCACGGGCAGAACCCCTCAGTTGCAGTTGCTCCACTTATTTCAGAGATCCAGCCTTAACAGTATCACACGTGTCAGCTAGTGTCGGTGTCAGAAAGCACTTCCATCGATAAGAGAGCATGTGGCGAGAGGGCAGGCCGCTGTGGAACATGCTTGCCAACTCCAGGTTCTCACTAACTCAAATGTGCAGTTAGGGCCGCCAACCGTCCAGCGGTGTCCTGGAGGCTCCAGGAATTGACGGTTCATCTCCCAGACACCGTTGGAAGCAGCTCGGGAGAACAGTCATAGTGTCGTTTAAAAAAATAAAGCCTAGAAATTCAGTATAGCCACGTTTGGGGCGCTACAGCCGGGCGGCCGCTAAAGTTTGCGCCCGGCGCAACTTCGCGCCACCTTTGCCGATATTCAGTGGCATCGCCCCAAGAGGTTGCTGCTGCGCTAAAGCAGGCGATGCACGAATATCATTAGGCGCTAAGCCGGCGATCCGGGGCGCTAACACCGAGGACGGGCGCAGCGCAGGTGCGGCGAGTTGCTCAATGAAGGCAGACACGCTGGCGCCGGTCAGCTCTTAAAGGGGAAGGGTCGACTTGTTTGGCTGCCATGCCCTGCACACTGCAGCCCTGAAGCAAGGCCTGACCATTGCTGGTTCATCAGTTCTACGCCCTCAACCATGGGGAAGCCCGCTATTCTTCCAAAGCCGATTGCATGCTCTTGCTGCTTGTCCAGGGTCATGGGGAAGGAGATGTACTGACGTCTCCTTCTGAAAAGGGCATTGTTCACCTGGCGGATGCAGCAATGTACCGCGAACTGGGAGATGTTGGCAATGTCCCCAGTAGCAGATTGGAAGGAGCCAGTGGCATCGAAGTTGAGAGCCACCGTCACCTTCACTGCCACTGACAGAGACGTCCTGCTCCTCAGCTGTGGCTGCAGATCTCTGCGAAGCAGGTGGCAGATCTCAGTGACCACCTCCCTTCTGAATCGCATCCTCCGAACACACTGTGTTGTGTATGTAACCTGTTCCACCTTAAGAGAGCTTAAGCCTGTTCCACCTTAAGAGATGTACTACTTTCTCAGGCTGCTGTAGACGTAATACCGGGGGTGAACACACCGGTATATAAGCACTGTGCAGCAATCTTGTATTCAGTGTAGTCCCTACCTCCAACCAGTAAAGACCTGTTTTATTGTTACTGATTAAGTCTGAGTATTAATTACTTGAACAACTCACAGACTTAACACTGGCGACGAGTCGGTTCAAACCCTGCGGCAGTTATTCCACGGCGGCTTCGTCCAAAGACAGGACGTTGAAGAGAGGTTTCAATCCTCAACACCCCACTCAAAACTGAAGGGCAGCAGAAATCCTGACAGCTTCCAGCGACTGGAATCGACAGGCATTAGGACCCTGAAGCCTCCATAACCTCGTGGGTAAGCCGAGCAGCGTAGGCTGCAAAGACAGGGCCACCGATCGGGAGATAAGGGCGATCGCAATCCCTGATAAGAGCCGCGGTGAAACGCGCGAGCGGGTAAGCCAGAGCCCGGGAGGGAGCGAGCAAGAGCCGCGCGAGCGGGTGAGCCAGAGGCCGGGAGCCGCTTCAAGTGCGAGGCGCAGCGCGGGCCAGCGATCGGGACCAAAGATAAGGGCCGCACTCGGATTGAAAGGCGCAGCGTCGGCAGACACTGAAGGCGCGAGAGCCGCGGTGAAAAGCACGGGCCATCGATCGCGGCGGAGATAAGGGCCGCACTCGGGGCTGAAGGGAGACGGCGTCGGGGGACGGGTGAAGACCGCCAAGCGCGGGAAAACCGCCATTTTGTGGGCGGAGGACGACAGCAAGAGCGGGAAGCCGCCATCTTAATAGCAGTAAAAAAAAAAAAAATCTGATAAAGTACTACAATGCCTAAACACGGGAATATTAGCAACTTTGATAGTGACATCGAAGATTGGGCCATATATGTTGAACGAGTTAAAAATTATTGTAAGGCCAATAAAATTCGTGAGGCTGATAAAGCACTAACATTATTAAATTTAATGGGTGCGAAGACATACGGGCAATTGAAACACCTGTTATCACCAGATGAACCGGCGGATAAGACGTTCGATGAGATTGTTACTGTCCTGAAAGATCATCTAAACCCCACGCCGCTGATGCTAGCGGAACAATTTAAATTTTACGACAGAAGGCAGCTACAGCATGAAAGCAATGCTGAATATTTGCTGGAATTGCGTAAATTAGCGAAATATTGCCAGTTTGGAACGGGACTGACAGATGCACTACGAGACAAATTTGTGTGTGGTTTATTTAAACAGGATACACAAAAGCGACTGCTCGAGGAGAATGAGCTGACGCTTGAGAAGGCGGTCACTATGGCAGCAGCACACGAAGCCGCAGCGAGAGGCACGGCAGTAATGCAGCTACGGTCACCGGAGCTCAGTGCACACAAATTGGGTGTGAGTTCTGGCAAATGTTATCGTTGTGGAAAGACAACGCATGATCAGAACCAGTGTTGGTTTAAAAACCAAGAATGTAGAACTTGTGGTAGGCTTGGACATATAGCTAGAGTATGCAGGTCAGGGAAGAAGACCAGCAACAAGAAGTCACCGCAAGGAAAATACGCAAAAGTACACAAGGTGGCCGAACAGGAGTCCGATTCAGACGCTAGCAGTAATGAACTGGCTGGCTTAAGCAGTATTGAACTGGCTAGCTTAAGGGTACTCAACGTTGGTAAGGGTGCAGACCTCCAGACAATTTGGGTTACTCTTCAGATAGAAGGAGTCCAAGTAAAAATGGAATTGGACACTGGATTGGCATTGTCGGTCATGAATAAGAAAGATTACAGAAGGTTATTCCAACATATTCCCCTACAGGATACGGAGATTATATTGACAACCTACACGGGGCAGAGAGTGTACCCCATCGGGACAATAAAGGTTGCAGTGGCCAACAAGGGCGAAGGAAGTCAAATAATGGACTTATATGTGCTACCGGAGGGAGGTCCACCACTACTAGGCCGGGAGTGGTTTAGAAACATAAATATGGACTGGCATTCGCTAAAAGCCATAAAGAGTGAGAACTCGGTGCAGATAATCAGCCCAGACTCTAGAACTGATGATGGTAAGACCAACCCATGTGCAAAAGACAAAGTTTCAGCACAGAATTCCACTGAGCAACAACAACATAGTTTAACAGAGAATTCTGAGTCTGTCAAGTCTACTGATATGCACATTTTTGAGGGACACTGGGCTCGAACTCAACTCCATTTCAAACTACAACAGCAATTAGAACAAATGATTCGCCGTTTTGAGCAAGAGATGAATGAAATAAAAAAGTTCTTTGTTACAGAGTGGGAGAATCTGGAAAGTCAACAGAAGCAACTGATGGAGAAAATGGAGCAGGAGCACACCAACCATCTGCGCGAGGAGGCCGAACGAATCAAAGCTGATTCAGGTTCTGAAGGTGCGTGCCATAATCTGGTGTCAGAAGAGTTAACGGTCAGCCAACTCCTTCATATGCTGAGGGACAAGACTCTGAAATGGGAAAAACTTGAACACGAGCTGCGATCTTCAAAGGAAAAGGGTTCGGAGCTCTCAAAAGTCATTGAGATGGCTGATGTGACGACACAGACTGAAACGACTGCAACAGAGCAGCCATTGGATGCCAAAAGTACGCTGACTCACGTCAATGTAGAACAACAGACCGCTGAAACAGCTGCTCCGGTAGAGGGATTGCATAGTCCGATCAATCAATCTCCAAAGGAAGTTGAAGTATTAAAATCACAAATGAGGTCACTAGTAAACGACTTGCTGAAAGCCCAGAAAAAGCTGGATGCAGAGGTACACATGAAGAAGTCTCTTCAGGAAAGATGTCTGGATTTGGAACAAGAGCTGGCTAACGTCCAGCTGGGTATGGAGGAAATAGACGACCCTCTCACTGGTCTAGCTCAGGACGACACCGAATATTACCATGACCTGGTGGACGACACCGAATATTACGATGTCCTGTCCTGCCCAGCTTGTAACTTCGACTCCCAAAGTGCAGAAATCATGGAGGAGCACCGAAAGTCTACGGAACATCGGGAGAAGCTGGCTCTACGACGGAAACAGGAGGAAGAGAAGGAGGAACTGCGCATGCAGCTGGCAGCTGTGGCAGCTGACAATGGAGCCCAGAGAGTCTCCAAGAAGCAGAAAAGGAAAAGTAAAAACAGAAGATGACCCATCTGAACCATTATCACCTCTACCAGATCACACACGTGGTCCCTCCGAACGGAGCCAAATCAGTTCGGAAGTTCAAGCTGTTAAATCCATGAAAGGACTATTGAATGAGTAACGTGAACCGACTACACCACAGAGATTGAATCTGTGAACTGTTTTCCGCAGAGACTGAATCTGTGATATGTTACGTTAAACATGAAGTTATATATGTATATATGTTATTACGTTATGTTAAATGGGGGGGATGACTATAAAGCTAAGAAGGGAGGAGTGTTGTGTATGTAACCTGTTCCACCTTAAGAGAGCTTAAGCCTGTTCCACCTTAAGAGATGTACTACTTTCTCAGGCTGCTGTAGACGTAATACCGGGGGTGAACACACCGGTATATAAGCACTGTGCAGTAATCTTGTATTCAGTATAGTCCCTACCTCCAACCAGTAAAGACCTGTTTTTATTGTTACTCATTAGTCTGTGTCTTAATTAACTAAATAATTCACAGACTTAACAATTATGGCCATGGGCTGCCTCGGCTGAGGGTAGCACTGATGGTCCAGCTTCCTCTTCCTCCTTGCCTTCAGAGTCACAGTGGCAGCTTGAGGGCCCGCCTCCTCACCTGGCGAATCAGCATCTGAAAGCAGGGAGGTACAAGAGTTGCTTTAGCGTGAGGACACGGCGGCAGCGAGGGAGGCATGAGTGCTGCAATGCACTGTATTGGTTAGATAGTGGCAAAGGATGCTGGTGTGAGGCACAAGTGGAAGGAGAGAGGTCAAAAAGGTGCTGACCTTACCATTGCTGTCCAGAACGGGGTCGGCATCTCCAGTGGCGAAGGGGCCAATCATCCGGCCTGCCATAATCCGCTGGACTCACTGCTCCAGATCGGTGAGGGCTTGAAGGTGAGGCCGGCCTCCCCCGGTCCATTGCTGCTGCCTCCTGTTATGGGCCAGCTTGCCCTGCAAGAGAAAGGACGGGCTCTGAGTACAGTGTGAAGCCCTGATCTTGGCTGCACTGCCTCCCATGGTCAAATAGCCCTTACAGTGTGTAAAGTGCTGAATGTGCATGTGAGTTTCATGAAAGGCCCATAGGTGTTGGATGAGGGCTGGGCATTGGGGCTTTCAGGACCCTTTGGCCATAAAGTGAGGTGGACATGCAGGGATGAAGAGGATACTGAAAAGGGTACTCACCCTGACGACATGAGTGAGGTCGTTGAACTTCTTCCTGCATTGCACAGGGGTCCTAGGCACCATGCTGCTGGAGGTCACTCTGTGAGCCACCACCCTCCAAGCTTTGCGATAGTCGTTGGGCAGCGGCCTCCTGCCACTGTCCGGAAACAGGATAGATCGCCTGCGCTCCACCGCACCAACCAGAACCTGCAAGGCCCCCTCACTGAACCGCTGCGCTCGCTCCCTGGCCCTCTCCATGGTCCCAGGCATTAGAATGTGGCAGCAGGTCTGTCCAGGCCGAGAATCAGGGCTCTGATGCGCAGGGTGTGGCTGCAATCCAAGATCGAACCTCCCCTTTAAGAGCTGACCGGCGCCAGCGTGTCTGCGTGCAATTGCTAACTGGCCGCACCTGCGCTGCGCCCGCCCTCGGTGGTAGCGCCTCGCTCCTCCAGCTTCGCGCCTTAAGACAGTCGTGCAGCGCCTGTTTTAGCGCTCCAAGCACCTCCTGGGGCGAAGCAGGTCAATTTACCAGTAGGTGGCGATAATTTGCGGCGGGTGCTAAATTTCACGCCTGCTCGAGTATTACGCCCCGAACGTGGCGATACTGAATTTCTCCCCCTGAGTGTCTCCGCTTCTACCACTTCCATCTGCAGCGAGTTCCAGGTCCTCACCACTCACTGTGTAAAAAAGCTTTTCCTCACGTCCCCCTGTATCTCTTGCCCAAAACCTTAAATCTGTGTCCCCTAGTCCTTGTACCATCAACTAGTGGGAACAGCCTTTCCCCGTCTAGCCTATCCAAACCCGTCATAATCTTGTACACCTCTATCAAATCACCCTGCAACCTCCTTTGCGCTAATGAAAACAAATCCAGCTTCTCCAACCTGTCCTTGTAGCTAAGATCCCTCATCCCCGGAACCGGAACTAGTAAATAAAACACTTAGGCCTAGAAATTCAGTTGTTTGCGCCAGCCGCTAGCGCCTTAGGAGGAGGAGATGTGGGGCGCTAGGCGGCTAGCGGCCGGGCGCAGCGCGATCTGCGCCTCTCCCCAACTTCAGTAAAGATTTAGCGGCGGCGCAAAGCCTTTGCGCGCGCTCAGCTGCGCGCGCAGATCCTGACGTCATTTCATCATGTAACGCCCTTTGTGCGCCCCGAACCGGAAATTCAGTGGCGCCGCCCTTCTTTGCGCCTGGCGCCCCCAGCGACTGGTAGAGGGGAACGGTTCCCAGTCGCTGCGGGGCGCGGGTGGCGCTATTTAAAGGGGACTCCTCCTGCAGTATAAGTGGCAGCCATTTTGTGCCAATCCCTCTGTGTGAGAGACGGATATTTGGAGAGACAAAGGCAGAGAGCTTTCTGCTTTAACTCAGCGCTTGCACAGGTACTTGTGGCTTCAGGCCAGAGATTTGCACTTGGATTTCACTTTCAGTGCCATAGCCTTGAGTTGCCACATATAATGGGGGCTGCAATGGGTGGAAACGTTGGCTTTCTGCATTGCATTCAAAGGGATCAGAGATGCCGTGAGAGAGTGCCAGTCATGGCCAGACAGAGATTGGCCAACAGGCGTTGGCAAGGAGGCCTTACCCACCCAGGGTATACCGCCAGCAGTTCTCATATCTGAACATGTCTGAGGAGCAGTGTGTTAAGTCTGTGAGTTGTTCAAGTAATTAATACTCAGACTTAATCAGTAACAATAAAACAGGTCTTTACTGGTTGGAGGTAGGGACTACACTGAATACAAGATTACTGCACAGTGCTTATATACCGGTGTGTTCACCCCTGGTATTACGTCTACAGCAGCCTGAGAAAGTAATACATCTCTTAAGGTGGAACAGGCTTAAGCTCTCTTAAGGTGGAACAGGTTACATACACAACACTCCTCCCTTCTTAGCTTTATAGTCATCCCCCCCCATTTAACATAACGTAATAACAGATATACATATATAACTTCATGTTTAACGTAACATATCACAGATTCAGTCTCTGCGGAAAACAGTTCACAGATTCAATCTCTGTGGTGTAGTCGGTTCACGTTACTCATTCAATAGCCCTTTCATGGATTTAACAGCTTGAACTTCCGAACTGATTTGGCTCCGTTCGGAGGGACCACGTGTGTGATCTGGTAGAGGTGATAATGGTTCAGATGGGTCATCTTCTGTTTTTACTTTTCCTTTTCTGCTTCTTGGAGACTCTCTGGGCTCCATTGTCAGCTGCCACAGCTGCCAGCTGCATGCGCAGTTCCTCCTTCTCTTCCTCCTTTCTTCGTAGTAGAGCCACCTTCTCCCGATGTTCCGTAGACTTTCGGTGCTCCTCCATGATTTCTGTATGGTGGGAGTCGAAGTTACAAGTTGGGCAGGACAGGACATAGTAATATTCGGAGTCGTCCGACAGGTCAGCGAGAGGGTCGTCTATTTCCTCCATACCCAGCTGGACGTTAGCCAGCTCTTGTTCCAAATCCAGATATCTTTCCTGAAGAGACTTCTTCATGTGTACCTCTGCATCCAACTTTTTCTGGGCTTTCAGCAAGTCGTTTACTAGTGACCTCATTTGTGATTTTAATACTTCAACTTCCTTTGGAGATTGATTGATCGGACTATGCAATCCCTCTACCGGAGCAGCTGTTTCAGCGGTCTGTTGTTTTACATTGACGTGAGTCAGCGTACTTTTGGCATCCAATGGCTGCTCTGTTGCAGTCGTTTCAGTCTGTGTCGTCACATCAGCCAGCTCAATGACTTTTGAGAGCTCCGAACCCTTTTCCTTTGAAGATCGCAGCTCGTGTTCAAGTTTTTCCCATTTCAGAGTCTTGTCCCTCAGCATATGAAGGAGTTGGCTGACCGTTAACTCTTCTGACACCAGATTATGGCACGCACCTTCAGAACCTGAATCAGCTTTGATTCGTTCGGCCTCCTCGCGCAGATGGTTGGTGTGCTCCTGCTCCATTTTCTCCATCAGTTGCTTCTGTTGACTTTCCAGATTCTCCCACTCTGTAACAAAGAACTTTTTTATTTCATTCATCTCTTGCTCAAAACGGCGAATCATTTGTTCTAATTGCTGTTGTAGTTTGAAATGGAGTTGAGTTCGAGCCCAGTGTCCCTCAAAAATGTGCATATCAGTAGACTTGACAGACTCAGAATTCTCTGTTAAACTATGTTGTTGTTGCTCAGTGGAATTCTGTGCTGAAACTTTGTCTTTTGCACATGGGTTGGTCTTATCATCATCAGTTCTAGAGTCTGGGCTGATTATCTGCACCGAGTTTTCACTCTTTATGGCTTTTAGCGAATGCCAGTCCATATTTATGTTTCTAAACCACTCCCGGCCTAGTAGTGGTGGACCTCCCTCCGGTAGCACATATAAGTCCATTATTTGACTTCCTTCGCCCTTGTTGGCCACTGCAACCTTTATTGTCCCGATGGGGTACACTCTCTGCCCCGTGTAGGTTGTCAATATAATCTCCGTATCCTGTAGGGGAATATGTTGGAATAACCTTCTGTAATCTTTCTCATTCATGACCGACAATGCCAATCCAGTGTCCAATTCCATTTTTACTTGGACTCCTTCTATCTGAAGAGTAACCCAAATTGTCTGGAGGTCTGCACCTTTACCAACGTTGAGTACCCTTAAGCTAGCCAGTTCAATACTGCTTAAGCCAGCCAGTTCATTACTGCTAGCGTCTGAATCGGACTCCTGTTCGGCCACCTTGTGTACTTTTGCGTATTTTCCTTGCGGTGACTTCTTGTTGCTGGTCTTCTTCCCTGACCTGCATATTCTAGCTATGTGTCCAAACCTACCACAAGTTCTACAATCTTGGTTTTTAAACCAACACTGGTTCTGATCATGCGTTGTCTTTCCACAACGATAACATTTGCCAGAACTCACACCCAATTTGTGTGCACTGAGCTCCGGTGACCGTAGCTGCATTACTGCCGTGCCTCTCGCTGCGGCTTCGTGTGCTGCTGCCATAGTGACCGCCTTCTCAAGCGTCAGCTCATTCTCCTCGAGCAGTCGCTTTTGTGTATCCTGTTTAAATAAACCACACACAAATTTGTCTCGTAGTGCATCTGTCAGTCCCGTTCCAAACTGGCAATATTTCGCTAATTTACGCAATTCCAGCAAATATTCAGCATTGCTTTCATGCTGTAGCTGCCTTCTGTCGTAAAATTTAAATTGTTCCGCTAGCATCAGCGGCGTGGGGTTTAGATGATCTTTCAGGACAGTAACAATCTCATCGAACGTCTTATCCGCCGGTTCCTCTGGTGATAACAGGTGTTTCAATTGCCCGTATGTCTTCGCACCCATTAAATTTAATAATGTTAGAGCTTTATCTTGGTCACGAATTTTATTGGCCTTACAATAATTTTTTACTCTTTCAACATATATGGCCCAATCTTCGAGGTCACTATCAAAGGTGCTAATATTCCCGTGTTTAGGCATTGTAGATTTGCAATTTCTCAGATTTTATTTTCTTTACTTGTTATCAAAGATGGCGGCTTCCCACTCTTGCCGTCGTCCTCCGCCCACAAAATGGCAGTTTTCCCGCGCTTGGTGGTCTTCACCCGTCCCCCGACGCCGTCTCCCTTCAGCCCCCGAGTGCGGCCCTTATCTTCGCCGCGATCGCCCGAGTGCGGCCCTTATCAGCGGATGCGATCGATGGCCCGGCTGCGCCTCGCACTTGAAAGCGGCCCGGCCCTTATCAGTGCTTGCGATCGATGGCCCGGCTGCGCCTCGCACTCCAAAGCCCTTATCTCCCGATCGCGATCGATGGCCCGCGCTGTGCACCGCGGCTCTCGCGCCTTCAATTTCTGCAGCCGCTGCCCTTTGAGCCCGAGTGCGGCCCTTATCGGTGGTTGCGATCGATGGCCCGGCTGCGCCCCTCACTTCAAAGCGGCCCGGCCCTTATCTGCCGATCGCTATCGCCCTGTACCTCTGTCTTCCCCAGCCCTGTCTTCTACTCCGGTTCACAAGCTGATGGAGGCTTCAGGGTCCTAATGCCTGTCGCTTCCAGTGGGGTGGTGTGGTTTGAAACCTCTCTTCAACCGCCGTGGAATAACTGCCGCAGGGTAAGAACCTGACTCGTCGCCAGTGTTAAGTCTGTGAATTATTTAGTTAATTAAGACACAGACTAATGAGTAACAATAAAAACAGCTCTTTACTGGTTGGAGGTAGGGACTATACTGAATACAAGATTACTGCACAGTGCTTATATACCGGTGTGTTCACCCCCGGTATTACGTCTACAGCAGCCTGAGAAAGTAGTACATCTCTTAAGGTGGAACAGGCTTAAGCTCTCTTAAGGTGGAACAGGTTACATACACAACAATAATGGGGACACGTCTTCCCTGGAGGGGAGCAGGGGGGAATGGTCTGAGGAGGGTGAAGCTCCGGGGCCCAGCGGGCTGCAGCAACACGGGGGGTGCGGGGGGGGTGGTAGGTGTTAGATCCGTGATTCTGAGAGTATGCTGTTTTCCAATAACTACACGGATGCTGTAACTTAACAATCAACAGGTGTTTACTGGAGTAGGGTAGTCTCAAGACTGGGGGTACAGAGGCATGCTCAAGGCTTATAGACAGGTGTGGTCACTGCCGGTACTACAGTATACAGGAGCTGTAAAAGTAGTTCTCTCTTAAAAGGTACATACACTACAATTCCTCCCCTTTTAGATTAGCAGTACCCATAATATTCAAATAACAATTAACACTTTAACATGCACATTAAACAACAATAGTCCATTTATAGATTCAGTCTTTGGGGCGGCTTCCTGATCCTTTCTGGATAGCGCCTTTCCTGAGGTTCTTGTTCTTGGTGCGGAGGCGATTCTGGCCCCTTTTCGTCGGTTAGTTCATCAGTTTCCACTGCTACTGGTTCTGAGGTAGATGCTACCGGTATGTCGGGTTCATCCCCAGGTACTCGAGACATGGGGTTGACTCGTTCCTGTGACGCTAAGATCTGATCGACGTGGCGTCTCACAATGTTCTCCCCGACATCCACTGTGTACATTAATGGCCCCTGCCTTGTGCATATCGTTCCGGGTTGCCATTTCTCTGTTCGGTAGTCACAGGCCAAGACTGGTTGTCCTACATTGAAGCTCCTTGTCGGCTTCTCATTGATGTGCTGGAATTGTTTGTCCTCAACATTTCTTCGCACATTTGGTCTGAGCAAGTCCAGACGAGATCTCAAGCTTCGGTTAAAGAACATCATGGCCGGGGTCTGGTTGGTAACTGCATGTGTCGCATTTCTGTAGGCCAATAGGAAATTGTCCACCTTATGCTGTAGTGGAATTTCATCGTCGCACATGGCCTTTATCGCCTTTTTAAAGGTTTGTACGAACCTCTCAGCCAATCCATTTGTGGCTGGATGATACGGGGCGGATGTGTAATGCCTTACCCCATTCCTTCTCATAAATTTCCGAAACTCTTCGGACACAAACTGTGGTCCATTATCAGAGCAAATCTGCTCTGGCAAGCCATTCCTGGCAAATATGGTCCGTAGGACTGCAATCGTTTTCTCTGTAGTGGTTGAGGACATTTTTATCACCTCAGGCCATTTTGAGTGAGCATCCACTGCTATTAAGAACATTGGGTCCATGAATGGACCAGCAAAATCAATATTCACCCGTTGCCATGGAGAGGAGGGCCACTCCCATGGGTGTAGAGGGGCATGTGGTGGTGCATTTTGGACCTTCTGGCATCCTAAGCAGCTCTTGGTTAGGTCCTCGATTTGTTGATCGATCCCCGGCCACCACACATAAGCCCAAGCAAGTCTTTTCATTTTCACCCCTCCCAGATGACCTTCATGAAGCTCATTTAGCACTCTCTCCCTTAACTTGGGTGGAATCACCACTCTGGATCCACACATCACTGTCCCCTGGCATACTGACAGCTGCTCTCTTCTGGATGAGAATGCTGGCAACAGGGAGTTGCCATGTGTTGGCCATCCCCTCACCGTCAAATCATATGCCCGAGACAGCGTCGGATCATTGCGGGTCTCCTTCTCTATATCCGCGTTAGTTACTGGCAATTGTTCAATTATTGATGAATAAAATATCTCGATAAGGTCCACTGCTAGTGCTTCCTCCACCGTAGGCAGTGGCAGGCGTGATAGCCCATCAGCGTTTCCATGCTGTTTCATGCCTTTATATTCTATTTCATATTGGTTCGCCCCTAGAAAAAGGGACCATCTTTGTAACCGTTGTGCAGTCATCACCGGAACGCCCTTCTTTGGATTAAAGATGGAGACAAGTGGTTGGTGGTCAGTCAGCAAGGTGAACTTCTGCCCATGCAGATAGTGGTTGAATTTTTTTACTCCCCATACTAGGCTGAGGGCCTCCCTGTCAATCTGGGCATAGTTGCGCTCGGCTGAGGTTAGTGACCGAGACGCAAAGGCTACTGGCCTCTCCAACCCGTCTGGGAATTTGTGCGACAGCACCGCTCCAATACCATAGGGTGATGCATCACATGCCAAACGAATTGGTAGTGCTGGGTTGAAATGGGCCAACACCTCTTTTGATGTGATCAATTCTTTGCACTTATGGAAAGCTCGTTTACGTTCGTCATTCCACTTCCATGGTACCCCTGTTTGCAGTAGGGTGTTCAGTGGGTGTAATACCGTAGACAAATTTGGTAAGAACTTATGGTAGTAGTTCACCAGTCCGAGGAACGACCTCAGTTGTGACACATTTTCCGGTGCTGGAGCCTTGACTACTGCCTCAATCTTTTCAGGGGACTTATGTAACCCCTCTTTATCAATAACATGGCCACAATACGAGATCTGCTTCTGGAAAAACTCGCACTTGTGGCGATTAGCTCGTAGCCCATATTCCTTTAATCTAGTGAGCACCTTCTCCAAGTTGGCGAGGTGATCACTGTCATTTTCGCCCGTGACCAGGATGTCGTCCAAATAACACTGGGTCCCTGGAATCCCTTGCAGGACTTGATCCATCGCCCTTTGCCAAATAACCGAAGCCGATGCTACCCCAAACACCAGCCGGTTGTATTGGTAGAGACCTTTATGAGTGTTGATCATGAGGTATTGTTTCGAGGCTTCTTCTACCTCCATTTGCAAGTATGCCTGGGCTAGATCAATTTTGGTGAAGCGTTTACCTCCAGATAGCGAGGTGAAAATATCCTCAATTCGTGGAAGCGGATATTGTACCGTGTGAAGGACTGGGTTCACTTTCACCTTAAAATCCCCACAGATGTGGACCTTCTTTGGTTCCCCAGGCGTATTACTCAACGACCTCTTCATTACAGGAACAATGGGTGTAGCCCACTCGCTCCAGTCTACTTTGGACAGTACTCCTGAACGTTCCAACCCTTCCAGCTCTGCTTCGACGGCTGGGCGGATCGCATAAGGCACTGGTCTGGCCTTAAGAAACTTTGGGCTTGCATTTTCCCCTATTTTAATCATTGCTGTTATGCCTTTTAGTGTTCCGAGCCACTCCTGGAACACTTCTTTTGTGTTAGTTAGCATTTTTGACAGTCGTCCAGGTGTGACGTCGTCATCCTTTTTGGCCTCAACCTTCAGTGCCTGTATGGAATGCCAATCTAATTGTATCTTCCGGATCCATTCACATCTTAGTAGTGGTGGTCCTCCATCTGGCAATACATATAGGTCCATTTTAGTTATTTCCTGGCCTTTGTATATCACTTTCACCCTTATTTTTCCTTTGGGGTAGACTTTTTGCCCCGTGTACTTCATCAAGACAATCTCTGTAGCTTTCAAGGGTATATGTGAAAATAGCCGCTTGTAGTCCCTTTGGTTTATAACTGTTAGGGCTGATCCTGTGTCCAATTCCATTTTCACTTGGACTCCGTCTATCTTGAGTGTAACCCAGATAGTCTAGTGATCCATCATTTTGGTTACCTTATGTAGTTTCAGACAACCCAGCTCCTTGCTTCCGGAGTCTGTATCACTTTTCTGTTCGTCTGAACTACTCTCCATCACCTTATGTACCTTTTTGTACTTCTCCTGTGGAGATTTCTTGCTGTTGGTTTTCTTCCCAGACCTGCAGACTCTTGCTATGTGTCTTGCTTTTCCACACTGTCTGCACACTTGGTCCTTGAACCAACAATCCTTCTGGTCATGTGTTGTTCTGCCGCAGCGATAACACTTCCCTGTTCCATATGACATTTCATTGGTGCCATATTCTTGCAGTCTCCGTTGTACCTCTGCAGCGCCCCTTGCGGCTGCTTCGTGTGATACTGCCATGCTGAAAGCCTTGTCCAGCGTAAGATCCTTTTCTGATAGAAGCCGTCTCTGAGTTCCTTCACTTTGAAGCCCACACACAAACTTGTCCCTTAACGTATCTGCTAGTCCCACTCCAAACTGGCAGTGCTTCGATAGCTTGCGCAGTTCCGTTAAGTACTTAGCATTACTTTTGTCTTTATGCTGGTTCCTTTTATGGAACTTAAATCTTTCTGCTATCAGCAGCGGTGTGGGGTTTAAGTGGTCCTGTAGAATTTCTACTATGCTTTCGAAGTTCTTATTCACGGGCTTCTCTGGGGTTATTAAGTTTCGCAGTAAGCCATAAGTTTTTGCACCCATGGAATTTAACAAAACCAGTGCTTTCCTAGCATCTGGCACTTCATTCGCCCTGCAGTACACCTCAATATGTTCCACAAATGTCGCCCAATCTTTGACTTCATTGTCGAATGTAGAGATACTGCCACTCTTCGGCATCCCTGGGTGTGATTTAACTGTCAAAAATGGCGTCTCCCGCTCCCTCGCTTCTTCTCCGCTGGCACAAAATGGCGTCTCCCGCGCTTTCCTTTCTTCCCGCGCTCGCCCTTCTTCTCCGCTGCGGCTTCTAAACATGGCATCTCCCACGCTCTTCCTTCTTCTCCGCGGCTCAATGGCGTCTCCCGCGCCCTCCCTTCTTCTCCCCGTGGACACTGTTCAGCCCTTGAGCCCTGGCTGTGCTCTGCGCGTTTTTTTCTGTGCGCCTTTCCTGTTTCCGCCGCTCGGTCCTGAACCCGGCTGCTGCTTTACCCTCTCTCTCTCTGTTTTGTTTTTCCTCGACGCTGCTCAGTTTTCAACCCCCGGCTGCGCCCTGTGCGCTTCACCCTCTCTCTTACCCCGTCAACGCTGCTCGGCTTTTTCTCTGCCGTCAGTCGGCTCCAGCCGCCGCTGTCCGGGAAGGGTCTGCGCTGTACCTGTTGTCAGTCTGTTGCTGATCGTCGTGGCTTGGGAACCAAGCCCGGCTCTCAACAGCCTCCCCTGCGATGTTCACTCTCTGCCGGACGACTGGGCGGTTGCTTGTGGTCGACGCCCGTGCTTCTGGCCTCGGCTTTCTTCCACCGCCCTCCCGGAGCGAATCCTCGAAGGGAAATGCAGAGTTGCAGGTAGATTCGAATCGACACTCGTCGCCACTGTTAGATCCGTGATTCTGAGAGTATGCTGTTTTCCAATAACTACACGGATGCTGTAACTTAACAATCAACAGGTGTTTACTGGAGTAGGGTAGTCTCAAGACTGGGGGTACAGAGGCATGCTCAAGGCTTATATACAGGTGTGGTCACTGCCGGTACTACAGTATACAGTAGCTGTAAAAGTAGTTTTCTCTTAAAGGTACATACACTACAGTAGGGAAGCTCGGCGGCCTTCTCCCCGGAAGGAGAGTCTGGCCTCGAGTCCTGCTACAGTGAGCGCAGAAGAGGTGCGGCTCCTCGCTGAAATGAGCGCCCAGACAGAGCACAGGCACACTGAGCTCATGGCTGCAGTGGCAAGGATGCCTTAATCCATTGAGTCACTGGCAAGGAGTGTCCAGGACTTCGGCGCAGCACTGGCAAGGAGTCTGCAGGACTTCGGCGCAGCACAGGCAAGGAGTCTCCAGGACTTCGGCGCAGCACAGGCAGCACAGGCAGCTTCCACGCAAGTGCTTAGTGGTGCAATGCAGTCAGTGGCTGATCTGATGCAGACGCAGATTGAGGCCACACGAGCACTGACTGCTGCCACCCTCGCTGGATCGGGCACGAATTGCCGGGGCCCTTGCCGCGCCGCAGCAGGCCAGCAGTCTGTGCTTCAGCAGATTGCTCCGCATGCTGCAGTGCTGCCCCGTAGGAGTGCCACTGTGTCGTCCGACCAAGGAGTGGCTGTCCTCTGTCAGGATGGCAGCATTCCTGCTGCCAACACTGTCACTTCTCCACTGCAGCTGCCACCACCTGTAGGACAGATTGCTGCCGCCCATGCAGAGTTGGAGCAGTCAGCAGCCGGGCCATCCAGGCCCAGAGCTGGTCCAGGCCGTACCTCAAGAGCATCTGCCAACTCAGTTTCTGACACTCAGCAGCCTTCCCCCAGCCTTGCTGCAGCCACTGGGGTCCCATTGCGGAGGAGCTGCAGGGTGGGAAGGGGCCAATCTCGTAAGCGAAGCAGATCACCCTCGAAGGGCAAAAAGTAGGAGGTGTGGCAAAATGCTGTTAAATTTTTTATTGAAGACCGAGGATCGTGGTCATTCTTTGGTTACTCTTTTGTTCATTGTCTCCAGGTTGTGAGAGCCAGTTATGTGTCTGACTACTTTTTTGGGGGTTTCTCTCTATTACTTTGTCATGCAGGAAGGGCACACAGTTTGTTAAATAAAGAAGTGTCTTTATTCAGAATGTGCATGTTTGCTCTTTGAACTATTTGTTGCCTTGACCGGCTTAGGGGTTGCGGAATGGTTCCATTCATGTTCTTTCAATTGCACAAGCCATTCCCTCAGAGGGGGCCTAGAACTGACTTGCAATAAGCCGCTGATGGATGGCCCTTGCACTTTGTGCCTCCCTCCCGTCTTGGTGCTCCTCCTCCTCCTCCTCTGCTGGCGCTCCAATGTCTGGTGGCAGTGGCTGAGTCCTGAGGATTGCCAGGTTATGCAGCATGCAGCACACTACAACAAAATGGGAGACTCGCTCAGGTGAGTACTGAAGGGCTCCCCCGGAATGGTCCAGACAGCGGAACCATTGCTTGAGCACACTGATTGTGTGCTCAATGATGTTCCTGGTCGTTTGATGGCTCTCATTGTATAGTTCTTCAGCAGGGGTGCTGGGCGCACGGAGCGGGGTCATCAGTCAGGTGCACAGAGGATAGCCCTTGTCCCCAAGAAGCCAGCCTCCTGGGTGAGCTGGGGCTTCGAAAAGGTCTGCCACAGAAGTCTGGCACAGGATGAAGGCACCATGGCTGCTGCCTGGAAAGCGGGCATTGACAGCGAGTATCAGCTGTCTGTGGTCACACACCAACTGGACGTTCAACGAATGGAACCCCTTCCGGTTGCGGTAATCCTCGGCACTCTCTTGCGGCGCCCGTAAAGCCACATGCATGCAGTCAATGGCGCCCTGGACCATGGGGAAGCCCGCTATTCTTGCAAATCCCATTGCACGCTCTTGCTGCTTGTCCAGGGTCATGGGGAAGGAAATGTACTGACGTCTCCTTTTAAAGAGGGCATTCGTGACTTGACGGATGCAGCAATGCACCGCGAACTGGGAGATATTGGCAATGTCCCCAGTAGCGGATTGGAAGGAGCCGGTGGCATAGAAGTTGAGAGCCACTGTGACCTTCACTGCCACCGACAGAGACGTCCTGCTCCTCAGTTGAGGCTGCAGATCTGGCTGAAGCAGGTGGCAGAGCTCAGTGACCACCTCCCTGCTGAATCACAGCCTCTGAAAACACTGCTCCTCAGACATGTTGAGGTATGAGAACTGTTGGCGGAAAACCCTGGGACTGTAAGGTCTCATGTGCCGCCGCCTGTTGGCCCTCTTCCGTCTGGCCATGATCGGCACTCTCTCTCGGCATCTCTGTGCCCTCTCAATGTAATGGAGAAGCCCAACGTTTCCACCCATTGCAGCCCCCATAGTATGTGGCCACTCAAGGTTATGCCAGTGAAAAAGCAAACCAACTACAAAGTTCTGGGCTGAAGCCAGAAGTACCTCTGCGAGCGCTGACTCAATGCAGAAAGCTCTCTCCCTTTGTCTCTCTGCAAATCTCTCTCTCTCTCACAGAAGGAGTGGTCCAAAAATGACTACCACAAAGAAGCCAGGAAGAGCCCCCTTTAAATAGCGCCCCCCCCCAGCCCCACAGCGACTGGGAACCATTCTAGTCAACCAGTCGCTGGGAGTGCCAGGCAGAAAGGAGGGGAACGCCACTGAATTTCCGGTTTGGGGCGCCCCAAGGGCGTTGCACCATGAAATGACGTCAGGAGCTGCACGCGAAGCTGAGCGGGCATTGCGGTTTTGCACCGCCGCTAAATGTCCGCTCAATTTCGTGAGAGGCGCAGGTCTCGCCGCGCCTGGGCGCTAGCCGCCTCGCGCCCCACTTATCGCCCTCTTAAGGCGCTAACGGGTGACGCAAACAACTGAATTTCTCCCGATGTTTTGAAGGGGAGACTAGATAGGCACTTGAGGGAGATAAACTTGCAGGGCTACGGGGATAGAGTGGGAGAATGGGACTGACTGGATTGCTCTGCAGAGAGCTGGCACGGACTCGATGGGCTGAATGGCCGTTCTGTGCTTCTATGTTATGACTCTATGGGGGAGAAACTCGGTATCGCCCCGTTTGGGGCGCAATTATCGGCTGGGTGCAAATTTTAGCGCCTGCCGCTAATTATCGCCTCCGACTGCAAACATGGCTTCCATCGCCCTCGGAGGTGATTGGAGCGCCAAATCAGGCGCTACACACCTCTCTTAAGGCGCTAACGCCGAGGAGCGAGGCGCTATCTCAGAGCGCTGGTGAAGCTCATGTGATGTCAGTCAGCAATGGAACAGAGACACACTGGCGCCGGCCAGTTCTTAAAGGGGAGGGTCGATCTTGCTCTCTATCCACACCCTGCTCATTGCAACCTTGAATCTCGGCCTGGAGAGACCTGTACATCAAATCTGCTGGAAAGAACAATGGAGAGACCCAGGGAAAGAGCTCAGAGTGCAGCCCCCATAGTCTCTTCTAAATCGATGCAAGGAAGGTCAAATCAAAATGAACCTGCAAAGTGCTGCTCAGTACCCAAAACTCCTTCACACAGCGTTGAATCTCTCCAGAAGTCTCTCTCTCTTTCTCAGAATGCGTGGTGCAAAAATGTCACCGACAAAAAATGGCAGGAAGCATTCGCCTTTAAATAGCGTTTCCCCAGTCCCTTTACGACTGCAAAACGTTCCCCTCAACCTGTCTTTGCTAGCGGCAGGCGGTAAGGCAGGGGACGCCACTCAATATCCGGTCTGGGGGCGCTACCGGGGCTTTGCACGCTCGACTGACGTCACGATCATCAGGCACAGGAGACCGTGGCGGTAGTGTTTAACGCTGCTGCAAAATGTCTGGTCAATTTCGCGAGCGGCACAAACAATGCCGCACCCGGGCGCTAGTTGTTTTGCGCCTCATTAACGCCCTCCTAGGGTGTTAACAGGAGGCGCAAAGCAACCGAATTTTTCCCCCTATGACTATTTTGTAGATTTGAAAAAGAGGCTGTTTGACAGGCAGTCGAGAATCATCTAATCAGCTAATGAAGTCTGTTTGCCTTCCAGTTGCTGGGGAAGGCGGTGTACAGCGAGGATGGACATTTTAGGCAATCGATGGTGGAAGTGTGGGGGCGGGGCGGTTGGAGACAGGAGGTCATGTGATGAATCCTCCAGGAATATGTCTGACCAGAGTTGGCAACCCTACGTGCACTACAGTTTCACCAGTGAGTGAGAGAGGGAATTACATGACATCCAATTACAACAACTTGCATTTATATAGCACCTTTAAAGTAGTAAAACATCCCAAGGTGCTTCACAGGAGTGTTGTCAGACAAAATTTGACACCGAGCCATATAAGGAGCTATCAAGACAGGTGAGGTCACAGGGGTAGTTTTTAAGGAGTGTCTTAAAGGAGGAGTGAGGCAGAGAAGTTTTGGGCGGAAAATTCCAGAGCTTAGGACCTAGGCTAGGCAGCTGATGGCACAGTGGATGCGCAAGAGGCCAGAATTGGAGGAGCCGCAAAGATCCACAGAATACTGAGCCTCTCAGAGCCACAACAAACAGGAAGATTTGAGGAGTGGTAAGCGAATACCTGAAGGGCTCTGACTCTTTGTTTTACGTTCCTGTGCCCATCTCAAATGTTTGTCTGTTTTCCTCATCACTCAGCCAGTGTAGGGAATGCCGAGAAGGGACTTCCTCCACAACAGAGCATTAGGCCTTCCACACGGATACGCTGCGTTGAGTCCCTGTCGTTTTTATTACCTTTTGTTTTCAGCACACAGACATGTCGCTCTCACACAATTAGTCTCAGGAGTCAGCCGGGTGTGGTTAAAACACATCCACAAGGCAGTTTGGCATTTTCTCGGGAAATGGATGGAAATTAAAATCGGGAGAGATGTATAACAGGTGGCTGAATTGATCTTACCCATTTTACACTATCAGCCAAAATGAAAATTACTCCACGTGTGTGCATGCAGTGTATTCACTCCCTCTGATGCCTGTGTAAATGGTGACTGTGTGTGTGCAGCGTGCCCAGTCCCACAACCTTGTTCTGCTCCAGCTAAAGGAACACCATCATCTAGAAAACAAGGTTCATTACTGGGTCTCCTCTAAAATCTCAGGGTAAAGAGCAATGAGCTTCAGTGGGCTTTCCTGGTCCTCAATTGTTCTTATTCAAGCTAATACGGCCGGATGATTTAAATTAGTGAAAAGTAAATTTCCACTATAGGGTTAACAAACAAAAGCCAGCACATATTTTTTTAAAGGCAAATCGTATTTGGCTAACTTGATTGAGTTCTTTGATGAAGTAACGGAGCGGGTTGATGAGTGTAGTGCACTTGAAGTTGTGTATATGGACTTTCAGAAGGCATTTGACATAATAGGCTTGTTAGCAAAATTAAAGCCCATGGGATCAAAGGGACAGTGGCAGCATGGATACAACATTGGCTAAGGAGCAGAAAGCAGAGAGTAGCTGTGAACAGTTGTTTTTCAGACTGGAGGGAAGTATACAGTGGTGTTCCCCAGGGGTCGGTATTAGGATCACTGCACTTTTTGATATTTATTAATGATCTAGACATGGGTATATGTAAAGTCTGTAGGTATTATGGCGAATTAATACACAGACTACAAGAGTAACTTTAACAGGACTTTACTATTCGAAGGTCAGGGCGAATCTGCCCAATAAATCCTGACACAGCACTTATATACTGGTGTGGTCACCGTCGGTATTACAGTATACAGCAGCCAAGATAAAGTAGTGCCACACCTAAAATAGTTCTCTTAAAGGTGGACGGTTACATACAATAGTTCTCTTAAAGGTAGAACAGTTACATACACTACAATCCTCCCTTTTTAGCTTACAACATACTTATTCCCCATTAACATAACATCATAACATATATACAACTTATGCAAAACAGTTCACATATTCAGTCTCTCTGGAGGCTTCCTGACTCTGTCCGGATAACGCCTCGGTGGTGTAGTAGTTTTCGGCGGGGTAGTAGGTTCTTCTGGCAAGGTCGATTCGGCTTGAAGGACAGTGTCAGGTTCATCTGATTCCAGTATTACCAGATCGGAGGTAGGTGCTCGGGGTATCTCTGCTTCAACATTAGCCGTGTAAGGTTGTGGAGTAGGTTGGTCCTTTGTGGATGACCCTATGATCTGGTCAACATGGCGCCTTATTATGCTGTCACCAATGTCCACGGTATACATCAGCGGCCCTAGCCTTTTCCCAATAGTTCCAGGCTGCCATTTCTCGGTACGGTAGTCCCGGGCCAAAACTTGTTGACCTATCTGAAAGGATCTAGTTGGCCTTTCATTCATGCCCTGAAATTGCCGGTTCTCTACGTCCCTTCTGACGTTTGGCTTAATCAAATCCAGCCGGCATCTTAGTCTTCTATTGAAAAACATCATGGCGGGAGTTTGGTTTGTGACCGCATGTGTTGCATTCCTGTACGCCAACAAGAAGTTATCTACCTTGTGTTGTAGGTTGATGTCTTCATTACCCATGGCCTTTATGGCCTTCTTGAAGGTCTGGACAAACCTTTCAGCTAATCCATTGGTGGCGGGATGGTATGGGGCTGACGTGTAGTGCTTGACCCCATTCCTTTTTAAGAACTTCCTGAATTCTTCGGACACAAATTGCGGTCCATTATCAGAACAGATCTGTTCCGGCAGCCCATTCCTGGCAAATATGGTCCTTAATACTGTGATGGTTTTTTCCGTGGTGGTGGAGGACATCTTTATTACCTCCGGCCACTTGGAGTGTGCATCCACCGCGATTAGAAACATTGAGTCCATAAATGGACCAGCAAAGTCGACGTGTACCCTTTGCCAAGGAGATGAGGGCCACTCCCATGGATGCAGAGGAGCTTGTGGTGGCGCGTTTTGGACCTTCTGGCATCCTAGACAGCTCTTGGTTATTTCTTCGATGTCTCCATCAATACCTGGCCACCACACAAACGCTCTTGCTAGGTTCTTCATTTTCACTCCACCCAGATGCCCCTCGTGAAGCTCCTTTAGCACCTTCTGCTGAAGTTTGGGTGGAATCACCACTCTAGATCCACACATCAAGGTTCCTCGGCACACTGACAGCTGTTCTTTTCTTTGCGAAAATGCGGGCAGCGTTGGTTCGCCATGTGCTGGCCATCCCTCCACTGTTAAATCGTAGACTCGTGAGAGAGTCGGGTCATTTCTTGTTTCATTTTCGATCATCGAATTTGTTACTGGTAGACATTCCACTATGGATGAGTGGAACATCTCTACCGGGTCCACTGTAGCCGCCTCTTCTACTACTGGCAACGGTAGGCGCGATAACCCATCAGCATTTCCATGCTGTTTGGACCTTTTGTATTCGATGTCATATTGGTGTGCCCCAAGTAACACGGACCACCTCTGTAGCCTTTGCGCTGTCATAGTGGAAACGGCCTTGTTAGGGTTGAATATGGACACCAACGGCTGGTGGTCTGTCAGTAATGTGAACTTCTTGCCCTGCAGGTAATGATTGAATTTCTTTACTCCCCACACAAGGCTGAGGGCCTCCCTATCTATCTGAGCATAATTTCGCTCAGCGGAGGTCAATGATCGGGACGCAAATGCGACTGGCCTTTCCGAGCCATTTGGTAACTTGTGTGAAAGTACTGCTCCAATTCCATAAGGGGAAGCATCACAAGCTAGACGAAGAGGTAACGTTGGGTTGAAATGAGCCAACACTTCCTCAGAGGTAATCAACGCCTTGCTTCTGCGAAAGGCCTTCTTACAGTCCTCGCTCCACTTCCATGGTACTTCTTTCCGCAATAGAGCATTCAGCGGATGCAGCACCGTGGATAGATTTGGCAGAAACTTGTGGTAATAATTAATCAACCCCAGAAACGATCTCAACTGTGATACATTTTCCGGAGCGGGGGCCTTCACGACAGCTTCTATCTTGTCAGGTGACTTGTGCAGCCCCTCTTGGTCAATGACATGACCGCAGTACGAGATCCGTTTCTGGAAGAACTCGCATTTCTGGCGATTAACTCGAAGGCCATATTCCTTCAACCTGGTGAGCACCAGTTTCAAATTTGTGAGGTGTTCCTCCTGGTCTTCTCCCGTAATCAGGATATCGTCCAAGTAACACTGCGTGCTTGGAATACCCTGTAAGACCTGCTCCATGGCCCTCTGCCAAATTGCTGGAGCCGAAGCTACTCCAAAAACCAGTCTATTATAACGATACAAGCCTCTGTGCGTGTTGATTGTGAGATACTGGCGCGACTCTTCCTCGACTTCCATTTGTAAGTATGCTTGTGCCAGGTCTATCTTGGTGAAGTGTTTCCCGCCAGACAATGAAGCAAAGATATCCTCGATCCGCGGGAGCGGGTATTGTACCGTGTGAAGCACCGGATTAACTGTGATCTTGAAGTCTCCGCAGATGCGGACCTTTCCCGGTCCCCCTGGCTTGTTACTTGATGAAGACTTCATGACGGGCACAATGGGCGTGGCCCACTCACTCCAGTCCACCTTAGACAGTACCCCTGAATGTTCAAGCTCTTCCAATTCTGCCTCCACAGCAGGTCGTATCGCGTAAGGTACCGATCTGGCTTTGAAAAATTTTGGGCTTGCATGTTCTGCAATCTTGATTTTTGCTTTAATTCCTCTCAGTGTTCCCAGTCCTTGCTGGAATACCTCTTTAGCTTTGTCCAATATTCTGGACAACCGTTCAGGTTTGACATCTTCCTTTCCGGAATCTACTGTCATTGTGTTTAGTGAATGCCAGTCTATCTTTATTTTCCTGATCCACTCCCATCCCAGAAGTGGTGGACCTCCCTTGGGCAGCACATACATGTCCATCCCTTGGTGAACTTTGTCCTTGTATCTCACCTTGACTTCTATCTTTCCGATGGGGCATACTCTGTGCCCCGTGTATGTCTGCAATACTATCTCTGTATCCCGTAGGGGAATATGTTTGAATAACTTTTTGTAATCTTGCTTATTCATGACCGTCAACGCCGATCCGGTGTCCACTTCCATCTTCACTTGGACTTTTGCAATCTGTAGTGTGACCCAGATAGTTTGTCGGTCAGCTTCTTTACTCACATTGTGAATCCTCAGACTACCCAGTTCCTTGCTGTTGGAGTCTGAGTCCGAATTCTGTTCATCTGGACTCTTCCCAGTCACCTTATGTACCTTTCTGTACTTCTTCTGCGGCGACTTATTATTGCTGGTCTTCTTTCCTGACTGGCATACCTTAGCTATGTGACCAAGCTTGCCACATTTTCTACATTCCTGGTTTTTAAACCAGCATTGGTTCTGGTCGTGTGTTGTCTTCCCACAACGACAACATTTCGTTGTACCCGAAGTCATTTGATCCACACTGAGTACCGCTGTCTTCCGCTGCATTTCCGCCGTGCCTCTCGCTGCGGCTTCGTGCAATGCTGCGATAAGGACAGCCTTATCAAGTGTAAGATCGTTCTCTTCGAGCAGTCGTTTTTGTGTTCCTTCCTTCGACATCCCGCACACGAACTTGTCTCTCAGTGCCTCTGTCAGATTTACCCCAAACTGACAGTATTTTGCTAGCCTATGCAGTTCAACCAGGTACTCCGCGTTGCTTTCCTCTTTTCGTTGCGTTCTCACGTAAAATTTTGATCGTTCCGCTAACATCAGCGGTGCAGGGTTAAAATGATCCTTCAGGACAGCAACAATATTAGCGAAAGACTGATCCGCCGGTTTAGCTGGTGATAGAAGATGCTTCAATAACCCGTATGTCTTCGCACCCATTGAGTTTAGTAAGGTTAGAGCTTTGTCATAATTTGCTATCTTATTGACCTTACAATATATCTCGATGCGTTCTACATACGTGGCCCAATCTTCCACATCGGAATCGAAACCGTTGATGTTACTACGCTTAGGCATCTTCACACTCTTCCTGAGAACAACAACGAAATATTTCTTTAACTTTTTTTTTTCAAAATGGCGGTTTCCCGCGCTTGTCTTCTTTCCCCGCCCACTTTCAAAATGGCGGTTTCCCGCTTCTGTCTTCTTCCCCGCCTACTGGCGGCTTCCCGCGTTTCTTCCCCTGGTGGGAGGGGTAAGCTTTTCCCTCGGGCGACGACCGCTGGCTTTCGGGGTTCGCAGCCTGCGCGTCGGCTTCAGTGCGTTCCTTGTTCCCTTTTCTCGGAAGGGCAACCGGCGCTGGGTACAACCCGTTGGCGGCGAACAGTTTCAGCCGCTGGGCTGGATCTCGCTCAGTCTCCCTCGCTCGGGCTCTGTCTCTCCCGCTCGCTCGGGCTCTGTCTCTCCCTCAGCGGCTTCCAATCGCGCCTCCCAGCCCTCTCGCAGTCCGGTGCTTTCCTCCCCGGCTGCGGCTGAGTTCTCCGCGATTTATTTATTTTTATATCTTCCCGCGCCTTACGATCCCGGTTGCAGCGCTTCGTGGCCTCGGTCGCTGCCCGGCCTTTTTCACTCCAATCGCGCCTCCCAGCCCTCTCGCAGTCCGGTGCTTTCCTCCCCGGCTGCGGCTGAGTTCACCGCGGTTTATTTATTTTTATATCTTCCCGCGCCTTACGATCCCGGTCGCAGCGCCTCGTGGCCTCGGTAGCTGCCCGGCCTTTTTCGCCGGTCGCGGTCTAGCTGTCTCACGACGCCGTTGCGTCTCCCAGCCCGCTTGTACCGCGGCTTCCGTGCTCCACGCTGCCCCAGTCTCAGCGCCTCTGGGCCCGACTTCTGTCCGGCTCCTTTCCCCCGACCGTGGTCGAGTTCACCGCCCTTATCCTCCGTTTATTTTTTTTATTTTCCCTTTACTCACAGTCACCGTGGCCGACTTGCTTCTCATGCTGATCGGCTCACTCACCACCGTGGCAGAAGGGACAATCAGTGCCTGTTGCTGATGGAAGGCTTCGTGTCTGAATTCTTCCTTCTTCCTTGCTCTGCAGACTCGAGTTTTCTCTCAGCGGAACGACGAGGGCGGGTGCCTCTTCTCGACGCTCGTTAACTGCTTGGGAAGTATTGTTGCCGCAGGGTAAGATCGAACTTGTCGCCACTGTAAAGTCTGTAGGTATTATGGCGAATTAATACACAGACTACAAGAGTAACTTTAACAGGACTTTACTATTCGAAGGTCAGGGCGAATCTGCCCAATAAATCCTGACACAGCACTTATATACCGGTGTGGTCACCGTCGGTATTACAGTATACAGCAGCCAAGATAAAGTAGTGCCACACCTAAAATAGTTCTCTTAAAGGTGGACGGTTACATACAATAGTTCTCTTAAAGGTAGAACAGTTACATACACTACAGTATACAGGGTATAATTTCAAAGTTTGCAGATGACACGGAACTCAGAAATGTAGTAAACATAAGAACATAAGAAACAGGAGCAGGAGTAGGCCATTTGGTCCTTCGAGCCTGCTCCGCATTCAATAAGATGGAAACATAGAGGATAGGAGCAGGAGTAGGTCATTCGGCCTCTCGAGCCTGCTCCGCCATTCAATGCGATCATGGCTGATCATCCAAATTCAGTACCCTTAGCTGATCTTCTACCTCATCTTCACTTTCCTGCACTATCCCCATATCTGTTGATTCCCTTAACATTCAAAAATCTATCAATCTCTTTCAGAAATCACAGAAATCACACTCCACAGTCCCCTGGGGTAGAAAATTCCAAAGATTCACCACCCTCTGAGTGAAGAAATTTCTCCTCATCTCAGTCCTAAATGGCTGACCCCTTATTCTGAGACTGTGACCCCTGGTTTTAGACTCCCCAGCCAGGGGAAACATCCTCCCTGCATCTACCCTGTCAAGCCCTGTAAGAATTTTGTATGTTTCAATGAGATCACCCTTCATTCTAGAGAATATAGGCCTAGTCTACTTAATCTCTCCTCATAGGACAATCCTCCCATCCCAGGAACCAGTCTGGTGAACCTTCGTTGCAATCCCTCTATGGCAAGTATATCCTTCCTTAGGTAAGGAGACCAAAACTGTACACAATACTCCAGGTGTGGTCTCACCAGGGCCCTGTATAATTACAGTAAGACATCTTTACTCTTATACTCAAATCCTCCTGTAATAAAGGCCAACATACCATTTGCATTCGTAATTGCTTGCTGTACCTGCATGTTAACTTTCAGTGATTCGTGTAGAAGGACACCCAGGTCCCTCTGAACATAAACAGTGAGGAAGATCGTAACAGACTCCAGGAGGACATAGACAGACTGGTGAAATGGGTAGACACATGGCAGATGAAATTTAACACAGGGAAGTGTGAAGTAATTTATTTTGGTAGGAAGAATGAGGAGAAGCAATATAAACGAAATGGTACAATTTTAAAGGGGGTGCAGGAACAGAGGGGCCTAGGTCTGTACGTAAACAAATCTTAGAAGGTGGCAGGACAAATTGAGAAGGCTGTGGAGCCTCCATGTTATTGGGAATTACTCCCAGTGTACCCAGCAGTGTGGAGGCTCCACATTACTGGGAATTACCCCCAGTGTACCCAGCAATGTGGAGGCTCCATGTTACTCGGAATTACTCCCAGTGTACCCAGCAGTGTGGAGACTCCATGTTACTGGGAATTACTCCCAGTGTACCCAGCAGTGTGGAGGCTCCATGTTATTGGGAATTACTCCCAGTGTACCCAGCAGTGTGGAGGCTCCATGTTACTCGGAATTACTCCCAGTGTACCCAGCAGTGTGGAGGCTCCACATTACTGGGAATTACTCCCAGTGTACCCAGCAGTGTGGAGGCTCCACGTTACTGGGAATTACTCCCAGTGTACCCAGCAGTGTGGAGGCTCCACGTTACTGGGAATTACTCCCAGTGTACCCAGCAGTGTGGAGGCTCCACGTTACTGGGAATTACTCCCAGTGTACCCAACAGTGTGGAGGCTCCACGTTACTGGGAATTACTCCCAGTGTACCCAGCAGTGTGGAGGCTTCACGTTACTGGGAATTACTCCCAGTGTACCCAGCAGTGTGGAGGCTCCACATTACTGGGAATTACTCCCAGTGTACCCAGCAGTGTGGAGGCTCCACATTACTGGGAATTACTCCCAGTGTACCCAGCAGTGTGGAGGCTCCATGTTACTCGGAATTACTCCCAGTGTACCCAGCAGTGTGGAGACTCCATGTTACTGGGAATTACTCCCAGTGTACCCAGCAGTGTGGAGGCTCCATGTTACTCAGAATTACTCCCAGTGTACCCAGCAGTGTGGAGACTCCATGTTACTGGGAATTACTCCCAGTGTACCCAGCAGTGTGGAGGCTCCACATTACTGGGAATTACTCCCAGTGTACCCAGCAGTGTGGAGGCTCCACGTTACTGGGAATTACTCCCAGTGTACCCAGCAGTGTGGAGGCTCCATGTTACTGGGAATTACTCCCAGTGTACCCAACAGTGTGGAGGCTCCATGTTACTGGGAATTACTCCCAGTGTACCCAACAGTGTGGAGGCTCCACGTTACTGGGAATTACTCCCAGTGTACCCAGCAGTGTGGAGGCTCCACGTTACTGGGAATTACTCCCAGTGTACCCAGCAGTGTGGAGGCTCCACATTACTGGGAATTACTCCCAGTGTACCCAGCAGTGTGGAGACTCCACGTTATTGGGAATTACTCCCAGCGTATCCATATCCAGCAGTGTGGAGCCTCCATGTTACTGGGAATTACTCCCAGTGTACCCAGCAGTGTGGAGGCTCCATGTTACTGGGAATTACTCCCAGTGTACCTAGCAGTGTGGAGGCTCCACATTACTGGGAATTACTCCCAGTGTCCCCAGCAGTGTGGAGCCTCCATGTCATTGTGAATTACTCTGTGTATTCTGCAGTGTGGAGGGTCCATGTTCCTGGGCAGGACTCCCAGCGTATCCATATCTGGCAGTGTAGAAGGTCCATGTTCCTGGGCAGGACTCCCAGCGTATCCATATCCAGTAGTGTGGAGGGTCCATGTTCCTGGGCAGGACTCCCAGAGTATCCATATCTGGCAGTGTAGAAGGTCCATGTTCCTGGGCAGGACTCCCACAGTATCCATATCCAGCAGTGTGGAGGGTCCATGTTCCTGGCTACAAAATATTGAGCCCACAGCAGATTTGATCATTCAGCGTTTTGCCGAACATAGTGTTGAATCGATTGTTTGCTTTCAAATTGCACGTAATTAAGTGTTAAACAAGTTTGATGTGGAGCTGACAAGCTATTGTAGATATAATAGCTGATTATCTTTGAATAGTGAAGGAAAGAAAAGGCAGACAAGCTGTGCGATTGGGGCTTTTTCGGCCCAAAGAAAAATACACAAAGGAAGGAAAGGTCATCCCAGCAGGAACAGATTGTCCTAGATCTGGACAAGCAGCCTGTGCGGAACCCCATCCCCCACTCGCTGACCAGCTCCCCGTTTATCCCTTACATTCACATCCTCATGCTCACACATGGAACCACATGGTTCCCCTGAATGATCTTGCTTCTTATTCTATCAGCAGGGTTCCAAGGTGACTCTATTGTGTGTAAAAGACTGTGCAGAATCCTTGCCTCCAGCGCTGGCTATTTTATATTCTCCCTGGCGTACTCAAGTAACTGTTACATATCTGCTACAGAGCCTTTCAATTCCCGCCCCCACTACCCCCCTCCCCCCCCCTGACTCCCTAGCCTAAGGGCACTGAGTCCAATTAGAAACATAGAACATAGAAAATAGGAGCAGGAGTAGGCCATTCGGCCCTTCGAGCCTGCTCTGCCATTCAATATGATCATGGCTGATCCTCTATCTCAATACCATATTCCCGCTCTCCCCATACCCCTTGATGCCTTTTGCATCTAGAAATCTATCTATCACCTTCTTAAATATATTCAGCAACTTGGCCTCCACAGCCTTCTGTGGTAGAGAATTACATATTTCACCATCCTCTGAGTGAAGAAATTTCTCCTCTTCTCAGTCCTAAATGTCCTACCCCGTATCCTGAGACTGTGACCCCTCATTCTAGACCCCCCAGCCAGGGGAAACATCCTCCCTGCATCCAGTCTGTCTAGCCCTGTCAGAATTTTATATGTTTCAATGAGATCCCCTCTCATTCTTCTAAACTCTAGTGAATACAGGCCTAGTCGACCCAATCTCTCCTCATATGACAACTCTGCCATCTCAGGAATCAGTCTGGTGAACCTTCGCTGCACTCCCTCTCTGGCAGGTAAGGAGACCAAAACTGCACACAGTACTCCAGGTGTGGTCTCACCAAGGCCCTGTATAACTGTAGTAAGACATCCTTGCTCCTGTACTCAAATCCTCTTGCAATGAAGGCCAACATACCATTTGCCTTCCGAACTGCATGCTGCACCTGCATGTTTGCTTTCAGTGACTGGTGTACAAGGGCACCCAGGTCCCTTTGTACATCAACATTTCTCAATCTATCACCATTTAAATAATACTCTGCCTTTCTGTTTTCCCTTCCGAAGTGGATAACTTCACATTTATCCACGTTATACTGCATCTGCCATGTATTTGCCCACTCACTCAACTTGTCTAAATTGCCTTGAAGCCTCTTTGCATCCTCCTCACAACTCACAATCCCACCTAGTCTCGTGTCATCAGCAAACTTGGAAATATTACATTTGGTTCCCTCATCCAAATCATTGATATATATTGTGAATAACTGGGGCCCAAGCACTGATCCCTGCGGTACCCCACTAGTCACCGCCTGCCACCCCGAAAAAGACCCATTTATTCCTACTCTCTGTTTCCTGTCTGTTAACCAATTTTCAATCCATGCCATTATATTACCTCCAATCCCATGTGCTTTAATTTTGCACACTAACCTCTTATGTGGGACTTAATCAAAGGCCTTTTGAAAATCCAAATACACCACATCCACTGGTTCTCCCTTATCTATCTACCAGTGACATCCTCAAAAAACTCCAGTAGGTTTGTCAAACACGATTTCCCTTTCATAAATCCATGTTGACTTTGTCTAATCTCGTTGATATTTTCTAAGTGTCCTGTTATCACATCCTTTATAACAGACTCTAGCACTTTCCCTACTACTGATGTTAGGCTAACCGGACTGTAGTTCCCTGTTTACTCTCTCCCTCCTTTTTTAAATAGTGAGGTTACATTTGCCACCCTCCAATCTGCAGACTCTTGGTTCCGTAGCATTTCTGGGAAGTTATTTGTGTCCTCTTCCGTGAAGACAGAACAAAAGTATTTGTTTAATTGCTCAGCCATTTCCTTGTTCCCTGTTATAAATTCTCCCATTTCTGACTGTAAGGGACCTACATTTGTCTTCACTAACCTTTTTCTTTTTACATACTTGTAGAAGCTTTTACAGTCCACTTTTATGTTCCTTGCAAGTTTACTCTCATACTCTATTTTTCCCCTCTTAATCAACCTCTTGGTCCTTTTTTGCTGAACTCTAAACTGCTCCCAATCCTCAGGCTTGCTACTTTTTCTGGCAGCTTTATATGACTCCTCTTTGGAGCTAATACTATCCTTCATTTCTTTTGTTAGCCATGGTTGGGCCGCTTTTCCTTTTGTGTTTTTGCGCCAGAAAGGAATGTATAACTGTTGCAATTCATAGTTGGACTTCTGAAAGAAAGAAAACTTGCATTTATATAGCACCTTTCACTACCTCAGGATGTCCCAAAATCTTTACAGCCAATTAAGTACTTTTTGAAGTGTAGTCCCACTAACAGCAATGTGATAATAACCAGATAATCTGTTTCAGTGATGTTGGTTAAGGGATAAATATTGGCCAGGACACCAGGGAGAACTCCCCTGCTCTTCCTCAAATAATGCCATGGGATCTTTTACATCCACCTGAGAGGACAGACAGGGCCTCGGTTTAATGTTTCTTCCAAAGACAACGCCTCTGCCAGTGAAGCACTCCCTCAGCACTGCACCAGAGTTTCAGCCTAGATCAACTGGAGTGAGACTTAAAACCACAATCTTCTGACTCAGAGTGCTACCAACTGAACCACAGCTGTACCACTGACTATTACCCCAACTGAGATCAGTGAACTCAACATAGACCCAGGATTGAACTTGGGACCTTTCTGTTTCTGTGTGGTTCACGACTCACTGCCTTAATCAGCTGAGCCACCAGAGAGGCTTTTCTGCTGATTAAATCTGTGTACAATGGCAGAGCTCGCCAAGGTAAAGCGGTTTCAGTAAATGTGAATTCTGTCAAAATGCTTTTCTGTGCTGTCGCAGTGACTTCCTTTGAACACCACGCGCGAGTTAGAAGGCAGCGAAGCAGAAAGGATTTCTACATTTCCATTTAAACTGAAATCGGTCAGGAAAATTGTTTCACTTGAGCAGGTGATATTTCCTTTTATACCCCGTTACAGCCTGCGTGACTTGTTAACACTCTGGGGCCTAGAAATTCAGTGGGCTGCGCCACCTGTTAGCGCCTTGAGAGGGCGCTAAGTGGGTCGGAAGCCACTGGCCATGCCTCCCGCTAAATTTAGCGGGACGCTAATGGTGGCGCTAGCCGTTAGCGCTGCGCCGCTACCGATGACGTCATCGGTGTGCGCAGCGCCCCGCTACCGCCCCGATATTTAGTTGTGCCCCCTGCTTTAACGTCGGACGCTATTTGCGAACGGTTCAGGGGGCCTACCTGCGGCGGTAGAGGCGCTAATTAAAGGAGAGGTGCGGGGCGGCCATTTTTTTTGCTGGCCGCCTGCCAGCACCTCTCCGTGCTGCCGTCCCCGGCCTCCT
The DNA here is from genome assembly GCF_052327205.1 of Somniosus microcephalus. Lineage (NCBI taxonomy): Eukaryota > Metazoa > Chordata > Chondrichthyes > Squaliformes > Somniosidae > Somniosus > Somniosus microcephalus. Next base: position 193,830,264 of record NC_140992.1, on the reverse strand, counting down.
GAGCCCCCCCGCCCCCGCGGAGTGCCGAATGCATTCCAAGAGCCCGGCACTTCTCCTCGGTGCCGGGCTCTTTTGCCAGCACTCGCGATCCTCGATCGCGCTGCACAAGGCCCCTCCCCTTTAAGAAGGGGAGGAGGCCTGCAGTACCGCAGCTCGCCGTGCCGCAGCGTGTGGCGCTGCGGCGCGTAGCGCAGCGATCTTCAGCTGCAGCACCCCAAGAGGGATGCGGGGCGCCTCCAGTAGCGTCGCGCTTCCCTCTGGGGCGCGCAAAGTGAATTTCCGGCGGGCGGCCACGACTACTTCCGGGGCGCTACTTTTGGCGCCCTGGCGAGGCTGGCGCCCCAAATGGGGCGCTACTGAATTTCTAGGCCTGGGACTCTTTATGCAAAATTGCCGTACTCGCCAACAAATCTCACGACACACAGTGAGTAGAAGCTGGTGGGATTTGTCACTGAATGACATGCACCATCCTCCAGTATTACATTTATATTCCAAGGGATGTACAGCCAATGTGTGTACAGGAGGGATCAGTGAGTACAGGAGGGGTCAGTCTGTGTACAGGAAGGGTCAGTGTGAACAGAAGGTGTCAGTGTGTGAACAGGAGGGGGCAATGTGTACAGGAGGGGTCAGTGGGTGTACAGGAGGGGTCAGTGCGTGTACTAAGGGGTCAGTCTGTACAGGAGGGGTCAGCATGTACAGGAGGGGTCAGCATGTACAGGAGGGGTCAGTCTGTGCACAGGAGGGGTCAGTGTGTATACAGGAGGGGTCAGTGCGTGTACAGGAGGGGTCAGTGTGTACAAGAGGGGTCAGTTTGTGTAGGAGAGGGTCAGTGTGTACAGGAGGGGTCAGTGTCTGTACAGGAGAGGTCAGTGTGTGTAGAGGAGGGGTAAGTCTGTACAGGAGGGGTCAGTGTGTGTACAGGAGGGGTCAGTCTGTGTACCGGAGGGGACAGTGTGTGTACAGGAGGGGTTAGTGTGTACAGGAGGGGTCAGTGTGTGTACAGGAGGGGTCAGTGTGTACAGGAGGTGTCAGTGTGTACAGGAGGGGTAAGTGTGTACAGGAGGGTCAGTGTGTGTACAGGAGAGTCAGTGTGTGTACAGGAGAGTTCCGTGTGTGCAGGAGGGGTCAGTGTGTGCAGGAGGGGTCAGTGTGTACAGCAGGGGTCAGTGTGTACAGCAGGGGTCAGTGTGTGTACAGGAGGGGTCAGTGTGTGTACAGGAGGGGTCAGTGTGTGTACAGGAGGCGTCAGTGTGTACAAGAGGGGTCAGTGTGTACAAGAGGGGTCAGTTTGTACAGGAGGGGTCAGTTTGTACAGGAGGGGTCAGTTTGTACAGGGGGGGTCAGTGTGTACAGGAGGGGTCAGCACCTGTACAGGAGGGGTCAGCGTGTGTACAGGGGGTGTCAGTGTCTACACGAGGGGTCAGTGTGTGTACAGGAGGGGTCAATTTGTGTACAGGAGGTGTCAGTGCCTACACGAGGGGTCAGTGTGTGTACAGGAGGGGTCAGTGTGTGTACAGGAGGGGGCAGTGTGTGTACAGGAGGGGTCAGTGTGTACAGGAGGGGTCAGTGTGTGTACAGGAGGGGTCAGTGTGTGTACAGGAGGGGTCAGTGTGTACTGGAGGGGTCAGTGTGTGTACAGGAGGGGTCAGTGTGTGTACAGGAGGGGGCAGTGTGTGTACAGGAGGGGTCAGTGTGTACAGGAGGGGTCAGTGTGTGTACAGGAGGGGTCAGTGTGTGTACAGGAGGGGTCAGTGTGTGTACAGGAGGGGTCAGTGTGTGTACAGGAAGGGACAGTTTGTACAGGAGGGGTCACTGTGTACAGCAGGGGTCACTGTGTACAGTAGGGGTCACTGTGTACAGGAGGGGTCAGTGTGCACAGGAGGGGTCAGTGTGTACAGGAGGGGTCAGTGTGTACAGGAGGGGTCAATGTGTACAGGAGGGGTCAGTGTGTACAGGAGGGGTCAGTGTGTACAGGAGGGGTCAGTGTGTACAGGAGGGGTCAATGTGTACAGGAGGGGTCAATGTGTACAGGAGGGGTCAGTGTGTGTACAGGAGGGGTCGGTGTGTACAGGATGGGTCAGTGTGTACAGGAGGGGTCAGTGTGTACAGGAGGGGTCAGTGTGTACAGGAGGGGTCAGTGTGTACAGGAGGGGTCAGTGTATGTACAGGAGGGGTCAGCGTGTGTACAGGAGGGGTCAGCGTGTACAGGAGGGGTCAGTGTGTGTACAGGAGGGGTCAGTGTGTACAGCAGGGGTCAGTGTGTACAGGAGGGGTCAGTGTGTACAGGAGGGGTCAGTGTGTGTACAGGAGGGGTCAGTGTGTACAGGAGGGGTCAGTGTATGTACAGGAGGGGTCAGCGTGTGTACAGGAGGGGTCAGCGTGTGCACAGGAGGGGTCAGTGTGTGTACAGGAGGGTCAGTGTGTGTACAGGAGGGGTCAGTGGGTGTACAGGAGGGGTCAGTGTGTGTACAGGAGGGGTCAGTGTGTACAGGAGGGGTCAGTGTGCACAGGAGGGGTCAGTGTGTGTACAGGAGGGGTCAGTGTGTGTACAGGAGGGGTCAGTGTATGTACAGGAGGGTCAGTGTGAGTACAGGAGGGGTCAGCGTGTACAGAAGGAGTCAGTGTGTGTACAGGAGGGTTCAGTGTGTGTACAGGAGGGGTCAGTGTGTACAGGACGGGTCAGTGTGTGTACAGGAGGGGTCAGTGTGTGTACAGGAGGTGTCAGTGTGTGTACAGGAGGGGTCAGCGTGTACAGGAGGGGTCAGTGTGTTTACAGGAGTGGTCAGTGTGTGTACAGGAGGGTCAGTGCGTGTACAGCAGGGGTCAGTGTGTGTACAGGAGGGATCAGTGTGTACAGGAGGGGTCAGTGTGTACAGGAGGGGTCAGCGCCTCTACAGGAGGGGTCAGTGAGTGTACAGGAGGGGTCAGTGAGTGTACAGGAGGGGTCAGTGTGTGTACAGGAGGGGTCTGTGTGTACAGGAAGGGTCAGTGTGTACAGGAAGGGTCAGTGTGTACAGGAAGGGTCAGTGTGCGTACAGGAGGGGTCAGTGTGTGTACAGGAGGGGTCAGTGTGTACAGGAGGGGTCAGTGTGTACAGGAGGGTTCAGTGTGTACAGGAGGGTCAGTGTGTGTACAGGAGGGGTCAGTGCGTACAGGAGGGGTCAGTGCGTACAGGAGGGATCAGTGTGTGTACAGGTGGGGTCAGTGTGTACAGGAGGGATCAGTGTGTACAGGTGGGGTCGGTGTGTGTACAGGAGGGGTTGGTGTGTGTACAGGAGGGGTCGGTGTGTGTACAGGAGGGGTCAGTGTGTACAGGAGGGGGTCAGTGTGTGTACAGGAGGGGTCAGTATGTACAGGGGGGGTCAGTGGGTACAGCAGGGTTCAGTGTGTACAGGAGGGGTCAGTGTGTACAGGAGGGGTCAGTGTGTACAGGGGGGGTCAGTGTGTACAGGAGGGGTCAGTGTGTGTACAGGAGGGGTCAGTGTGTACAGGAGTGGTCAGTGTGTGTTCAGGAGGGGTCAGTGTGTGTACAGGAGGGGTCAGTGTGTGTACAGGAGGGGTCAGTGTGTACAAGAGGGGTCAGTGTGTACAGGAGGAGTCGGTGTGTGTACAGGAGGGGTCAGTGTGTGTACAGGAGGGGTCAGTGTGTGTACAGGACGTGTCAGTGTGTGTACATGAGGGGTCACTGTGTACAGGAGGGGTCAGTGTGTACAGGAGGGGTCAGTGTGTACAGGAGGTGTCAGTTTGTACAGGAGGGGTCAGTTTGTGTACAGGAGGGGTCAGTGTGTGTAAAGGAGGGGTCAGTGTGTATAGAGGAGGCGTCAGTGTGTACAGGAGGGGTCAGTGTGTACAGGAGGGTCAGTGTGTGTACAGGAGAGTCAGTGTGTGTACAGGAGAGTTCCGTGTGTGCAGGAGGGGTCAGTGTGTGCAGGAGGGGTCAGTGTGTACAGCAGGGGTCAGTGTGTTCAGCAGGGGTCAGTGTGTGTACAGGAGGGGTCAGTGTGTGTACAGGAGGGGTCAGTGTGTGTACAGGAGGCGTCAGTGTGTACAAGAGGGGTCAGTGTGTACAAGAGGGGTCAGTTTGTACAGGAGGGGTCAGTTTGTACAGGAGGGGTCAGTTTGTACAGGGGGGATCAGTGTGTACAGGAGGGGTCAGCACCTGTACAGGAGGGGTCAGCGTGAGTACAGGGGGTGTCAGTGTCTACACGAGGGGTCAGTGTGTGTACAGGAGGGGTCAATTTGTGTACAGGATGTGTCAGTGCCTACACGAGGGGTCAGTGTGTGTGCAGGAGGGGTCAGTGTGTGCACAGGAGGGGGCAGTGTGTGTACAGGAGGGGTCAGTGTGTACAGGAGGGGTCAGTGTGTGTACAGGAGGGGTCAGTGTGTGTACAGGAGGGGTCAGTGTGTACAGGAGGGGTCAGTGTGTGTACAGGAGGGGTCAGTGTGTGTACCTGACCATGGTAAAGGATAACAAACTGAGAAGAACCTTGACAAGGTACAGACTTAGCGAACATAGCCTAGCGATCGAAAAAGGCAGACACAGGCAGACCAGGCTGCCAAGAGAAGACAGGATATGCTCTCACTGCAGTCAGGGAGTGGTTGAGACAGAGATGCACTTCCTCACAGCCTGTGGAAAATATCAGGGCATCAGAGAGAATTTCTATCAAAAATTCTCACAAATATGCCCTGAATTCAGAAATCTGACTGACAACCAAAAACTCCCATTCCTACTGGGGGAGGAGAGAAGCTGTGTAACACTGGCGGCACACTATGTTACAGCTTGCCATGAACAGAGGGACAACCAGTAAACTAAGACAAGAGTATCTATAAACAAGGCGAAAATATATTTATAAACTCAGGGATATACCTGTTTATACACTGTATGAATGGAACCGCGTTTATGTGTTCAACCATAAATGTATTTTGATGCTTTGGCAACATAAGATGTACCTTATCATGCCAATAAAGCGATTTGTATTATTGTATTATTGTGTGTACAGGAGGGGGCAGTGTGTGTACAGGAGGGGTCAGTGTGTACAGGAGGGGTCAGTGTGTGTACAGGAGGGGTCAGTGTGTGTACAGGAGGGGTCAGTGTGTGTACAGGAGGGGTCAGTGTGTGTACAGGAAGGGACAGTTTGTACAGGAGGGGTCACTGTGTACAGCAGGGGTCACTGTGTACAGTAGGGGTCACTGTGTACAGGAGGGTTCAGTGTGCACAGGAGGGGTCAGTGTGTACAGGAGGGGTCAGTGTGTACAGGAGGGGTCAATGTGTACAGGAGGGGTCAGTGTGTACAGGAGGGGTCAGTGTGTACAGGAGGGGTCAGTGTGTACAGGAGGGGTCAATGTGTACAGGAGGGGTCAATGTGTACAGGAGGGGTCAGTGTGTGTACAGGAGGGGTCGGTGTGTACAGGATGGGTCAGTGTGTACAGGAGGGGTCAGTGTGTACAGGAGGGGTCAGTGTGTACAGGAGGGGTCAGTGTGTGTACAGGAGGGGTCAGTGCGTGTACAGGAGGGGTCAGTGTGTGTACAGGAGGGGTCAGTGTGTGTGCAGGAGGGGTCAGTGTGTGCAGGAGGGGTCAGCTTGTGTACAGGAGGGGTCAGTGTGTGTACAGGAGGGGTCAGTGTGTACAGGAAGGGTCAGTGTGTACAGGAAGGGTCAGTGTGTACAGGAGGGGTCAGTGTGTACAGGAGGGGTCAGTGTGTACAGGAGGGGTCAGTGTGTGTACAGGAGGGGTCAGTGTGTGTACAGGAGGGGTCAGTGTGTGTACAGGAGGGGTCAGTGTGTGTACAGGAGGGGTCAGTGTGTACAGGAAGGGTCAGTGTGTACAGGAAGGGTCAGTGTGTACAGGAGGGGTCAGTGTGTACAGGAGGGGTCAGCTTGTGTACAGGAGGGGTCAGTGTGTGTACAGGAGGGGTCAGTGTGTGTACAGGAGGGGTCAGTGTGTACAGGAAGGGTCAGTGTGTACAGGAAGGGTCAGTGTGTACAGGAGGGGTCAGTGTGGAATTGCAGACGGAGTGAATACACATGCTGAAGATGGGCTGCTGAGATTTTAGTGTTTTTAGTGTCTAAAGTGGGGAAAAAAAGTTTCATTTCATTTCAATTTTTAAAAAGGTTTTAAAATTAAATTTAGTTCTAGTTAAGTTAGTTTAGTTTAGTTTCGTTTAAGTTTAGATTAGTCGAGACAAAGTAGAGAAGGAAAAGACCGCCAGAAAGACTACCAAAGAAAAAAAAAACCCAGAGGAAAATAGAGGAAAAAAAAAGCCAAAGCAAAAAAAAAAAAGCCAAAGCAAAAAAAAAAAAGAAACAAGAGAAGAACTACACAAACCAGTGAACGGCAGCCACACGGGGCTTCAGCAGCGGTGGTTGAGTCGGCGGCATCGGGACCGAGTTCGAGGAGGCGAGGTGACTCGGGCCGCAGCCCAGCGGTCCAGCAACCGGCACAGCCGAGGGGACTCGGGCCGCATCCCAGAAATTGGAACGCAGCCCGGCAACGGGCACAGCGGAGAGGACTCGGGCCGCATCCCAGAAATCGGCACAGCCGAGGAGATCCGGAACGCAGCCCGGCAATCGGCACAGCGGAGAGGACTCGGGCCGCATCGCAGAAATCGGCACAGCCGAGGAGATTCGGAACGCAGCCCGGAAATCCAGCAATCGGCACAGCCGAGGGGACTCGGGCCACAGCCCAACAATCCAGCACGGGAAAGGCCCGAGGAGCCAGGCCAGCAGGCACAGAGACCTCTGAGGAGAAGGAGAGCAACCAGAAGGCTCGCAACCAAGACCGTGAGTACAGGGCCCAGGGAGGGAGGCCCAGGGAAAGGCCCGAGGAGCCAGGCCGAAACAGAGGCCCAGAGACCTCTGAGGGGGAGGGGAACAGCCCGAAGGCACCGGGAAACAGCGGCTCACAGACTCAGACCTGAGAAGGGTGAACCCAGGAGCCGAGGCCCAGGGACCACGGGGTCGGAGAGGGGGACCGGGAAAGTTCGCGAACAGGGAGAGGGTAACACCAAACCCGGGGCCCCAGAAAAGCTTATTCTAAGATCAACAATACTTTACCAAAAATGAGCGAATCAGAAGATCCACAACAGCCCCGCTTCCAGATTCCCCCCAACACCACAAAAAAAGCTATAAAAACGATCAAGCATGCTCAGATGAGAGAAAAACCAGAAACTCTCTTTACTGACTGTTACAACAATGGGACAAAAAGTAACCTCATATTCTACTCAGATCAGCCAGCGGCTTGGATCAGAGCAATAAAATCACACTATACCAGTGTTAAGCTAAAAAATACCGCAAATGGGTCCATAATGAAAATTAACACACCAGGAGACAGTTCAATCACGACTGTCAACGCGTACAATACCGGAACAATATTAGTGCAAGGCAACCTTGACAAATTTGCAACGGCCTTCAGGACACTGAAAAGATCAACTACGAGGGGAATGAACAGCCCCAGAGTGGCCCGCACTCCCCCCAACATTGACAACTTACCAGGAGAAAATCTGCATGGTCAAGGGATGAACGAGCCACACAGTTCAAACCAGACACTAACCCCGGGGAACCACAGCCACATGATACAACTGACAAACCCCAGCATAACTACCACGGAGGAAGCCACACATAGTTCCCCTACCATTCCCAGCCCACCAAGAGAAGAGCAGCATAGCCAGGAAGTGAGTGAGCCTTCCAGGGCCAACCAGCTTAGCCAGGAAGTGAGTGAGCCTTCCAGGGCCGACCAGACACATACCCCGGGATCACACAGCCAGATACAACCAAAAGATAAATTTAATCAATTCGAGATAGAGATGGTTAAACTTAGAGAGGAGGTCCTCAAATTGAATGACAAACAAAAGCAGGAGAGGGAGAGACACAAGAGAGAGCTGAATAGACTTGATAACCAGGTGAATCTACTTAAGAATCAGGTGAAAGAGCTGCAGGAAAAAGAAGAGAGCCATAGAGGAGAGAAAACACCATTAGACCAGCAACCAGAGACTAGAGATAAGACAAGACAGAGCCGGACGGAACGGCTGCACTCCCACACGGAACAAAAGCAACAGACACACAATACAAGGGGTGCCACACAGACCGACCAGCATGCTGACTCGCAATCTTCCCCCACCACCATGGAACCACAAGCGAGCCGCTCACAAGAGGTGCGCACACACCAGACACCCCAGCCCAGCACACACACTATGAGTCCAGGCGAAAGCCACCAGACAGTAAACACAAACAAGGCTGACGTCATAATACTCATAGACTCAAATGGGAAATTTCTATGGGAGAAAAAGCTCTTCCCTAGAAGTAAAGTAGAAAAGATTTGGTGCCCAACAACAGACAGAGCCATGGGATGGCTGACCAAAGCCAGATTAGGCTCCCCCCAACACATAATAATACACACGGGCACAAATGACCTGAAGGCCCAACAGAAAGAGGTAGCAACATCGCTCAGAGCAATGATTAGGAAGGCAAGCAGTACATTTCCAAACACTAGAATCACTGTTTCCACAATATTGCCGAGAACAGACTTCAACAACAACACAATTCATGAGATAAATGCCAGCATAGCAACAGAATGCGAATCAAACCACAACGTACACCTGGCCCAACACCCCACCCTCGATGAAGAATGTCTTTACGACCACGGCCACATCCAAAGGCAAAAAATATCGATCTTTGCTAAAGCCCTGAAGGACGTCGCTTTTAACCGGGTCCATACCCAGACTCCAAGAGGACCCCCCCCCCGACCACCAGAGATCAGCGGGGTACATATCAGGAACACTACAAAGACCACCACCACACCAACCGAGACCGGAGAGGATCCCCATGCAAAACAACATTATCAGACCTGCACCACTCCTGTCCCACAGGGGAATAGGACCGCTACCAGCCAGACAGAGGGAGAGATGCACAGGACATACGCAATACCTCAGACAGAAACAATCCATTAAGAGACAATAAGCAGATGTGCAGCAGCATCTACTTCCGCCTTATGGATCAAGGACTAATTAATAGAAAGAACTGTAACCAAATTGTATTAACTTTTGTAGACAACTGGGGTGATCTTTTTTTTCCCCACACTTAGACACGACAAACACGTACCACTCTTTAACCTATCATAGAAAAAGATAAAACTTAACATGAAATCCTTATATATTTCGACCTGGAATATCCAAGGTCTACGCTCTTCAGTGCGAGAAGTGAAGAGTAGGACCCCAGAGTTCATAGAGGAAACTAAAGATCTAGATATTATCATTTTACAGGAAACTTGGTATAAAGGAAAAGGACACACCGGCTGTCCCCAAGGGTACACTGAGCTAGTGGTCCCCTCCAATAAATTACCAAGTGTAACCCAAGGCAGAGACTCCGGAGGCATACTGATCTGGTTTAAAACAGAACTTAAGAATTACATCAAATTTATAAAAAAGGGCGAAAACCATATGTGGCTCAAACTTGAGAGGGAGATTATCTCAAACACCCAAGATGTTTACATTTGCGCACTTTATATCCCTCCAATCGATTCCCCGTACTACAAAGAGGACACCTTCTCCAACATGGAGGGGGAAATTATCCAATACCAGGCCCAGGGGAACGTGTTGATCTGTGGGGACCTCAATTCAAGAACGGGCGAAGAACCAGACTTCACCAATAATCAGGGAAACAATTACGTATTCGGGAATAACCACTTTGACATCCCTTCCCTTCCATACAGGCATAACTGCGACAAGCAGTCAAATACCAACGGTAAACAGCTACTACAGCTCTGTCGAAACCTGGGTCTGTACATTGTCAATGGTAGGTTCGTAGGAGACCTCCTAGGAAGATCGACCTACTGCTCACCTCTTGGCTGCAGCACAGTAGACTATATGATTACAGACTTGGACCCATCCTCTTTCAGAGCATTCACAGTCAAACCACAAACAACACTGTCAGATCACAGCCAAATTACTATGTTTCTCAAAAAGACAGAAACAAACAACATAGAAACACAACCCAGTAAACTGTACAACACCAAAAAATCGTACAGATGGGCCAAAAACGACACGGAAAAATACCAGAAAACAATTAGCAATGCATCAACTCAAGCTCTCTTAGACACCTTTCTGGATAACATATACACTCACAATAAAGAAGGCGTAAACCGGGCAGTTAGTAAACTAAACAATATTTTTGATAATTTGGCAACAAATGCAAACTTGAAAGCTCGCAAGAACAAACCCAAAACAAAAAACTATGAAAAATGGTTTGACCATGATTGCCATAACATGAGGAAAAAACTTAGAAAACTATCAAACCAAAAACACAGACATCCAGAAAACGAGGAATTACGCCTTACTTATTGTCAGACGCTAACACAATACAGAAACACACTCAGGACCAAAAAAGAGCAATTTATTAAGAATACACTCAGCTCCATGGAGGAATCCATTGAGTCGAATTGTTTCTGGGACAACTTGAAAACACTACACAAAAAACAACACGACGATTTGTCCATTCAAAATGGGGACACATGGGTAAACCACTTTGAAAAATTATACCAGAAAAACACACTAAGACCAGAGCAACACCAAATACGCAAAAAACTGGAAAAGCTTGAAATGGCCATAAAAGATAACCAAAACCCGCTAGACGCCATAATAACAGAAAAAGAACTTCTTGAAAAACTCAAGGACCTGCGACCAGGAAAAGCTTGCGGGACAGACGGCATACTAAACGAGATGATTAAACACGCAGACGACAAACTGAAACTGGCTATCCTAAAACTCTTCAACTTGGTTCTGAGTGTCGGTTATTTCCCTGAAATCTGGAACAAAGGACTCATAACACCCATATACAAAAGTGGGGACAAAATCGACCCAAACAACTATCGAGGCATCTGTGTAAACAGTAACCTGGGGAAGGTATTCTGTAGCATCATAAACAAAAGACTTATAAACTTCCTTGAGGAGCACAATGTCTTGAGTAAAAGCCAAATTGGATTCCTGCCAAACTATAGAACATCCGATCATATCTTCACCCTACAGACCCTAATTGACAAACACGTTCACCATAACAAAAGCAAAATCTACGCATGCTTTGTAGATTTCCAGAAGGCTTTCGACTCCATCTGGCATGACGGTTTATTCCTGAAACTTATCGAAAGCGGGGTAGGAGGTAAAACATATGATGTAATTAAATCAATGTATACAAACAATAAATGTGCAGTTAAAATTGGAGACAAACAAACAAAATACTTCCCACAGGGGCGGGGTGTGACGCAGGGCTCGCCAATCTCACCGACACTCTTTAATATTTACATTAATGGATTGGCAAAACTACTTGAACAATCTACAGCACCCGGCCTCACCCTATATGAATCCAAGGTTAAATTCCTCCTCTATGCCGACGACCTGGTTCTGCTGTCACCAACTAAGGAGGGTCTACAGCAGAACCTGGACCTGCTGGAGTCGTACTGCCAGACTTGGGCCCTGACAATAAATCCCCAAAAAACCAAAGTCCTTGTGTTCCAGCAAAGATCCAAACAACATGGACCCACAATAAATTTCACAGTAGGAACAACCAAAATTGAACAAACCACTCACTACACATACTTGGGCTTAAAAATCAGTTCTACGGGAAACTTCAAACTGGCTGTGAATGAACTGAAAGAGAAAGCAAGAAGGGCTTTCTATGCCATCAAAAAATCAATCCAAATAGAAATCCCAATTAGCATTTGGCTCAAAATTTTCAAATCAGTAATTGAACCAATTGCACTCTATGGCAGTGAGGTCTGGGGACCACTAACACAACAAGATTTTGCAAAATGGGACAAACACCCAATTGAGATCCTACATGCGGAATTCTGTAAAAGTATCCTCCGGACTCAAAGGAAAACAGTAAACAACGCATGCAGGGCGGAACTAGGCCAATACCCATTAATAATCACTATCCAAAAAAGAGCCACCAAATTTTGGAATCACCTACAAATGAGCAACCCCCAATGCTATCACTATGACGCCCTGAAATGCCAAGAGCTGACCATAAAGAAGAATACCCTCAGTCAACTAGTCCTGGGACTCAATAAAGTAACTAATAACAATACTAACAATAACCAGTCCCAGGACAGTGACAGGGTAACACAAAGTATTCGACCCAACACAATCGTCGCTAAGCAAAAAGGAAAAATATCTGTCATATTGGGCAGAAACAACAAAAACCCAAAGCAAACTCAATTGCTACTTGGCCCTAAACAGACAATACAACATAGCTGATTACCTGACCATGGTAAAGGATAACAAACTGAGAAGAACCTTGACAAGGTACAGACTTAGCGAACGTAGCCTAGCGATCGAAAAAGGCAGACACAGGCAGACCAGGCTGCCAAGAGAAGACAGGATATGCTCTCACTGCAGTCAGGGAGTAGTTGAGACAGAGATGCACTCCCTCACAGCCTGTGGAAAATATCAGGGCATCAGAGAGAATTTCTATCAAAAATTCTCACAAATATGCCCTGAATTCAGAAACCTGACTGACAACCAAAAACTCCCATTCCTACTGGGGGAGGAGAGAAGCTGTGTAACACTGGCGGCACACTATGTTACAGCTTGCCATGAACAGAGGGACAACCAGTAAACTAAGACAAGAGTATATATAAACAAGGCGAAAATATATTTATAAACTCAGGGATATACACTGTATGAATGGAACCGCGTTTATGTGTTCAACCATAAATGTATTTTGATGCTTTGGCAACATAAGATGTACCTTATCATGCCAATAAAGCGATTTGTATTGTATTGTATTGTATTGTGTGCAGGAGGGGTCAGTGTGTGTACAGGAGGGGTCAGTGTGTACAGGAGAGGTCAGTGTTTGTACAGGAGGGGTCAGTGTGTATAGCAGGGGTCAGTGTGTACAGGAGGGGTCAGTGTGTACAGGAGGGGTCAGTGTGTGTACAGGAGGGGTCAGTGTGTACAGGAGGGGTCAGTGTATGCACAGGAGGGGTCAGCGTGTGTACAGGAGGGGTCAGCGTGTGTACAGGAGGGGTCAGTGTGTGTACAGGAGGGTCAGTGTGTGTACAGGAGGGGTCAGTGTGTACAGGAGGGGTCAGTGTGCACAGGAGGGGTCAGTGTGTGTACAGGAGGGGTCAGTGTGTGTACAGGAGGGGTCAGTGTGTGTACAGGAGGGTCAGTGTGAGTACAGGAGGGGTCAGCGTGTACAGAAGGAGTCAGTGTGTGTACAGGAGGGTTCAGTGTGTGTACAGGAGGGGTCAGTGTGTACAGGAGGGGTCAGTGTGTGTACAGGAGGGGTCAGTGTGTGTACAGGAGGGGTCAGTGTGTGTACAGGAGGGGTCAGTGTGTGTACAGGAGGGGTCAGCGTGTACAGGAGGCGTCAGTGTGTTTACAGGAGTGGTCAGTGTGTGTACAGGAGGGGTCAGTGTGTACAGGAGGGGTCAGTGTGTACAGGAGGGGTCAGCGTCTCTACAGGAGGGGTCAGTGAGTGTACAGGAGGGGTCAGTGAGTGTACAGGAGGGGTCAGTGTGTGTACAGGAGGGGTCAGTGTGTACAGGAAGGGTCAGTGTGTACAGGAAGGGTCAGTGTGTACAGGAGGGGTCAGTGTGCGTACAGGAGGGGTCAGTGTGTGTACAGTAGGTGTCAGTGTGTACAGGAGGGGTCAGTGTGTGTACAGGAGGGGTCAGTGTGTACAGGAGGGGTCAGTGTGTACAGGAGGGGTCAGTGTGTACAGGAGGGTCCGTGTGTGTACAGGAGGGGTCAGTGTGTGTACAGGAGGGGTCAGTGTGCACAGGAGGGTTCAGTGTGTACAGGAGGGGTCAGTTTGTACAGGAGGAGTCAGTGTGTGTACAGGAGGGGTCAGTGTTTGTACAGGAGGGGTCAGTGTGTGTACAGGAGGGGTCAGTGTGGGTACAGGACGTGTCAGTGTGTGTACATGAGGGGTCACTGTGTACAGGAGGGGTCAGTTTGTACAGGAGGGGTCAGTGTTTGTACAGGAGGGGTCAGTGTTTGTACAGGAGGGGTCAGTGTGTGTACAGGAGGGGTCAGTGTGTGTACAGGACGTGTCAGTGTGTGTACATGAGGGGTCACTGTGTACAGGAGGGGTCAGTGTGAACAGGAGGTGTCAGTGTGGGTACAGGAGGGGTCAGTGTGTACAGGAGAGGTCAGTGTGTGTACAGGAGGGGTCAGTGTGTAAAGGAGGGGTCAGTGTGTGTACAGGAGGGGTCAGTGTGTACAGGAGAGGTCAGTGTGTACAGGAGAGGTCAGTGTGCACAGCAGGGTTCAGTGTGTGCAGGAGGGGTCAGTGTGTGTACATGTGGGGTCAGTGCGTACAGGGGGGTCAGTGTGTACAGGAGGGGTCAGTGTGTACAGGAGGGGTTAGTGTGTACTGGAGGGGTCAGTGTGTGTACAGGAGGGGTCAGTGTGTGTACAGGAGGGGTCAGTGTGTACAGGAGGGTTCAGTGTGTGTACAGGAGGGTTCAGTGTGTGTACAGGAGGGGTCAGTGTGTGCAGGAGGGGTCAGTGTGTGCAGGATGGGTCAGTGTGTACAGGAGGGGTCAGTGTGTACAGGAGGGGTCAGTGTGTGTACAGGAGGGGTCAGTGTGCACAGGAGGGGTCAGTGTGTACAGGAGGGGTCAGTGTGTGTACAGGAGGGGTCAGTGTGTGTACAGCAGGTGTCAGTGTGTATACAGGAGGGTCAGTGTGTACAGGAGGGGTCAGTGTGTACAGGAGGGGTCAGCTCTGTCGAAACCTGGGTCTGTACATTGTCAATGGTAGGTTCATAGGAGACCTCCTAGGAAGATCGACCTATTGCTCACCCCTTGGCTGCAGCACAGTAGACTATATGATTACAGACTTAGACCCATCCTCTTTCAGAGCATTCACAGTCAAACCACAAACAACACTGTCAGACCACAGTCAAATTACTATCTTCCTCAAAAAGACAGAAACAAACAACATAGAAACACAACCCAGTAAACTGTACAACACCAAAAAATCGTACAGATGGGCCAAAAACGACACGGAAAAATACCAGAAAACAATTAGCAATGCATCAACTCAAGCTCTCTTAGACACCTTTCTGGATAACATATACACTCACAATAAAGAAGGCGTAAACCGGGCAGTTAGTAAACTAAACAATATTTTTGATAATTTGGCAACAAATGCAAACTTGAAAGCTCGCAAGAACAAACCCAAAACAAAAAACTATGAAAAATGGTTTGACCGAGATTGCCATAACATGAGGAAAAAACTTAGAAAAATATCAAACCAAAAACACAGACATCCAGAAAACGAGGAACTACGCCTTACTTATTGTCAGACACTAACACAATACAGAAACACACTCAGAACCAAAAAAGAGCAATATATTAAGAATACACTCAGCTCCATGGAGGAATCCATTGATTCCAATTGTTTCTGGGAAAACTTGAAAACACTGCACAAAAAACAACACGACGATTTGGCCATTCAAAATGGGGACACATGGGTAAACCACTTTGAAAAATTATACCAGAAAAACACACTAAGACCAGAGCAACACCAAATATGCAAAAAACTGGAAAAGCTAGAAATGGCCATAAAAGATAACCAAAACCCGCTGGACGCCATAATAACAGAAAAAGAACTTCTTGAAAAACTCAAGGACCTGCGACCAGGAAAAGCCTGCGGGACAGACGGCATACTAAACGAGATGATTAAACACACAGACAACAAAATGAAACTGGCTATCCTAAAACTCTTCAACTTGGTTCTGAGTGTCGGTTATTTCCCTGATATCTGGAACAAAGGACTCATAACGCCCATATACAAAAGTGGGGACAAAATCGACCCAAACAACTATCGAGGCATCTGTGTAAACAGTAACCTGGGGAAGGTATTCTGTAGCATCATAAACAAAAGACTTATAAACTTCCTTGAGGAGCACAATGTCTTGAGTAAAAGCCAAATTGGATTCCTGCCAAACTATAGAACATCCGATCATATCTTCACCCTACAGACCCTAATTGACAAACACGTTCACCATAACAAAAGCAAAATCTACGCATGCTTTGTAGATTTCCAGAAGGCTTTTGGCTCCATCTGGCATGACGGTTTATTCCTGAAACTTATCGAAAGTGGGGTAGGAGGGAAAACATATGATGTAATTAAATCAATGTATACAAACAACAAATGTGCAGTTAAAATTGGAGACAAACAAACAAAATACTTCCCACAGGGGCGGGGGGTGACGCAGGGCTCGCCAATCTCACCGACACTCTTTAATATTTACATAAATGGATTGGCAAAACTACTTGAACAATCTACAGCACCCGGCCTCACCCTATATGAATCCAAGGTTAAATTCCTCCTCTATGCAGACGACCTGGTTCTGCTGTCACCTACTAAAGAGGGGCTACAGCAAAACATGGACCTGCTGGAGTCGTACTGCCAGACTTGGGCCCTGACAATAAATCCCCAAAAAACCAAAGTCCTTGTGTTCCAGCAAAGATCCAAACATCAGGGACCCAAAATAAATTTCACAGTAGGAACAACCAAAATTGAACAAACCACTAACTACACATACTTGGGCTTAAAAATCAGTTCTACAGGAAACTTCAAACTGGCTGTGAATGAACTGAAAGAGAAAGCAAGAAGGGCTTTCTATGCCATCAAAAAATCAATCCAAATAGAAATCCCAATTAGCATTTGGCTCAAAATTTTCAAATCAGTAATTGAACCAATTGCACTCTATGACAGTGAGGTATGGGGGCCGCTAACTCAACAAGAATTTGCAAAATGGGACAAACACCCAATTGAGATCCTACATGCAGAATTCTGTAAAAGTATCCTCCGGACTCAAAGGAAAACAGTAAACAATGCATGCAGGGCGTAACTAGGCCAATATCCATTAATAATCACTATCCAAAAAAGAGCCACCAAATTTTGGAATCACCTACAAATGAGCAATCCCCAATGCTATCACTACGACGCCCTGAAATGCCAAGAGCTGACCATAAAGAAGAATACCCTCAGTCAACTAGTCCTGGGACTCAGTGAAGTAACTACTAACAATACTAACAATAACCAGCCCCAGGACAGTGACAGGGCAACACAAAGAATTCGACCCAACACAATCGTCGCTAAGCAAAAGGAAAAATATCTGACATATTGGGCAGAAACAACAAAAACCCAAAGCAAACTCAATTGCTACTTGGCCCTAAACAGACAATACAACATAGCTGATCACCTGACCATGGTAAAGGATAACAAACTGAGAAGAACCTTGACAAGGTACAGACTTAGCGAACATAGCCTAGCGATCGAAAAAGGCAGACACAGGCAGACCAGGCTGCCAAGAGAGGACAGGATATGCTCTCACTGCAGTCAGGGAGTGGTGGAGACAGAGATGCACTTCCTCACAGCTTGTGGAAAATATCAGGGCATCAGGGAGAATTTCTACCAAAAATTCTCACAAATATGCCCTGATTTCAGAAATCTGAATGACAACCAAAAACTCCCATTCCTACTGGGAGAGGAGAGAAGCTGTATAACACTGGCGGCACACTATGTTACAGCTTGCCATGAACAGAGGGACAACCAGTAAACTAAGAAAAGAATATATATAAACAATGCGAATGTATATTTATACACTCAGGGATATACCTGTTTATACACTGTATGAATAGAACTGCGTTTATGTGCTAAACCATAAATGTATTTTGATGCTTTGGCAACATAAGATGTAACTTATCATGCCAATAAAGCGATTTGAATTGTGAATTGTGAATTGTGTACAAGAGGGGTCAGTGTGTACAGGAGGGGTCAGTGTGTAAAGGAGGGGTCAGTGTGTGCAGGAGGGGTCAGTGTGTACAGGAGGGGTCAGTGTGTGTACAGGAGGGGTCAGTTTGTGTACAGGAGGGTCAGTGTGTGTACAGGAGGGGGTCAGTGTGTGTATAGGAGGGGGTCAGTGTGTGTACAGGAGGGGTCAGTGTGTGTACAGGAGGGGTCAGTGTGTACAGGAGGGGTCAGTGTATACAGGAGGGGTCAGTGTGTGTACAGGAGGGGTCAGTGTGTGTACAGGAGGGTCAGTGTGTACAGGAGGGTTCAGTGTGTGTACAGGTGGGGTCAGTGTGTGTACAGGAGGGGCCAGTGTGTACAGGAGGTGTCAGTGTGTACGGAAGGGGTCAGTGTGTACAGGAGGGGTCAGTGTGTGTACAGGAGGTGTCAGTGTGTGTGCAGGAGGGGTCAGTGTGTGTACAGGAGGGGTCAGTGTGCACAGGAGGGTCAGTGTGTGCAGTAGGGTTCAGTGTGTGTACAGGAGGGATCAGTGTGTACAGGAGCGGTCAGTGTGTACAGGAGGGGTCAGTGTGTACAGGAGGGGTCAGTGTGTACAGGAGGGGTCAGTGTGTACAGGAGTGGTCAGTGTGTATACAGGAGGGGTCAGTGTGTGTACAGGAGGGGTCTGTTTGTATACAGCAGCGTTCAGTGTGTGTACATGAGGGTCAGTGTGTGTACAGGAGGGTCAGTGTGTGTACAGGAGGAGGTCAGTGTGAGTACAGGAGGGTCAGTGTGTGTACAGGAGGGTCAGTGTGTGTACAGGAGGGTCAGTGTGTGTACAGGAGGGGTCAGTGTGTGTACAGGAGGGGTCAGTGAGTGTACAGGAGGGGTCAGTGTGTGTACAGGAGGGTCAGTGTGTATACAGGAGGGTCAGTGTGTGTACAGGAGGGGTCAGTGAGTGTACAGGAGGGGTCAGTGTGTGTACAGGAGGGTCAGTGTGTATACAGGAGGGTCAGTGTGTGTACAGGAGGGGTCAGTGCATACAGGAGGTGTCAGTGTGCGTACAGGAGGGGTCAGTGCGTACAGGAGGGGTCAGTGTGTGTACAGGAGGGGTCAGTGTGTGTACAGGAGGGGGCAGTGTGTGTACAGGAGGGATCAGTGTGTGGACAGGAGGGGTCAGTGTGTATACAGGAGGGGTCAGTGCGTGTACAGGAGTGGTCAGTGTGTGTACAGGAGGGATCAGTGTGTGGACAGGAGGGGTCAGTGTCTATACAGGAGGGGTCAGTGTGTCTACAGGAGGGGTCAGTGTGTGCAGGAGGGGTCAGTTTGTGCAGGAGGTGTCAGTGTGGGTACAGGAGGGGTCAGTGTGTACAGGAGAGGTCAGTGTGTGTACAGGAGGGATCAGTCTGTGGACAGGAGGGGTCAGTGTGTATACAGGAGGGGTCAGTGCGTGTACAGGAGTGGCCAGTGTGTGTACAGGAGGGATCAGTGTGTGGACAGGAGGGGTCAGTGTGTATACAGGAGGGGTCAGTGTGTCGACAGGAGGGGTCAGTGTGTGCAGGAGGGGTCAGTTTGTACAGGAGGTGTCAGTGTGGGTACAGGAGGGGTCAGTGTGTACAGGAGAGGTCAGTGTGTGTACAGGAGGGATCAGTGTGTAAAGGAGGGGTCAGTGTGTGTACAGGAGCGGTCAGTGTGTACAGGAGAGGTCAGAGTGTACAGGAGAGGTCAGTGTGTACAGCAGGGTTCAGTGTGTACAGGAGGGGTCAGTGTGTGTACATGTGGGGTCAGTGCGTACAGGGGGGTCAGTGTGTACAGGAGGGGTCAGTGTGTACAGGAGGGGTTAATGTGTACAGGAGGGGTCAGTGTGTGTACAGGAGGGGTCAGTGTGTGTACAGGAGGGGTCAGTGTGTACAGGAGGGTTCAGTGTGTGTACAGGAGGGTTCAGTGTGTGTACAGGAGGGGTCAGTGTGTGCAGGAGGGGTCAGTGTGTGCAGGATGGGTCAGTGTGTACAGGAGGGGTCAGTGTGTACAGGAGGGGTCAGTGTGTGTACAGGAGGGGTCAGTGTGTACAGGAGGGGTCAGTGTGTACAGGAGGGGTCAGTGTGTACAGGAGGGGTCAGTGTGTACAGAAGGGGTCAGTGTGTGTACAGGAGGGGTCAGTGTGTGTACAGCAGGTGTCAGTGTGTATACAGGAGGGGTCAGTGTGTACAGGAGGGGTCAGTGTGTACAGGAGGGGTCAGTGTGTACAGGAAGGGTCAGTGTGTGTACAGGAGGGGTCAGTGTGTGTACAGGAGGGGTCAGTGTGTGTACAGGAGGGGTCAGTGTGTACAGGAGGGTTCAGTGTGTACAAGAGGGTTCAGTGTGTACAGGAGGGTTCAGTGTGTGTACAGGAGGGGTCAGTGTGTACAGGAGGGGTCAGTGTGTGTACAGGAGGGGTCGGTGTGTACAGGAGGGGTCGGTGTGTACAGGAGGGGTCGGTGTGTACAGGAGGGGTCAGTGTGAGACCTCCTAGGAAGATCGACCTACTGCTCACCTCTTGGCTGCAGCACAGTAGACTATATGATTACAGACTTGGACCCATCCTCTTTCAGAGCATTCACAGTCAAACCACAAACAACACTGTCAGATCACAGTCAAATTACTATGTTTCTCAAAAAGACAGAAACAAACAACATAGAAACACAACCCAGTAAACTGTACAACACCAAAAAATCGTACAGATGGGCCAAAAACGACACGGAAAAATACCAGAAAACAATTAGCAATGCATCAACTCAAGCTCTCTTGGACACCTTTCTGGATAACATATACACTCACAATAAAGAAGGCGTAAACCGGGCAGTTAGTAAACTAAACAATATTTTTGATAATTTGGCAACAAATGCAAACTTGAAAGCTCGCAAGAACAAACCCAAAACAAAAAACTATGAAAAATGGTTTGACCATGATTGCCATAACATGAGGAAAAAACTTAGAAAACTATCAAACCAAAAACACAGACATCCAGAAAACGAGGAATTACGCCTTACTTATTGTCAGACGCTAACACAATACAGAAACACACTCAGGACCAAAAAAGAGCAATTTATTAAGAATACACTCAGCTCCATGGAGGAATCCATTGAGTCGAATTGTTTCTGGGACAACTTGAAAACACTACACAAAAAACAACACGACGATTTGTCCATTCAAAATGGGGACACATGGGTAAACCACTTTGAAAAATTATACCAGAAAAACACACTAGGACCAGAGCAACACCAAATACGCAAAAAACTTGAAAAGCTTGAAATGGCCATAAAAGATAACCAAAACCCGCTAGACGCCATAATAACAGAAAAAGAACTTCTTGAAAAACTCAAGGACCTGCGACCAGGAAAAGCTTGCGGGACAGACGGCATACTAAACGAGATGATTAAACACGCAGACGACAAACTGAAACTGGCTATCCTAAAACTCTTCAACTTGGTTCTGAGTGTCGGTTATTTCCCTGACATCTGGAACAAAGGACTCATAACACCCATATACAAAAGTGGGGACAAAATCGACCCAAACAACTATCGAGGCATCTGTGTAAACAGTAACCTGGGGAAGGTATTCTGTAGCATCATAAACAAAAGACTTATAAACTTCCTTGAAGAGCACAATGTCTTGAGTAAAAGCCAAATTGGATTCCTGCCAAACTATAGAACATCCGATCATATCTTCACCCTACAGACCCTAATTGACAAACACGTTCACCATAACAAAAGCAAAATCTACGCATGCTTTGTAGATTTCCAGAAGGCTTTCGACTCCATCTGGCATGACGGTTTATTCCTGAAACTTATCGAAAGCGGGGTAGGAGGGAAAACATATGATGTAATTAAATCAATGTATACAAACAATAAATGTGCAGTTAAAATTGGAGACAAACAAACAAAATACTTCCCACAGGGGCGGGGGGTGACGCAGGGCTCGCCAATCTCACCGACACTCTTTAATATTTACATTAATGGATTGGCAAAACTACTTGAACAATCTACAGCACCCGGCCTCACCCTATATGAATCCAAGGTTAAATTCCTCCTCTATGCCGACGACCTGGTTCTGCTGTCACCAACTAAGGAGGGTCTACAGCAGAACCTGGACCTGCTGGAGTCGTACTGCCAGACTTGGGCCCTGACAATAAATCCCCAAAAAACCAAAGTCCTTGTGTTCCAGCAAAGATCCAAACAACATGGACCCACAATAAATTTCACAGTAGGAACAACCAAAATTGAACAAACCACTCACTACACATACTTGGGCTTAAAAATCAGTTCTACGGGAAACTTCAAACTGGCTGTGAATGAACTGAAAGAGAAAGCAAGAAGGGCTTTCTATGCCATCAAAAAATCAATCCAAATAGAAATCCCAATTAGCATTTGGCTCAAAATTTTCAAATCAGTAATTGAACCAATTGCACTCTATGGCAGTGAGGTCTGGGGACCACTAACACAACAAGATTTTGCAAAATGGGACAAACACCCAATTGAGATCCTACATGCGGAATTCTGTAAAAGTATCCTCCGGACTCAAAGGAAAACAGTAAACAACGCATGCAGGGCGGAACTAGGCCAATACCCATTAATAATCACTATCCAAAAAAGAGCCACCAAATTTTGGAATCACCTACAAATGAGCAACCCCCAATGCTATCACTACGACGCCCTGAAATGCCAAGAGCTGACCATAAAGAAGAATACCCTCAGTCAACTAGTCCTGGGACTCAATAAAGTAACTAATAACAATACTAACAATAACCAGTCCCAGGACAGTGACAGGGTAACACAAAGAATTCGACCCAACACAATCGTCGCTAAGCAAAAGGAAAAATATCTGTCATATTGGGCAGAAACAACAAAAACCCAAAGCAAACTCAATTGCTACTTGGCCCTAAACAGACAATACAACATAGCTGATTACCTGACCATGGTAAAGGATAACAAACTGAGAAGAACCTTGACAAGGTACAGACTTAGCGAACATAGCCTAGCGATCGAAAAAGGCAGACACAGGCAGACCAGGCTGCCAAGAGAAGACAGGATATGCTCTCACTGCAGTCAGGGAGTAGTTGAGACAGAGATGCACTTCCTCACAGCCTGTGGAAAATATCAGGGCATCAGAGAGAATTTCTATCAAAAATTCTCACAAATATGCCCTGAATTCAGAAATCTGACTGACAACCAAAAACTCCCATTCCTACTGGGGGAGGAGAGAAGCTGTGTAACACTGGCGGCACACTATGTTACAGCTTGCCATGAACAGAGGGACAACCAGTAAACTAAGACAAGAGTATATATAAACAAGGCGAAAATATATTTATAAACTCAGGGATATACCTGTTTATACACTGTATGAATGGAACCGCGTTTATGTGTTCAACCATAAATGTATTTTGATGCTTTGGCAACATAAGATGTACCTTATCATGCCAATAAAGCGATTTGTATTGTATTATTGTATTGTATTGTGTACAGGAGGGGTCGGTGTGTGTACAGGAGGGGTCGCTGTGTACAGGGGGGTCAGTGCGTGTACAGGAGGGTTCAGTGTGTACAGGAGGGGTCAGTGTGTACAGCAGGGTTCAGTGTGTGTACAGGAGGGGTCAGTTTGTGTGCAGGAGGGGTCAGTTGGTGTACAGGAGGGGTCAGTGTGTACAGGGGGGTCAGTGTGTACAGGGGGGTCAGTGTGTACACGAGGGGTCAGTGTGTACAGGAGGGGTCAGTGTGTACAGGAGGGGTCAGTGTGTACAGGAGGGGTCGGTGTGTACAGGAGGGGTCGGTGTGTGTACAGGAGGGGTCGATGTGTACAGGAGGGTCAGTGCGTCTACAGGAGGGTTCCGTGTGTACAGGAGGCGTCAGTGTGTACAGCAGGGTTCAGTGTGTGTACAGGTGGGGTCAGTTTGTGTACAGGAGAGGTCAGTTTGTGTACAGGAGGGGTCAATGTGTACAGGGGGGTCAGTGTTTACAGGAGGGGTCAGTGTGTACAGGAGGGGTCAGTGTGTACAGGAGGGGTCAGTGTATACAGGAGGGGTCAGTGTGTGTACAGGAGGGGTCAGTGTGTACAGGAGGAGTCAGTGTGTACAGGAGGGGTCAGTGTGTGTTCAGCAGGGGTCAGTGTGTAAAGGAGGGGGTCAGTGTGTGTACAGGAGGGGTCAGTGTGTGCACAGGAGGGGTCAGTGTGTGCACAGGAGGGGTCAGTGTGTGTACAGGAGGGGTCAGAGTGCACAGGAGGGTCAGTGTGTACAGGAGGGGTCAGTGTGTAAAGGAGGGGTCAGTGTGTGCAGGAGGGATCACTGTGTACAGGAGGGGTCAGTGTGTGTACAGGAGGGGTCAGTTTGTGTACAGGAGGGTCAGTGTGTGTACAGGAGGGGGTCAGAGTGTGTATAGGAGGGGGTCAGTGTGTGTACAGGAGGGGTCAGTGTGTGTACAGGAGGGGTCAGTGTGTACAGGAGGGGTCAGTGTATACAGGAGGGGTCAGTGTGTGTACAGGAGGGGTCAGTGTGTGTACAGGAGGGTCAGTGTGTACAGGAGGGTTCAGTGTGTGTACAGGTGGGGTCAGTGTGTGTACAGGAGGGGTCAGTGTGTACAGGAGGTGTCAGTGTGTACGGAAGGGGTCAGTGTGTACAGGAGGGGTCAGTGTGTGTACAGGAGGTGTCAGTGTGTGTACAGGAGGGGTCAATGTGTGTACAGGAGGGGTCAGTGTGCACAGGAGGGTCAGTGTGTGCAGTAGGGTTCAGTGTGTGTACAGGAGGGGTCAGTGTGCACAGGAGCGGTCAGTGTGTACAGGAGGAGTCAGTGTGTACAGGAGGGGTCAGTGTGTACAGGAGGGGTCAGTGTGTACAGGTGTGGTCAGTGTGTATACAGGAGGGGTCAGTGTGTGTACAGGAGGGGTCAGTTTGTATACAGTAGCGTACAGTGTGTGTACATGAGGGTCAGTGTGTGTACAGGAGGGTCAGTGTGTGTACAGGAGGAGGTCAGTGTGAGTACAGGAGGGTCAGTGTGTGTACAGGAGGGTCAGTGTGTGTACAGGAGGGTCAGTGTGTGTACAGGAGGGGTCAGTGTGTGTACAGGAGGGGTCAGTGAGTGTACAGGAGGGGTCAGTGTGTGTACAGGAGGGTCAGTGTGTATACAAGAGGGTCAGTGTGTGTACAGGAGGGGTCAGTGAGTGTACAGGAGGGGTCAGTGTGTGTACAGGAGGGTCAGTGTGTATACAGGAGGGTCAGTGTGTGTACAGGAGGGGTCAGTGCGTACAGGAGGTGTCAGTGTGCGTACAGGAGGGGTCAGTGCGTACAGGAGGGGTCAGTGTGTGTACAGGAGGGGTCAGTGTGTGTACAGGAGGGGTCAGTGTGTGTACAGGAGGATCAGTGTGAGAACAGGAGGGGTCAGTGTGTGTACAGGAGGGGTCAGTGTGTGTACAGGTGGGGTCAGTCTGTACAGGAGGGGTCAGTGTGTGTACAGGAGGGGTCAGTGTGACAGGAGGGTTCAGTGTGAACGGAGCGGTCAGTGTGTGTACAGGAAGGGTCAGTGTGTGTACAGGAGGGTCAGTGTGTGTACAGGAGGGGTCAGTGTGTGTACAGGAGGGGTCAGTGTGTGTACAGGAGGGGTCAGTGTGTGTACAGGAGGGGTCAGTGTGTTCAAGAGGGGTCAGTGTGTACAGGAGGGGTCAGTGTGTACAGGAGGGGTCAGTGTGTACAGGAGTGGTCAGTGTGTACAGGAGGGGTCAGTGTGTGTACAGGAGGGGTCAGTTTGTGTACAGGAGGGTCAGTGTGTGTACAGGAGGGTGTCAGTATGTGTACAGGAGGGGGTCAGTGTGTGTACAGGAGGGGTCACTGTGTGTACAGGAGGGGTCAGTGTGTACAGGAGGGTCAGTGTGTGTACAGGAGGGTCAGCGTGTGTACATGAGGGGGTCAGTGTGTCTACAGGAGGGTCAGTGTGTGTACAGGAGGGGTCAGTGTGTGTACAGGAGGATCAGTGTGTACAGGAGGGTTCATTGTGTGTACAGGTGGGGTCAGTGTGTGTACAGGAGGGGTCAGTGTGTACAGGAGGTGTCAGTGTGTACAGAAGGGGTCAGTGTGTACAGGAGGGGTCAGTGTGTGTACAGGAGGTGTCAGTCTGTGTACAGGAGGGGTCAGTGTGTGTACAGGAGGGGTCAGTGTGCACAGGAGGGTCAGTGTGTGCAGTAGGGTTCAGTGTGTGTACAGGAGGGGTCAGTGTGTACAGGAGGGGTCAGTGTGTGCAGGACGGGTCAGTGTGTACAGGAATGGTCAGAGTGTACAGGAGTGGTCAGTGTGTGTACAGGATGGGTCAGTGTGTGTACAGGAGGGGTCAGTTTGTATACAGCAGCGGTC
Source organism: Somniosus microcephalus (assembly GCF_052327205.1). Lineage (NCBI taxonomy): Eukaryota > Metazoa > Chordata > Chondrichthyes > Squaliformes > Somniosidae > Somniosus > Somniosus microcephalus. Next base: position 193,804,147 of record NC_140992.1, on the reverse strand, counting down.
AGTGTGTGTACATGAGGGTCTGTGTCTTTACAGGAGGGTCAGTGTGTGTACAGGAGGGGGTCAGTGTGTGTACAGGAGGGTCAGTGTGTGTACAGGAGGGGTCAGTGTGTGTACAGGAGGGATCAGTGTGTGTACAGGAGGGGTCAGTGTGTGTACAGGAGGGTCAGTGTGTGTACAGGAGGGTCAGTGTGTGTACAGGAGGGGTCAGTGCGTACAGGAGGGGTCAGTGTGCGTACAGGAGGGGTCAGTGCGTACAGGAGGGGTCAGTGTGTGTACAGGAGGGGTCAGTGTGTGTACAGGAGGGGTCAGTGTGTGTACAGGAGGATCAGTGTGAGAACAGGAGGGGTCAGTGTGTGTACAGGAGGGGTCAGTGTGTGTACAGGTGGGGTCAGTCTGTACAGGAGGGGTCAGTGTGTGTACAGGAGGGGTCAGTGTGACAGGAGGGTTCAGTGTGTACGGAGGGGTCAGTGTGTGTACAGGAAGGGTCAGTGTGTGTACAGGAGGGTCAGTGTTTGTACAGGAGGTGTCAGTGTGTGTACAGGAGGTGTCAGTGTGTGTACAGGAGGGGTCAGTGTGTGTACAGGAGGGGTCAGTGTGTACACGAGGGGTCAGTGTCCCTCCAATCGATTCCCCGTACTACAAAGAGGACACCTTCTCCAACATGGAGGGGGAAATTATCCAATACCAGGCCCAGGGGAACGTGTTGATCTGTGGGGACCTCAATTCAAGAACGGGCGAAGAACCAGACTTCACCAATAATCAGGGAAACAATTACGTATTCGGGAATAACCACTTTGACATCCCTTCCCTTCCATACAGGCATAACTGCGACAAGCAGTCAAATACCAACGGTAAACAGCTGCTACAGCTCTGTCGAAACCTGGGTCTGTACATTGTCAATGGTAGGTTCGTAGGAGACCTCCTAGGAAGATCGAACTACTGCTCACATCTTGGCTGCAGCACAGTAGACTATATGATTACAGACTTAGACCCATCCCCTTTCAGAGCATTCACAGTCAAACCACAAACAACACTGTCAGATCACAGCCAAATTACTATGTTTCTCAAAAAGACAGAAACAAACAACATAGAAACACAACCCAGTAAACTGTACAACACCAAAAAATCGTACAGATGGGCCAAAAATGACACGGAAAAATACCAGAAAACAATTAGCAATGCATCAACTCAAGCTCTCTTAGACACCTTTCTGGATAACATATACACTCACAATAAAGAAGGCGTAAACCGGGCAGTTAGTAAACTAAACAATATTTTTGATAATTTGGCAACAAATGCAAACTTGAAAGCTCGCAAGAACAAACCCAAAACAAAAAACTATGAAAAATGGTTTGACCGAGATTGCCATAACATGAGGAAAAAACTTAGAAAAATATCAAACCAAAAACACAGACATCCAGAAAACGAGGAACTACGCCTTACTTATTGTCAGACACTAACACAATACAGAAACACACTCAGAACCAAAAAAGAGCAATATATTAAGAATACACTCAGCTCCATGGAGGAATCCATTGATTCCAATTGTTTCTGGGAAAACTTGAAAACACTGCACAAAAAACAACACGACGATTTGGCCATTCAAAATGGGGACACATGGGTAAACCACTTTGAAAAATTATACCAGAAAAACACACTAAGACCAGAGCAACACCAAATATGCAAAAAACTGGAAAAGCTAGAAATGGCCATAAAAGATAACCAAAACCCGCTGGACGCCATAATAACAGAAAAAGAACTTCTTGAAAAACTCAAGGACCTGCGACCAGGAAAAGCCTGCGGGACAGACGGCATACTAAACGAGATGATTAAACACACAGACAACAAAATGAAACTGGCTATCCTAAAACTCTTCAACTTGGTTCTGAGTGTCGGTTATTTCCCTGATATCTGGAACAAAGGACTCATAACGCCTATATACAAAAGTGGGGACAAAATCGACCCAAACAACTATCGAGGCATCTGTGTAAACAGTAACCTGGGGAAGGTATTCTGTAGCATCATAAACAAAAGACTTATAAACTTCCTTGAGGAGCACAATGTCTTGAGTAAAAGCCAAATTGGATTCCTGCCAAACTATAGAACATCCGATCATATCTTCACCCTACAGACCCTAATTGACAAACACGTTCACCATAACAAAAGCAAAATCTACGCATGCTTTGTAGATTTCCAGAAGGCTTTCGGCTCCATCTGGCATGACGGTTTATTCCTGAAACTTATCGAAAGTGGGGTAGGAGGGAAAACATATGATGTAATTAAATCAATGTATACAAACAACAAATGTGCAGTTAAAATTGGAGACAAACAAACAAAATACTTCCCACAGGGGCGGGGGGTGACGCAGGGCTCGCCAATCTCACCGACACTCTTTAATATTTACATAAATGGATTGGCAAAACTACTTGAACAATCTACAGCACCCGGCCTCACCCTATATGAATCCAAGGTTAAATTCCTCCTCTATGCAGACGACCTGGTTCTGCTGTCACCTACTAAAGAGGGGCTACAGCAAAACATGGACCTGCTGGAGTCGTACTGCCAGACTTGGGCCCTGACAATAAATCCCCAAAAAACCAAAGTCCTTGTGTTCCAGCAAAGATCCAAACATCAGGGACCCAAAATAAATTTCACAGTAGGAACAACCAAAATTGAACAAACCACTAACTACACATACTTGGGCTTAAAAATCAGTTCTACAGGAAACTTCAAACTGGCTGTGAATGAACTGAAAGAGAAAGCAAGAAGGGCTTTCTATGCCATCAAAAAATCAATCCAAATAGAAATCCCAATTAGCATTTGGCTCAAAATTTTCAAATCAGTAATTGAACCAATTGCACTCTATGACAGTGAGGTATGGGGGCCGCTAACTCAACAAGAATTTGCAAAATGGGACAAACACCCAATTGAGATCCTACATGCAGAATTCTGTAAAAGTATCCTCCGGACTCAAAGGAAAACAGTAAACAATGCATGCAGGGCGTAACTAGGCCAATATCCATTAATAATCACTATCCAAAAAAGAGCCACCAAATTTTGGAATCACCTACAAATGAGCAATCCCCAATGCTATCACTACGACGCCCTGAAATGCCAAGAGCTGACCATAAAGAAGAATACCCTCAGTCAACTAGTCCTGGGACTCAGTGAAGTAACTACTAACAATACTAACAATAACCAGCCCCAGGACAGTGACAGGGCAACACAAAGAATTCGACCCAACACAATCGTCGCTAAGCAAAAGGAAAAATATCTGACATATTGGGCAGAAACAACAAAAACCCAAAGCAAACTCAATTGCTACTTGGCCCTAAACAGACAATACAACATAGCTGATCACCTGACCATGATAAAGGATAACAAACTGAGAAGAACCTTGACAAGGTACAGATTTAGCGAACATAGCCTAGCGATCGAAAAAGGCAGACACAGGCAGACCAGGCTGCCAAGAGAGGACAGGATATGCTCTCACTGCAGTCAGGGAGTGGTGGAGACAGAGATGCACTTCCTCACAGCTTGTGGAAAATATCAGGGCATCAGGGAGAATTTCTACCAAAAATTCTCACAAATATGCCCTGATTTCAGAAATCTGAATGACAACCAAAAACTCCCATTCCTACTGGGAGAGGAGAGAAGCTGTATAACACTGGCGGCACACTATGTTACAGCTTGCCATGAACAGAGGGACAACCAGTAAACTAAGAAAAGAATATATATAAACAATGCGAATGTATATTTATACACTCAGGGATATACCTGTTTATACACTGTATGAATAGAACTGCGTTTATGTGCTAAACCATAAATGTATTTTGATGCTTTGGCAACATAAGATGTAACTTATCATGCCAATAAAGCGATTTGAATTGTGAATTGTGAATTGTGTACAAGAGGGGTCAGTGTGTACAGGAGGGGTCAGTGTGTAAAGGAGGGGTCAGTGTGTGCAGGAGGGGTCAGTGTGTACAGGAGGGGTCAGTGTGTGTACAGGAGGGGTCAGTTTGTGTACAGGAGGGTCAGTGTGTGTACAGGAGGGGGTCAGTGTGTGTATAGGAGGGGGTCAGTGTGTGTACAGGAGGGGTCAGTGTGTGTACAGGAGGGGTCAGTGTGTACAGGAGGGGTCAGTGTATACAGGAGGTGTCAGTGTGTGTGCAGGAGGGGTCAGTGTGTGTACAGGAGGGGTCAGTGTGCACAGGAGGGTCAGTGTGTGCAGTAGGGTTCAGTGTGTGTACAGGAGGGATCAGTGTGTACAGGAGCGGTCAGTGTGTACAGGAGGGGTCAGTGTGTACAGGAGGGGTCAGTGTGTACAGGAGGGGTCAGTGTGTACAGGAGTGGTCAGTGTGTATACAGGAGGGGTCAGTGTGTGTACAGGAGGGGTCTGTTTGTATACAGCAGCGTTCAGTGTGTGTACATGAGGGTCAGTGTGTGTACAGGAGGGTCAGTGTGTGTACAGGAGGAGGTCAGTGTGAGTACAGGAGGGTCAGTGTGTGTACAGGAGGGTCAGTGTGTGTACAGGAGGGTCAGTGTGTGTACAGGAGGGGTCAGTGTGTGTACAGGAGGGGTCAGTGAGTGTACAGGAGGGGTCAGTGTGTGTACAGGAGGGTCAGTGTGTATACAGGAGGGTCAGTGTGTGTACAGGAGGGGTCAGTGAGTGTACAGGAGGGGTCAGTGTGTGTACAGGAGGGTCAGTGTGTATACAGGAGGGTCAGTGTGTGTACAGGAGGGGTCAGTGCATACAGGAGGTGTCAGTGTGCGTACAGGAGGGGTCAGTGCGTACAGGAGCGGTCAGTGTGTGTACAGGAGGGGTCAGTGTGTGTACAGGAGGGGTCAGTGTGTGTACAGGAGGATCAGTGTGAGAACAGGAGGGGTCAGTGTGTCTACAGGAGGGGTCAGTGTGTGTACAGGTGTGGTCAGTCTGTACAGGAGGGGTCAGTGTGTGTACAGGAGGGGTCAGTGTGACAGGAGGGTTCAGTGTGTACGGAGGGGTCAGTGTGTGTACAGGAAGGGTCAGTGTGTGTACAGGAGGGTCAGTGTGTGTACAGGAGGGGTCAGTGTGTGTACAGGAGGGGTCAGTGTGTGTACAGGACGGGTCAGTGTGTGTACAGGAGGGGTCAATGTGTACAGGAGGGGTCAATGTGTACAGGAGGGGGCAGTGTGTGTACAGGAGGGATCAGTGTGTGGACAGGAGGGGTCAGTGTGTATACAGGAGGGGTCAGTGCGTGTACAGGAGTGGTCAGTGTGTGTACAGGAGGGATCAGTGTGTGGACAGGAGGGGTCAGTGTCTATACAGGAGGGGTCAGTGTGTCTACAGGAGGGGTCAGTGTGTGCAGGAGGGGTCAGTTTGTGCAGGAGGTGTCAGTGTGGGTACAGGAGGGGTCAGTGTGTACAGGAGAGGTCAGTGTGTGTACAGGAGGGATCAGTGTGTGGACAGGAGGGGTCAGTGTGTATACAGGAGGGGTCAGTGCGTGTACAGGAGTGGCCAGTGTGTGTACAGGAGGGATCAGTGTGTGGACAGGAGGGGTCAGTGTGTATACAGGAGGGGTCAGTGTGTCGACAGGAGGGGTCAGTGTGTGCAGGAGGGGTCAGTTTGTACAGGAGGTGTCAGTGTGGGTACAGGAGGGGTCAGTGTGTACAGGAGAGGTCAGTGTGTGTACAGGAGGGATCAGTGTGTAAAGGAGGGGTCAGTGTGTATACAGGAGCGGTCAGTGTGTACAGGAGAGGTCAGTGTGTACAGGAGAGGTCAGTGTGTACAGCAGGGTTCAGTGTGTACAGGAGGGGTCAGTGTGTGTACATGTGGGGTCAGTACGTACAGGGGGGTCAGTGTGTAGAGGAGGGGTCAGTGTGTACAGGAGGGGTTAATGTGTACAGGAGGGGTCAGTGTGTGTACAGGAGGGGTCAGTGTGTGTACAGGAGGGGTCAGTGTGTACAGGAGGGTTCAGTGTGTGTACAGGAGGGTTCAGTGTGTGTACAGGAGGGGTCAGTGTGTGCAGGAGGGGTCAGTGTGTGCAGGATGGGTCAGTGTGTACAGGAGGGGTCAGTGTGTACAGGAGGGGTCAGTGTGTGTACAGGAGGGGTCAGTGTGTACAGGAGGGGTCAGTGTGTACAGGAGGGGTCAGTGTGTACAGGAGGGGTCAGTGTGTACAGAAGGGGTCAGTGTGTGTACAGGAGGGGTCAGTGTGTGTACAGCAGGTGTCAGTGTGTATACAGGAGGGGTCAGTGTGTACAGGAGGGGTCAGTGTGTACAGGAGGGGTCAGTGTGTACAGGAAGGGTCAGTGTGTGTACAGGAGGGGTCAGTGTGTGTACAGGAGGGGTCAGTGTGTGTACAGGAGGGGTCAGTGTGTACAGGAGGGTTCAGTGTGTACAAGAGGGTTCAGTGTGTACAGGAGGGTTCAGTGTGTGTACAGGAGGGGTCAGTGTGTACAGGAGGGGTCGGTGTGTGTACAGGAGGGGTCGGTGTGTACAGGAGGGGTCGGTGTGTACAGGAGGGGTCGGTGTGTACAGGAGGGGTCGGTGTGTGTACAGGAGGGGTCGCTGTGTACAGGGGGGTCAGTGCGTGTACAGGAGGGTTCAGTGTGTACAGGAGGGGTCAGTGTGTACAGCAGGGTTCAGTGTGTGTACAGGAGGGGTCAGTTTGTGTACAGGAGGGGTCAGTTGGTGTACAGGAGGGGTCAGTGTGTACAGGGGGGTCAGTGTGTACAGGGGGGTCAGTGTGTACACGAGGGGTCAGTGTGTACAGGAGGGGTCAGTGTGTACAGGAGGGGTCAGTGTGTACAGGAGGGGTCGGTGTGTACAGGAGGGGTCGGTGTGTGTACAGGAGGGGTCGATGTGTACAGGAGGGTCAGTGCGTCTACAGGAGGGTTCAGTGTGTACAGGAGGCGTCAGTGTGTACAGCAGGGTTCAGTGTGTGTACAGGTGGGGTCAGTTTGTGTACAGGAGAGGTCAGTTTGTGTACAGGAGGGGTCAATGTGTACAGGGGGGTCAGTGTTTACAGGAGGGGTCAGTGTGTACAGGAGGGGTCAGTGTGTACAGGAGGGGTCAGTGTATACAGGAGGGGTCAGTGTGTGTACAGGAGGGGTCAGTGTGTACAGGAGGAGTCAGTGTGTACAGGAGGGGTCAGTGTGTGTTCAGCAGGGGTCAGTGTGTAAAGGAGGGGGTCAGTGTGTGTACAGGAGGGGTCAGTGTGTGCACAGGAGGGGTCAGTGTGTGCACAGGAGGGGTCAGTGTGTGTACAGGAGGGGTCAGAGTGCACAGGAGGGTCAGTGTGTACAGGAGGGGTCAGTGTGTAAAGGAGGGGTCAGTGTGTGCAGGAGGGATCACTGTGTACAGGAGGGGTCAGTGTGTGTACAGGAGGGGTCAGTTTGTGTACAGGAGGGTCAGTGTGTGTACAGGAGGGGGTCAGAGTGTGTATAGGAGGGGGTCAGTGTGTGTACAGGAGGGGTCAGTGTGTGTACAGGAGGGGTCAGTGTGTACAGGAGGGGTCAGTGTATACAGGAGGGGTCAGTGTGTGTACAGGAGGGGTCAGTGTGTGTACAGGAGGGTCAGTGTGTACAGGAGGGTTCAGTGTGTGTACAGGTGGGGTCAGTGTGTGTACAGGAGGGGTCAGTGTGTACAGGAGGTGTCAGTGTGTACGGAAGGGGTCAGTGTGTACAGGAGGGGTCAGTGTGTGTACAGGAGGTGTCAGTGTGTGTACAGGAGGGGTCAGTGTGTGTACAGGAGGGGTCAGTGTGCACAGGAGGGTCAGTGTGTGCAGTAGGGTTCAGTGTGTGTACAGGAGGGGTCAGTGTGCACAGGAGCGGTCAGTGTGTACAGGAGGAGTCAGTGTGTACAGGAGGGGTCAGTGTGTACAGGAGGGGTCAGTGTGTACAGGTGTGGTCAGTGTGTGTACAGGAGGGGTCAGTTTGTATACAGCAGCGTTCAGTGTGTGTACATGAGGGTCAGTGTGTGTACAGGAGGGTCAGTGTGTGTACAGGAGGGGTCAGTGTGTGTACAGGAGGGGTCAGTGAGTGTACAGGAGGGGTCAGTGTGTGTACAGGAGGGTCAGTGTGTATACAAGAGGGTCAGTGTGTGTACAGGAGGGGTCAGTGAGTGTACAGGAGGGGTCAGTGTGTGTACAGGAGGGTCAGTGTGTATACAGGAGGGTCAGTGTGTGTACAGGAGGGGTCAGTGCGTACAGGAGGTGTCAGTGTGCGTACAGGAGGGGTCAGTGCGTACAGGAGGGGTCAGTGTGTGTACAGGAGGGGTCAGTGTGTGTACAGGAGGGGTCAGTGTGTGTACAGGAGGATCAGTGTGAGAACAGGAGGGGTCAGTGTGTGTACAGGAGGGGTCAGTGTGTGTACAGGTGGGGTCAGTCTGTACAGGAGGGGTCAGTGTGTGTACAGGAGGGGTCAGTGTGACAGGAGGGTTCAGTGTGAACGGAGGGGTCAGTGTGTGTACAGGAAGGGTCAGTGTGTGTACAGGAGGGTCAGTGTGTGTACAGGAGGGGTCAGTGTGTGTACAGGAGGGGTCAGTGTGTGTACAGGAGGGGTCAGTGTGTGTACAGGAGGGGTCAGTGTGTTCAAGAGGGGTCAGTGTGTACAGGAGGGGTCAGTGTGTACAGGAGGGGTCAGTGTGTACAGGAGTGGTCAGTGTGTACAGGAGGGGTCAGTGTGTGTACAGGAGGGGTCAGTTTGTGTACAGGAGGGTCAGTGTGTGTACAGGAGGGTGTCAGTATGTGTACAGGAGGGGGTCAGTGTGTGTACAGGAGGGGTCACTGTGTGTACAGGAGGGGTCAGTGTGTACAGGAGGGTCAGTGTGTGTACAGGAGGGGGTCAGTGTGTCTACAGGAGGGTCAGTGTGTGTACAGGAGGGGTCAGTGTGTGTACAGGAGGATCAGTGTGTACAGGAGGGTTCATTGTGTGTACAGGTGGGGTCAGTGTGTGTACAGGAGGGGTCAGTGTGTACAGGAGGTGTCAGTGTGTACAGAAGGGGTCAGTGTGTACAGGAGGGGTCAGTGTGTGTACAGGAGGTGTCAGTCTGTGTACAGGAGGGGTCAGTGTGTGTACAGGAGGGGTCAGTGTGCACAGGAGGGTCAGTGTGTGCAGTAGGGTTCAGTGTGTGTACAGGAGGGGTCAGTGTGTACAGGAGGGGTCAGTGTGTGCAGGACGGGTCAGTGTGTACAGGAGGGGTCAGTGTGTGTACAGGAGGGGTCAGTGAGTGTACAGGAGGGGTCAGTGTGTGTACAGGAGGGTCAGTGTGTATACAAGAGGGTCAGTGTGTGTACAGGAGGGGTCAGTGAGTGTACAGGAGGGGTCAGTGTGTGTACAGGAGGGTCAGTGTGTATACAGGAGGGTCAGTGTGTGTACAGGAGGGGTCAGTGTGTGTACAGGAGGGATCAGTGTGTGTACAGGAGGGGTCAGTGTGTGTACAGGAGGGTCAGTGTGTGTACAGGAGGGTCAGTGTGTGTACAGGAGGGGTCAGTGCGTACAGGAGGGGTCAGTGTGCGTACAGGAGGGGTCAGTGCGTACAGGAGGGGTCAGTGTGTGTACAGGAGGGGTCAGTGTGTGTACAGGAGGGGTCAGTGTGTGTACAGGAGGATCAGTGTGAGAACAGGAGGGGTCAGTGTGTGTACAGGAGGGGTCAGTGTGTGTACAGGTGGGGTCAGTCTGTACAGGAGGGGTCAGTGTGTGTACAGGAGGGGTCAGTGTGACAGGAGGGTTCAGTGTGTACGGAGGGGTCAGTGTGTGTACAGGAAGGGTCAGTGTGTGTACAGGAGGGTCAGTGTTTGTACAGGAGGTGTCAGTGTGTGTACAGGAGGTGTCAGTGTGTGTACAGGAGGGGTCAGTGTGTGTACAGGAGGGGTCAGTGTGTACACGAGGGGTCAGTGTCCCTCCAATCGATTCCCCGTACTACAAAGAGGACACCTTCTCCAACATGGAGGGGGAAATTATCCAATACCAGGCCCAGGGGAACGTGTTGATCTGTGGGGACCTCAATTCAAGAACGGGCGAAGAACCAGACTTCACCAATAATCAGGGAAACAATTACGTATTCGGGAATAACCACTTTGACATCCCTTCCCTTCCATACAGGCATAACTGCGACAAGCAGTCAAATACCAACGGTAAACAGCTGCTACAGCTCTGTCGAAACCTGGGTCTGTACATTGTCAATGGTAGGTTCGTAGGAGACCTCCTAGGAAGATCGAACTACTGCTCACATCTTGGCTGCAGCACAGTAGACTATATGATTACAGACTTAGACCCATCCCCTTTCAGAGCATTCACAGTCAAACCACAAACAACACTGTCAGATCACAGCCAAATTACTATGTTTCTCAAAAAGACAGAAACAAACAACATAGAAACACAACCCAGTAAACTGTACAACACCAAAAAATCGTACAGATGGGCCAAAAATGACACGGAAAAATACCAGAAAACAATTAGCAATGCATCAACTCAAGCTCTCTTAGACACCTTTCTGGATAACATATACACTCACAATAAAGAAGGCGTAAACCGGGCAGTTAGTAAACTAAACAATATTTTTGATAATTTGGCAACAAATGCAAACTTGAAAGCTCGCAAGAACAAACCCAAAACAAAAAACTATGAAAAATGGTTTGACCGAGATTGCCATAACATGAGGAAAAAACTTAGAAAAATATCAAACCAAAAACACAGACATCCAGAAAACGAGGAACTACGCCTTACTTATTGTCAGACACTAACACAATACAGAAACACACTCAGAACCAAAAAAGAGCAATATATTAAGAATACACTCAGCTCCATGGAGGAATCCATTGATTCCAATTGTTTCTGGGAAAACTTGAAAACACTGCACAAAAAACAACACGACGATTTGGCCATTCAAAATGGGGACACATGGGTAAACCACTTTGAAAAATTATACCAGAAAAACACACTAAGACCAGAGCAACACCAAATATGCAAAAAACTGGAAAAGCTAGAAATGGCCATAAAAGATAACCAAAACCCGCTGGACGCCATAATAACAGAAAAAGAACTTCTTGAAAAACTCAAGGACCTGCGACCAGGAAAAGCCTGCGGGACAGACGGCATACTAAACGAGATGATTAAACACACAGACAACAAAATGAAACTGGCTATCCTAAAACTCTTCAACTTGGTTCTGAGTGTCGGTTATTTCCCTGATATCTGGAACAAAGGACTCATAACGCCTATATACAAAAGTGGGGACAAAATCGACCCAAACAACTATCGAGGCATCTGTGTAAACAGTAACCTGGGGAAGGTATTCTGTAGCATCATAAACAAAAGACTTATAAACTTCCTTGAGGAGCACAATGTCTTGAGTAAAAGCCAAATTGGATTCCTGCCAAACTATAGAACATCCGATCATATCTTCACCCTACAGACCCTAATTGACAAACACGTTCACCATAACAAAAGCAAAATCTACGCATGCTTTGTAGATTTCCAGAAGGCTTTCGGCTCCATCTGGCATGACGGTTTATTCCTGAAACTTATCGAAAGTGGGGTAGGAGGGAAAACATATGATGTAATTAAATCAATGTATACAAACAACAAATGTGCAGTTAAAATTGGAGACAAACAAACAAAATACTTCCCACAGGGGCGGGGGGTGACGCAGGGCTCGCCAATCTCACCGACACTCTTTAATATTTACATAAATGGATTGGCAAAACTACTTGAACAATCTACAGCACCCGGCCTCACCCTATATGAATCCAAGGTTAAATTCCTCCTCTATGCAGACGACCTGGTTCTGCTGTCACCTACTAAAGAGGGGCTACAGCAAAACATGGACCTGCTGGAGTCGTACTGCCAGACTTGGGCCCTGACAATAAATCCCCAAAAAACCAAAGTCCTTGTGTTCCAGCAAAGATCCAAACATCAGGGACCCAAAATAAATTTCACAGTAGGAACAACCAAAATTGAACAAACCACTAACTACACATACTTGGGCTTAAAAATCAGTTCTACAGGAAACTTCAAACTGGCTGTGAATGAACTGAAAGAGAAAGCAAGAAGGGCTTTCTATGCCATCAAAAAATCAATCCAAATAGAAATCCCAATTAGCATTTGGCTCAAAATTTTCAAATCAGTAATTGAACCAATTGCACTCTATGACAGTGAGGTATGGGGGCCGCTAACTCAACAAGAATTTGCAAAATGGGACAAACACCCAATTGAGATCCTACATGCAGAATTCTGTAAAAGTATCCTCCGGACTCAAAGGAAAACAGTAAACAATGCATGCAGGGCGTAACTAGGCCAATATCCATTAATAATCACTATCCAAAAAAGAGCCACCAAATTTTGGAATCACCTACAAATGAGCAATCCCCAATGCTATCACTACGACGCCCTGAAATGCCAAGAGCTGACCATAAAGAAGAATACCCTCAGTCAACTAGTCCTGGGACTCAGTGAAGTAACTACTAACAATACTAACAATAACCAGCCCCAGGACAGTGACAGGGCAACACAAAGAATTCGACCCAACACAATCGTCGCTAAGCAAAAGGAAAAATATCTGACATATTGGGCAGAAACAACAAAAACCCAAAGCAAACTCAATTGCTACTTGGCCCTAAACAGACAATACAACATAGCTGATCACCTGACCATGATAAAGGATAACAAACTGAGAAGAACCTTGACAAGGTACAGATTTAGCGAACATAGCCTAGCGATCGAAAAAGGCAGACACAGGCAGACCAGGCTGCCAAGAGAGGACAGGATATGCTCTCACTGCAGTCAGGGAGTGGTGGAGACAGAGATGCACTTCCTCACAGCTTGTGGAAAATATCAGGGCATCAGGGAGAATTTCTACCAAAAATTCTCACAAATATGCCCTGATTTCAGAAATCTGAATGACAACCAAAAACTCCCATTCCTACTGGGAGAGGAGAGAAGCTGTATAACACTGGCGGCACACTATGTTACAGCTTGCCATGAACAGAGGGACAACCAGTAAACTAAGAAAAGAATATATATAAACAATGCGAATGTATATTTATACACTCAGGGATATACCTGTTTATACACTGTATGAATAGAACTGCGTTTATGTGCTAAACCATAAATGTATTTTGATGCTTTGGCAACATAAGATGTAACTTATCATGCCAATAAAGCGATTTGAATTGTGAATTGTGAATTGTGTACAAGAGGGGTCAGTGTGTACAGGAGGGGTCAGTGTGTAAAGGAGGGGTCAGTGTGTGCAGGAGGGGTCAGTGTGTACAGGAGGGGTCAGTGTGTGTACAGGAGGGGTCAGTTTGTGTACAGGAGGGTCAGTGTGTGTACAGGAGGGGGTCAGTGTGTGTATAGGAGGGGGTCAGTGTGTGTACAGGAGGGGTCAGTGTGTGTACAGGAGGGGTCAGTGTGTACAGGAGGGGTCAGTGTATACAGGAGGGGTCAGTGTGTGTACAGGAGGGGTCAGTGTGTGTACAGGAGGGTCAGTGTGTACAGGAGGGTTCAGTGTGTGTACAGGTGGGGTCAGTGTGTGTACAGGAGGGGCCAGTGTGTACAGGAGGTGTCAGTGTGTACGGAAGGGGTCAGTGTGTACAGGAGGGGTCAGTGTGTGTACAGGAGGTGTCAGTGTGTGTGCAGGAGGGGTCAGTGTGTGTACAGGAGGGGTCAGTGTGCACAGGAGGGTCAGTGTGTGCAGTAGGGTTCAGTGTGTGTACAGGAGGGATCAGTGTGTACAGGAGCGGTCAGTGTGTACAGGAGGGGTCAGTGTGTACAGGAGGGGTCAGTGTGTACAGGAGGGGTCAGTGTGTACAGGAGTGGTCAGTGTGTATACAGGAGGGGTCAGTGTGTGTACAGGAGGGGTCTGTTTGTATACAACAGCGTTCAGTGTGTGTACATGAGGGTCAGTGTGTGTACAGGAGGGTCAGTGTGTGTACAGGAGGAGGTCAGTGTGAGTACAGGAGGGTCAGTGTGTGTACAGGAGGGTCAGTGTGTGTACAGGAGGGTCAGTGTGTGTACAGGAGGGGTCAGTGTGTGTACAGGAGGGGTCAGTGAGTGTACAGGAGGGGTCAGTGTGTGTACAGGAGGGTCAGTGTGTATACAGGAGGGTCAGTGTGTGTACAGGAGGGGTCAGTGAGTGTACAGGAGGGGTCAGTGTGTGTACAGGAGGGTCAGTGTGTATACAGGAGGGTCAGTGTGTGTACAGGAGGGGTCAGTGCGTACAGGAGGTGTCAGTGTGCGTACAGGAGGGGTCAGTGCGTACAGGAGGGGTCAGTGTGTGTACAGGAGGGGTCAGTGTGTGTACAGGAGGGGTCAGTGTGTGTACAGGAGGATCAGTGTGAGAACAGGAGGGGTCAGTGTGTCTACAGGAGGGGTCAGTGTGTGTACAGGTGTGGTCAGTCTGTACAGGAGGGGTCAGTGTGTGTACAGGAGGGGTCAGTGTGACAGGAGGGTTCAGTGTGTACGGAGGGGTCAGTGTGTGTACAGGAAGGGTCAGTGTGTGTACAGGAGGGTCAGTGTGTGTACAGGAGGGGTCAGTGTGTGTACAGGAGGGGTCAGTGTGTGTACAGGACGGGTCAGTGTGTGTACAGGAGGGGTCAATGTGTACAGGAGGGGTCAATGTGTACAGGAGGGGGCAGTGTGTGTACAGGAGGGATCAGTGTGTGGACAGGAGGGGTCAGTGTGTATACAGGAGGGGTCAGTGCGTGTACAGGAGTGGTCAGTGTGTGTACAGGAGGGATCAGTGTGTGGACAGGAGGGGTCAGTGTCTATACAGGAGGGGTCAGTGTGTCTACAGGAGGGGTCAGTGTGTGCAGGAGGGGTCAGTTTGTGCAGGAGGTGTCAGTGTGGGTACAGGAGGTGTCAGTGTGTACAGGAGAGGTCAGTGTGTGTACAGGAGGGATCAGTGTGTGGACAGGAGGGGTCAGTGTGTATACAGGAGGGGTCAGTGCGTGTACAGGAGTGGCCAGTGTGTGTACAGGAGGGATCAGTGTGTGGACAGGAGGGGTCAGTGTGTATACAGGAGGGGTCAGTGTGTCGACAGGAGGGGTCAGTGTGTGCAGGAGGGGTCAGTTTGTACAGGAGGTGTCAGTGTGGGTACAGGAGGGGTCAGTGTGTACAGGAGAGGTCAGTGTGTGTACAGGAGGGATCAGTGTGTAAAGGAGGGGTCAGTGTGTATACAGGAGCGGTCAGTGTGTACAGGAGAGGTCAGTGTGTACAGGAGAGGTCAGTGTGTACAGCAGGGTTCAGTGTGTACAGGAGGGGTCAGTGTGTGTACATGTGGGGTCAGTGCGTACAGGGGGGTCAGTGTGTACAGGAGGGGTCAGTGTGTACAGGAGGGGTTAATGTGTACAGGAGGGGTCAGTGTGTGTACAGGAGGGGTCAGTGTGTGTACAGGAGGGGTCAGTGTGTACAGGAGGGTTCAGTGTGTGTACAGGAGGGTTCAGTGTGTGTACAGGAGGGGTCAGTGTGTGCAGGAGGGGTCAGTGTGTGCAGGATGGGTCAGTGTGTACAGGAGGGGTCAGTGTGTACAGGAGGGGTCAGTGTGTGTACAGGAGGGGTCAGTGTGTACAGGAGGGGTCAGTGTGTACAGGAGGGGTCAGTGTGTACAGGAGGGGTCAGTGTGTACAGAAGGGGTCAGTGTGTGTACAGGAGGGGTCAGTGTGTGTACAGCAGGTGTCAGTGTGTATACAGGAGGGGTCAGTGTGTACAGGAGGGGTCAGTGTGTACAGGAGGGGTCAGTGTGTACAGGAAGGGTCAGTGTGTGTACAGGAGGGGTCAGTGTGTGTACAGGAGGGGTCAGTGTGTGTACAGGAGGGGTCAGTGTGTACAGGAGGGTTCAGTGTGTACAAGAGGGTTCAGTGTGTACAGGAGGGTTCAGTGTGTGTACAGGAGGGGTCAGTGTGTACAGGAGGGGTCGGTGTGTGTACAGGAGGGGTCGGTGTGTACAGGAGGGGTCGGTGTGTACAGGAGGGGTCGGTGTGTGTACAGGAGGGGTCGCTGTGTACAGGGGGGTCAGTGCGTGTACAGGAGGGTTCAGTGTGTACAGGAGGGGTCAGTGTGTACAGCAGGGTTCAGTGTGTGTACAGGAGGGGTCAGTTTGTGTACAGGAGGGGTCAGTTGGTGTACAGGAGGGGTCAGTGTGTACACGAGGGGTCAGTGTGTACAGGAGGGGTCAGTGTGTACAGGAGGGGTCAGTGTGTACAGGAGGGGTCGGTGTGTACAGGAGGGGTCGGTGTGTGTACAGGAGGGGTCGATGTGTACAGGAGGGTCAGTGCGTCTACAGGAGGGTTCAGTGTGTACAGGAGGCATCAGTGTGTACAGCAGGGTTCAGTGTGTGTACAGGTGGGGTCAGTTTGTGTACAGGAGAGGTCAGTTTGTGTACAGGAGGGGTCAATGTGTACAGGGGGGTCAGTGTTTACAGGAGGGGTCAGTGTGTACAGGAGGGGTCAGTGTGTACAGGAGGGGTCAGTGTATACAGGAGGGGTCAGTGTGTGTACAGGAGGGGTCAGTGTGTACAGGAGGAGTCAGTGTGTACAGGAGGGGTCAGTGTGTGTTCAGCAGGGGTCAGTGTGTAAAGGAGGGGGTCAGTGTGTGTACAGGAGGGGTCAGTGTGTGCAAAGGAGGGGTCAGTGTGTGCACAGGAGGGGTCAGTGTGTGTACAGGAGGGGTCAGAGTGCACAGGAGGGTCAGTGTGTACAGGAGGGGTCAGTGTGTAAAGGAGGGGTCAGTGTGTGCAGGAGGGATCACTGTGTACAGGAGGGGTCAGTGTGTGTACAGGAGGGGTCAGTTTGTGTACAGGAGGGTCAGTGTGTGTACAGGAGGGGGTCAGAGTGTGTATAGGAGGGGGTCAGTGTGTGTACAGGAGGGGTCAGTGTGTGTACAGGAGGGGTCAGTGTGTACAGGAGGGGTCAGTGTATACAGGAGGGGTCAGTGTGTGTACAGGAGGGGTCAGTGTGTGTACAGGAGGGTCAGTGTGTACAGGAGGGTTCAGTGTGTGTACAGGTGGGGTCAGTGTGTGTACAGGAGGGGTCAGTGTGTACAGGAGGTGTCAGTGTGTACGGAAGGGGTCAGTGTGTACAGGAGGGGTCAGTGTGTGTACAGGAGGTGTCAGTGTGTGTACAGGAGGGGTCAGTGTGTGTACAGGAGGGGTCAGTGTGCACAGGAGGGTCAGTGTGTGCAGTAGGGTTCAGTGTGTGTACAGGAGGGGTCAGTGTGCACAGGAGCGGTCAGTGTGTACAGGAGGAGTCAGTGTGTACAGGAGGGGTCAGTGTGTACAGGAGGGGTCAGTGTGTACAGGTGTGGTCAGTGTGTATACAGGAGGGGTCAGTGTGTGTACAGGAGGGGTCAGTTTGTATACAGCAGCGTTCAGTGTGTGTACATGAGGGTCAGTGTGTGTACAGGAGGGTCAGTGTGTGTACAGGAGGAGGTCAGTGTGAGTACAGGAGGGTCAGTGTGTGTACAGGAGGGTCAGTGTGTGTACAGGAGGGTCAGTGTGTGTACAGGAGGGGTCAGTGTGTGTACAGGAGGGGTCAGTGAGTGTACAGGAGGGGTCAGTGTGTGTACAGGAGGGTCAGTGTGTATACAAGAGGGTCAGTGTGTGTACAGGAGGGGTCAGTGAGTGTACAGGAGGGGTCAGTGTGTGTACAGGAGGGTCAGTGTGTATACAGGAGGGTCAGTGTGTGTACAGGAGGGGTCAGTGCGTACAGGAGGTGTCAGTGTGCGTACAGGAGGGGTCAGTGCGTACAGGAGGGGTCAGTGTGTGTACAGGAGGGGTCAGTGTGTGTACAGGAGGGGTCAGTGTGTGTACAGGAGGATCAGTGTGAGAACAGGAGGGGTCAGTGTTTGTACAGGAGGGGTCAGTGTGTGTACAGGTGGGGTCAGTCTGTACAGGAGGGGTCAGTGTGTGTACAGGAGGGGTCAGTGTGACAGGAGGGTTCAGTGTGAACGGAGGGGTCAGTGTGTGTACAGGAAGGGTCAGTGTGTGTACAGGAGGGTCAGTGTGTGTACAGGAGGGGTCAGTGTGTGTACAGGAGGGGTCAGTGTGTGTACAGGAGGGGTCAGTGTGTGTACAGGAGGGGTCAGTGTGTTCAAGAGGGGTCAGTGTGTACAGGAGGGGTCAGTGTGTACAGGAGGGGTCAGTGTGTACAGGAGTGGTCAGTGTGTACAGGAGGGGTCAGTGTGTGTACAGGAGGGGTCAGTTTGTGTACAGGAGGGTCAGTGTGTGTACAGGAGGGTGTCAGTATGTGTACAGGAGGGGGTCAGTGTGTGTACAGGAGGGGTCACTGTGTGTACAGGAGGGGTCAGTGTGTACAGGAGGGGTCAGTGTGTACAGGTGTGGTCAGTGTGTACAGGAGCGGTCAGTGTGTGTACAGGAGGGTCAGTGTGTGTACAGGAGGGTCAGCGTGTGTACATGAGGGGGTCAGTGTGTCTACAGGAGGGTCAGTGTGTGTACAGGAGGGGTCAGTGTGTGTACAGGATGATCAGTGTGTACAGGAGGGTTCATTGTGTGTACAGGTGGGGTCAGTGTGTGTACAGGAGGGGTCAGTGTGTACAGGAGGTGTCAGTGTGTACAGAAGGGGTCAGTGTGTACAGGAGGGGTCAGTGTGTGTACAGGAGGTGTCAGTGTGTGTACAGGAGGGGTCAGTGTGTGTACAGGAGGGGTCAGTGTGCACAGGAGGGTCAGTGTGTGCAGTAGGGTTCAGTGTGTGTACAGGAGGGGTCAGTGTGTACAGGAGGGGTCAGTGTGTACAGGAGGGGTCAGTGTGTGCAGGACGGGTCAGTGTGTACAGGAATGGTCAGAGTGTACAGGACTGGTCAGTGTGTGTACAGGATGGGTCAGTGTGTGTACAGGAGGGGTCAGTTTGTATACAGCAGCGGTCAGTGTGTGTACATGAGGGTCAGTGTGTGTACAGGAGGGTCAGTGTGTGTACAGGAGGGGGTCAGTGTGTGTACAGGAGGGTCAGTGTGTGTACAGGAGGGGTCAGTGTGTGTACAGGAGGGATCAGTGTGTGTACAGGAGGGGTCAGTGTGTGTACAGGAGGGTCAGTGTGTGTACAGGAGGGTCAGTGTGTGTACAGGAGGGGTCAGTGCGTACAGGAGGGGTCAGTGTGCGTACAGGAGGGGTCAGTGCGTACAGGAGGGGTCAGTGTGTGTACAGGAGGGGTCAGTGTGTGTACAGGAGGGGTCAGTGTGTGTACAGGAGGATCAGTGTGAGAACAGGAGGGGTCAGTGTGTGTACAGGAGGGGTCAGTGTGTGTACAGGTGGGGTCAGTCTGTACAGGAGGGGTCAGTGTGTGTACAGGAGGGGTCAGTGTGACAGGAGGGTTCAGTGTGTACGGAGGGGTCAGTGTGTGTACAGGAAGGGTCAGTGTGTGTACAGGAGGGTCAGTGTTTGTACAGGAGGTGTCAGTGTGTGTACAGGAGGTGTCAGTGTGTGTACAGGAGGGGTCAGTGTGTGTACAGGAGGGGTCAGTGTGTACACGAGGGGTCAGTGTCCCTCCAATCGATTCCCCGTACTACAAAGAGGACACCTTCTCCAACATGGAGGGGGAAATTATCCAATACCAGGCCCAGGGGAACGTGTTGATCTGTGGGGACCTCAATTCAAGAACGGGCGAAGAACCAGACTTCACCAATAATCAGGGAAACAATTACGTATTCGGGAATAACCACTTTGACATCCCTTCCCTTCCATACAGGCATAACTGCGACAAGCAGTCAAATACCAACGGTAAACAGCTACTACAGCTCTGTCGAAACCTGGGTCTGTACATTGTCAATGGTAGGTTCGTAGGAGACCTCCTAGGAAGATCGAACTACTGCTCACATCTTGGCTGCAGCACAGTAGACTATATGATTACAGACTTGGACCCATCCCCTTTCAGAGCATTCACAGTCAAACCACAAACAACACTGTCAGATCACAGCCAAATTACTATGTTTCTCAAAAAGACAGAAACAAACAACATAGAAACACAACCCAGTAAACTGTACAACACCAAAAAATCGTACAGATGGGCCAAAAATGACACGGAAAAATACCAGAAAACAATTAGCAATGCATCAACTCAAGCTCTCTTAGACACCTTTCTGGATAACATATACACTCACAATAAAGAAGGCGTAAACCGGGCAGTTAGTAAACTAAACAATATTTTTGATAATTTGGCAACAAATGCAAACTTGAAAGCTCGCAAGAACAAACCCAAGACAAAAAACTATGAAAAATGGTTTGACCATGATTGCCATAACATGAGGAAAAAACTTAGAAAACTATCAAACCAAAAACACAGACATCCAGAAAACGAGGAATTACGCCTTACTTATTGTCAGACGCTAACACAATACAGAAACACACTCAGGACCAAAAAAGAGCAATTTATTAAGAATACACTCAGCTCCATGGAGGAATCCATTGAGTCGAATTGTTTCTGGGACAACTTGAAAACACTACACAAAAAACAACACGACGATTTGTCCATTCAAAATGGGGACACATGGGTAAACCACTTTGAAAAATTATACCAGAAAAACACACTAAGACCAGAGCAACACCAAATACGCAAAAAACTGGAAAAGCTTGAAATGGCCATAAAAGATAACCAAAACCCGCTAGACGCCATAATAACAGAAAAAGAACTTCTTGAAAAACTCAAGGACCTGCGACCAGGAAAAGTTTGCGGGACAGACGGCATACTAAACGAGATGATTAAACACGCAGACGACAAACTGAAACTGGCTATCCTAAAACTCTTCAACTTGGTTCTGAGTGTCGGTTATTTCCCTGACATCTGGAACAAAGGACTCATAACACCCATATACAAAAGTGGGGACAAAATCGACCCAAACAACTATCGAGGCATCTGTGTAAACAGTAACCTGGGGAAGGTATTCTGTAGCATCATAAACAAAAGACTTATAAACTTCCTTGAAGAGCACAATGTCTTGAGTAAAAGCCAAATTGGATTCCTGCCAAACTATAGAACATCCGATCATATCTTCACCCTACAGACCCTAATTGACAAACACGTTCACCATAACAAAAGCAAAATCTACGCATGCTTTGTAGATTTCCAGAAGGCTTTCGACTCCATCTGGCATGACGGTTTATTCCTGAAACTTATCGAAAGCGGGGTAGGAGGGAAAACATATGATGTAATTAAATCAATGTATACAAACAATAAATGTGCAGTTAAAATTGGAGACAAACAAACAAAATACTTCCCACAGGGGCGGGGGGTGACGCAGGGCTCGCCAATCTCACCGACACTCTTTAATATTTACATTAATGGATTGGCAAAACTACTTGAACAATCTACAGCACCCGGCCTCACCCTATATGAATCCAAGGTTAAATTCCTCCTCTATGCCGACGACCTGGTTCTGCTGTCACCAACTAAGGAGGGTCTACAGCAGAACCTGGACCTGCTGGAGTCGTACTGCCAGACTTGGGCCCTGACAATAAATCCCCAAAAAACCAAAGTCCTTGTGTTCCAGCAAAGATCCAAACAACATGGACCCACAATAAATTTCACAGTAGGAACAACCAAAATTGAACAAACCACTCACTACACATACTTGGGCTTAAAAATCAGTTCTACGGGAAACTTCAAACTGGCTGTGAATGAACTGAAAGAGAAAGCAAGAAGGGCTTTCTATGCCATCAAAAAATCAATCCAAATAGAAATCCCAATTAGCATTTGGCTCAAAATTTTCAAATCAGTAATTGAACCAATTGCACTCTATGGCAGTGAGGTCTGGGGACCACTAACACAACAAGATTTTGCAAAATGGGACAAACACCCAATTGAGATCCTACATGCGGAATTCTGTAAAAGTATCCTCCGGACTCAAAGGAAAACAGTAAACAACGCATGCAGGGCGGAACTAGGCCAATACCCATTAATAATCACTATCCAAAAAAGAGCCACCAAATTTTGGAATCACCTACAAATGAGCAACCCCCAATGCTATCACTACGACGCCCTGAAATGCCAAGAGCTGACCATAAAGAAGAATACCCTCAGTCAACTAGTCCTGGGACTCAATAAAGTAACTAATAACAATACTAACAATAACCAGTCCCAGGACAGTGACAGGGTAACACAAAGAATTCGACCCAACACAATCGTCGCTAAGCAAAAGGAAAAATATCTGTCATATTGGGCAGAAACAACAAAAACCCAAAGCAAACTCAATTGCTACTTGGCCCTAAACAGACAATACAACATAGCTGATTACCTGACCATGGTAAAGGATAACAAACTGAGAAGAACCTTGACAAGGTACAGACTTAGCGAACATAGCCTAGCAATCGAAAAAGGCAGACACAGGCAGACCAGGCTGCCAAGAGAAGACAGGATATGCTCTCACTGCAGTCAGGGAGTAGTTGAGACAGAGATGCACTTCCTCACAGCCTGTGGAAAATATCAGGGCATCAGAGAGAATTTCTACCAAAAATTCTCACAAATATGCCCTGAATTCAGAAATCTGACTGACAACCAAAAACTCCCATTCCTACTGGGGGAGGAGAGAAGCTGTGTAACACTGGTGGCACACTATGTTACAGCTTGCCATGAACAGAGGGACAACCAGTAAACTAAGACAAGAGTATATATAAACAAGGCGAATGTATATTTATAAACTCAGGGATATACCTGTTTATACACTGTATGAATGGAGCCGCGTTTATGTGTTCAACCAAAAATGTATTTTGATGCTTTGGCAACATAAGATGTACCTTATCATGCCAATAAAGCGATTTGTATTGTATTGTATATTGTGTACAGGAGGGGTCAGTGTGTACAGGAGGGGTCAGTGTGTACAGGAGTGGTCAGTGTGAACAGGAGGGGTCAGTGTGTGTACAGGAGGGGTCAGTTTGTGTACAGGAGGGTCAGTGTGTGTACAGGAGGGGGTCAGTATGTGTACAGGAGGGGGTCAGTGTGTGTACAGGAGGGGTCAGTGTCTGTACAGGAGGGGTCAGTGTGTACAGGAGGGGTCAGTGTATAAAGGAGGGGTCAGTGTGTGTACAGGAGCGGTCAGTGTGTGTACAGGATGGTCAGTGTGTACAGGAGGGTTCAGTGTGTGTACAGGTGGGGTCAGTGTGTGTACAGGAGGGGTCAGTGTGTACAGGAGGGGTCAGTGTGTACAGAAGGGGTCAGTGTGTACAGGAGGTGTCAGTGTGTGTACAGGAGGTGTCAGTGTGTGTACAGGAGGGTTCAGTTTGTGTACAGGAGGGGTCAGTGTGTACAGGAGGGGTCAGTGTGTACAGGAGGGGTCAGTGTGTACAGGACGGGTCAGTGTGTACAGGAGTGGTCAGTGTGTACAGGAGTGGTCAGTGTGTGTACAGGAGGGGTCAGTGTGTGTACAGGAGGGGTCAGTGTGTACACAGGAGCGGTCAGTGTGTGTACAGGAGGGTCAGTGTGTGTACAGGAGGGTCAGTGTGTGTACAGGAGGGGGTCAGTGTGTGTACAGGAGGGTCAGTGTGTGTACAGGAGAGGTCAGTTTGTGTACAGGAGGGGTCAATGTGTACAGGGGGTCAGTGTTTACAGGAGGGGTCAGTGTGCACAGGAGGGGTCAGTGTGTACAGGAGGGGTCAGTGTATACAGGAGGGGTCAGTGTGTGTACAGGAGGGGTCAGGGTGTACAGGAGGAGTCAGTGTGTACAGGAGGGGTCAGTGTGTGTTCAGCAGGGGTCAGTGTGTACAGGAGGGGGTCAGTGTGTGTACAGGAGGGGTCAGTGTGTGCACAGGAGGGGTCAGTGTGTGCACAGGAGGGGTCAGTGTGTGTACAGGAGGGGTCAGAGTGCACAGGAGGGTCAGTGTGTACAGGAGGGGTCAGTGTGTACAGGAGGGGTCAGTGTGTACAAGAGGGGTCAGTGTGTACAGGAGGGGTCAGTGTGTACAGGAGGGGTCAGTGTGTGCAGGAGGGGTCAGTGTGTACAGGAGGGGTCAGTGTGTGTACAGGAGGGGTCAGTTTGTGTACAGGAGGGTCAGTGTGTGTACAGGAGGGGGTCAGTGTGTGTATAGGAGGGGGTCAGTGTGTTTACAGGAGGGGTCAGTGTGTGTACAGGAGGGGTCAGTGTGTGTACAGGAGGGTCAGTGTGTACAGGAGGGTTCAGTGTGTGTACAGGTGGGGTCAGTGTGTGTACAGGAGGGGTCAGTGTGTACAGGAGGTGTCAGTGTGCACGGAAGGGGTCAGTGTGTACAGGAGGGGTCAGTGTGTGTACAGGAGGTGTCAGTGTGTGTACAGGAGGGGTCAGTGTGTACAGGAGTGGTCAGTGTGTACAGGAGGGGTCAGTGTGTACAGGAGGGGTCAGTGTGTACAGGAGGTGTCAGTGTGTACAGGAGTGGTCAGTGTGTGTACAGGAGGGGTCAGTGTGTACAGGAGGTGTCAGTGTGTACAGGAGTGGTCAGTGTGTATACAGGAGGGGTCAGTGTGTGTACAGGAGGGGTCAGTTTGTATACAGCAGCGTTCAGTGTGTGTACATGAGGGTCAGTGTGTGTACAGGAGGGTCAGTGTGTGTACAGGAGGAGGTCAGTGTGAGTACAGGAGGGTCAGTGTGTGTACAGGAGGGTCAGTGTGTGTACAGGAGGGTCAGTGTGTGCACAGGAGGGGTCAGTGTGTGTACAGGAGGGGTCAGTGAGTGTACAGGAGGGGTCAGGGTGTGTACAGGAGGGTCAGTGTGTATGCAGGATGGTCAGTGTGTGTACAGGAGGGGTCAGTGAGTGTACAGGAGGGGTCAGTGTGTGTACAGGAGGGTCAGTGTGTATACAGGAGGGTCAGTGTGTGTACAGGAGGGGTCAGTGCGTACAGGAGGTGTCAGTGTGCGTACAGGAGGGGTCAGTGCGTACAGGAGGGGTCAGTGTGTGTACAGGAGGGGTCCCGGGGCCCCAGAAAAGCTTATTCTAAGATCAACAATACTTTACCAAAAATGAGCGAATCAGAAGATCCACAACAGCCCCGCTTCCAGATTCCCCCCAACACCGCAAAAAAAGCTATAAAAGCGATCAAGCATGAGCAGATGAGAGAAAAACCAGAAACACTTTTTGCTGACTGTTACAACAATGGGACAAAAAGTAACCTCATTTTCTACTCAGATCAGCCAGTGGCTTGGATCACAGCAATAAAATCACACTATACCAATGTTAAGCTAGAAAATACCGCAAATGGGTCCATAATGAAAATTAACACACCAGGAGACAGTTCAACTACGACGGTCAACGCGTACAATACCGGAACAATATTAGTGCAAGGCAACCTCGACAAATTTGCAACGGCCTTCAGGACACTGAAAAAATTAACTAAGGGGGGAAGGAACAGCCCCAGAGTGGCCCGCACTCCCCCCAACATTGACAACTTACCAGGAGAAAATCTGCCTGGTCAGGAGGTGAACGAGCCACACAGTTCAAACCAGACACTAACCCCGGGGAACCACAGCCACACGATACAACTGACAAACCCCAGCATAACTACCAGGGAGGAAGCCACACATAGTCCCCCTACCATTCCCAGCTCACCAAGAGAAGAGCAGCATAGCCAGGAAGTGAGTGAGCCCTCCAGGGCCGACCAGCCTAGCCAGGAAGTGAGTGAGCCTTCCAGGGCCGACCAGACACATACCCCGGGATCACACAGCCAGATACAACCAAAAGATAAATTTTATCAATTAGAGATAGAGATGGTTAAACTTAGAGAGGACTTCCTCAAAATGAATGACGATCAAAATCAGGAGAGGGAGAGACACAAGAGGGAGCTGAAGCTACTTGAGAACCAGGTGAATCTACTTAGGAATCAGGTGAAAGAGCTGCAGGGAAAAGAAGAGAGCCATAGAGGAGAGATAACACCATTAGACCAGCAACCAGAGGCTAGAGATAAGACAAGACAGAGCCGGACGGAACGGCTGCACTCCCACACGGAACAAAAGCAACAGACACACAATACAAGGGGTGCCACACAGACCGACCAGCATACTGATTCGCAATCTTCCCCCACCACCGTGGAACCACAAGCGGGCCGCTCACAAGAGGTACGCACACACCAGACACCCCAGCCCAGCACACACACTATGAGTCCAAGCGAAAGCCACCAGACAGTAAACACAAACAAGGCTGACGTCGTAATACTCATAGACTCAAATGGGAAATTTCTATGGGAGAAAATGCTATTCCCTAGAAGTAAAGTAGAAAAGATC
This sequence comes from Somniosus microcephalus, assembly GCF_052327205.1. Classification (NCBI taxonomy): domain Eukaryota; kingdom Metazoa; phylum Chordata; class Chondrichthyes; order Squaliformes; family Somniosidae; genus Somniosus; species Somniosus microcephalus. The sequence continues at coordinate 193,777,978 of NC_140992.1, read as the reverse complement.
TGGTGCCCAACAACAAACAGAGCCATGGGATGGCTGACCAAAGCCAGATTAGGCTCCCCCCAACACATAATAATACACACGGGCACAAATGACCTAAAGACCCAACAGAAAGAAGTAGCAACATCGCTCAGAGCAATGATTAGGAAAGCAAGCAGTACATTTCCAAACACTAGAATCACTGTTTCCACAATATTGCCGAGAACAGACTTCAACAACAACACAATTCATGAGATAAATGCCAGCATAGCAAGAGACTGCGAATCAAACCACAACGTACACCTGGCCCAACACCCCACCCTCGATGAGGAATGTCTTTACGACCACATCCACATCCAAAGGCAAAGAATATCGATCTTTGCTAAAGCCCTGAAGGACGTCGCTTTTAACCGGGTCCATACCCAGACTCCAAGAGGACCCCTCCCCGACCACCAGAGATCAGCGGGGTACATATCAGGAACACTACAAGGACCACCAACACACCAACCGAGACCAGAGAGGATCCCCATGCAAAACAACAATATCAGACCTGCACCACTCCTGTCCCACAGGGGAATAGGACTGCTCCCAGCCAGACAGAGGGAGAGATGCACAGGACGTACGCAATACCTCAGACAGAAACAATCCATTAAGAGACAATAAGCAGATGTGCAGCAGCATCTACTTCCGCCTTATGGATCAAGGACTAATTAATAGAAAGAACTGTAACCAAATTGTATTAACTTTTGTAGACAACTGATGTGATCTTTTTTTTCCCACACTTAGACACGACAAACACGTACCACTCTTTAACCTATCATAGTAAAAGATCAAACTTAACATGAAATCCTTATATATTTCGACCTGGAATATCCAAGGTCTACGCTCTTCACTGCGAGAAGTGAAAAGTAGGACCCCAGAGTTCATAGATGAAACTAAAGACCTAGATATTATCATTTTACAGGAAAGTTGGTATAAAGGAAAAGGACACACTGGCTGTCCCCAAGGGTACACTGAGCTCGTGGTCCCCTCCAATAAATTACCAAGTGTAACCCAAGGCAGAGACTCCGGAGGCATACTGATCTGGTTTAAAACAGAACTTAAGAATTACATCAAATTTATAAAAAAGGGCGAAAATCATATGTGGCTCAAACTTGAGAGGGAGATTATCTCAAACACCCAAGATGTTTACATTTGCGCACTTTATATCCCTCCAATCGATTCCCCGTACTTTAAAGAGGACACCTTCTCCAACATGGAGGGGGAAATTATCCAATACCAGGCCCAGGGGAACGTGTTGATCTGTGGGGACCTCAATTCAAGAACGGGCGAAGAACCAGACTTCACCAATAATCAGGGAAACAATTACGTTTTCGGGAATAACCACTTTGACATCCCTTCCCTTCCATACAGGCATAACTGCGACAAGCAGTCAAATACCAACGGAAAACAGCTACTACAGCTCTGTCGAAACCTGGGTCTGTACATTGCCAATGGTAGGTTCATAGGAGACCTCCTAGGAAGATCGACCTATTGCTCACCTCTTGGCTGCAGCACAGTAGACTATATGATTACAGACTTAGACCCATCCTCTTTCAGAGCATTCACAGTCAAACCACAAACAACACTGTCAGATCACAGTCAAATTACTATGTTCCTCAAAAAGACAGAAACAAACAACATAGAAACACAACCCAGTAAACTGTACAACACCAAAAAATCGTACAGATGGGCCAAAAACGACACGGAAAAATACCAGAAAACAATTAGCAATGCATCAACTCAAGCTCTCTTAGACACCTTTCTGGATAACATATACACTCACAAGAAAGAAGGCGTAAACCAGGCAGTTAGTAAACTAAACAATATTTTTGATAATTTGGCAACAAATGCAAACTTGAAAGCTCGCAAGAACAAACCCAAAACAAAAAACTATGAAAAATGGTTTGACCGAGATTGCCATAACATGAGGAAAAGACTTAGAAAAATATCAAACCAAAAACACAGACATCCAGAAAACGAGGAACTACGCCTTACTTATTGTCAGACACTAACACAATACAGAAACACACTCAGAACCAAAAAAGAGCAATATATTAAGAATACACTCAGCTCCATGGAGGAATCCATTGATTCCAATTGTTTCTGGGAAAAATTGAAAACACTACACAAAAAACAACACGACGATTTGTCCATTCAAAATGGGGACACATGGGTAAACCACTTTGAAAAATTATACCAGAAAAACACACTAAGACCAGAGCAACACCAAATATGCAAAAAACTGGAAAAGCTAGAAATGGCCATGAAAGATAACCAAAACCCGCTGGACGCCATAATAACAGAAAAAGAACTTCTTGAAAAACTCAAGGACCTGCGACCAGGAAAAGCCTGCGGGACAGACGGCATACTAAACGAGATGGTTAAACACACAGACAACAAAATGAAACTGGCTATCCTAAAACTCTTCAACTTGGTTCTGAGTGTCGGTTATTTCCCTGATATCTGGAACAAAGGACTCATAACGCCCATATACAAAAGTGGGGACAAAATCGACCCAAACAACTATCGAGGCATCTGTGTAAACAGTAACCTGGGGAAGGTATTCTGTAGCATCATAAACAAAAGACTTATAAACTTCCTTGAGGAGCACAATGTCTTGAGTAAAAGCCAAATTGGATTCCTGCCAAACTATAGAACATCCGATCATATCTTCACCCTACAGACCCTAATTGACAAACACGTTCACCATAACAAAAGCAAAATCTACGCATGCTTTGTAGATTTCCAGAAGGCTCTCGACTCCATCTGGCATGACGGTTTATTCCTGAAACTTATCGAAAGTGGGGTAGGAGGGAAAACATATGATGTAATTAAATCAATGTATACAAACAACAAATGTGCAGTTAAAATTGGAGACAAACAAACAAAATACTTCCCACAGGGGCGGGGGGTGACGCAGGGCTCGCCAATCTCACCGACACTCTTTAATATTTACATAAATGGATTGGCAAAACTACTTGAACAATCTACAGCACCCGGCCTCACCCTATATGAATCCAAGGTTAAATTCCTCCTCTATGCAGACGACCTGGTTCTGCTGTCACCTACTAAAGAGGGGCTACAGCAAAACCTGGACCTGCTGGAGTCGTACTGCCAGACTTGGGCCCTGACAATAAATCCCCAAAAAACCAAAGTCCTTGTGTTCCAGCAAAGATCCAAACATCAGGGACCCAAAATAAATTTCACAGTAGGAACAACCAAAATTGAACAAACCACTAACTACACATACTTGGGCTTAAAAATCAGTTCTACGGGAAACTTCAAACTGGCTGTGAATGAACTGAAAGAGAAAGCAAGAAGGGCTTTCTATGCCATCAAAAAATCAATCCAAATAGAAATCCCAATTAGCATTTGGCTCAAAATTTTCAAATCAGTAATTGAACCAATTGCACTCTATGGCAGTGAGGTATGGGGACCGCTAACTCAACAAGAATTTGCAAAATGGGACAAACACCCAATTGAGATCCTACATGCAGAATTCTGTAAAAGTATCCTCCGGACTCAAAGGAAAACAGTAAACAATGCATGCAGGGCGGAACTAGGCCAATATCCATTAATAATCACTATCCAAAAAAGAGCCACCAAATTTTGGAATCACCTACAAATGAGCAATCCCCAATGCTATCACTACGACGCCCTGAAATGCCAAGAGCTGACCATAAAGAAGAATACCCTCAGTCAACTAGTCCTGGGACTCAGTGAAGTAACTACTAACAATACTAACAATAACCAGCCCCAGGACAGTGACAGGGTAACACAAAGAATTCGACCCAACACAATCGTCGCTAAGCAAAAGGAAAAATATCTGACATATTGGGCAGAAACAACAAAAACCCAAAGCAAACTCAATTGCTACTTGGCCCTAAACAGACAATACAACATAGCTGATTACCTGACCATGGTAAAGGATAACAAACTGAGAAGAACCTTGACAAGGTACAGACTTAGCGAACATAGCCTAGCGATCGAAAAAGGCAGACACAGGCAGACCAGGCTGCCAAGAGAGGACAGGATATGCTCTCACTGCAGTCAGGGAGTGGTGGAGACAGAGATGCACTTCCTCGCAGCTTGTGGAAAATATCAGGGCATCAGGGAGAATTTCTACCAAAAATTCTCACAAATATGCCCTGATTTCAGAAATCTGAATGACAACCAAAAACTCCCATTCCTACTGGGAGAGGAGAGAAGCTGTATAACACTGGCGGCACACTATGTTACAGCTTGCCATGAACAGAGGGACAACCAGTAAACTAAGAAAAGAATATATATAAACAATGCGAATGGATATTTATACACTCAGGGATATACCTGTTCATACACTGTATGAATAGAACTGCGTTTATGTGCTAAACCATAAATGTATTTTGATGCTTTGGCAACATAAGATGTAACTTATCATGCCAATAAAGCGATTTGAATTGTGAATTGTGAATTGTGTGTACAGGAGGGGTCAGTGTGTGTACAGGAGGATCAGTGTGAGAACAGGAGGGGTCAGTGAGTGTACAGGAGGGGTCAGTGTGTGTACAGGTGGGGTCAGTCTGTACAGGAGGGGTCAGTGTGTGTACAGGAGGGGTCAGTGTGACAGGAGGGTTCAGTGTGTACGGAGGGGTCAGTGTGTGTACAGGAAGGGTCAGTGTGTGTACAGGAGGGCCAGTGTGTGTACAGGAGGGGTCAGTGTGTGTACAGGAGGGGTCAGTGTGTGTACAGGAGGGGTCAGTGTGTGTACAGGAGGGGTCAGTGTGTTCAAGAGGGGTCAGTGTGTACAGGAGGGGTCAGTGTGTACAGGAGTGGTCAGTGTGTACAGGAGTGGTCAGTGTGTACAGGAGGGGTCAGTGTGTGTACAGGAGGGGTCAGTTTGTGTACAGGAGGGTCAGTGTGTGTACAGGAGGGGGTCAGTATGTGTACAGGAGGGGGTCAGTGTGTGTACAGGAGGGGTCACTGTGTGTACAGGAGGGGTCAGTGTGTACAGGAGGGGTCAGTGTGTACAGGTGTGGTCAGTGTGTACAGGAGTGGTCAGTGTGTGTACAGGAGGGGTCAGTGTGTGTACAGGAGTGTTCAGTGTGTGGACAGGAGGGGTCAGTGTGTACAGGAGGGGTCAGTGTGTACAGGAGGGGTCAGTGTGTACAGGAGGGGTCAGTGTGTACAGGAGGGGTCAGTCTGTACAGGTGTGGTCAATGCTATCACTACGACGCCCTGAAATGCCAAGAGCTGACCATAAAGAAGAATACCCTCAGTCAACTAGTCCTGGGACTCAATAAAGTAACTAATAACAATACTAACAATAACCAGCCCCAGGACAGTGACAGGGTAACACAAAGAATTCGACCCAACACAATCGTCGCTAAGCAAAAGGAAAAATAACTGTCATATTGGGCAGAAACAACAAAAACCCAAAGCAAACTCAATTGCTACTTGGCCCTAAACAGACAATACAACATAGCTGATTACCTGACCATGGTAAAGGATAACAAACTGAGAAGAACCTTGACAAGGTACAGACTTAGCGAACATAGCCTAGCGATCGAAAAAGGCAGACACAGGCAGACCAGGCTGCCAAGAGAAGACAGGATATGCTCTCACTGCAGTCAGGGAGTAGTTGAGACAGAGATGCACTTCCTCACAGCCTGTGGAAAATATCAGGGCATCAGAGAGAATTTCTATCAAAAATTCTCACAAATATGCCCTGAATTCAGAAATCTGACTGACAACCAAAAACTCCCATTCCTACTGGGGGAGGAGAGAAGCTGTGTAACACTGGCGGCACACTATGTTACAGCTTGCCATGAACAGAGGGACAACCAGTAAACTAAGACAAGAGTATATATAAACAAGGCGAAAATATATTTATAAACTCAGGGATATAGCTGTTTATACACTGTATGAATGGAACCGCGTTTATGTGTTCAACCATAAATGTATTTTGATGCTTTGGCAACATAAGATGTACCTTATCATGCCAATAAAGCGATTTGTATTGTATTGTATTGTGTACAGGAGTGGTCAGTGTGTGTACAGGAGGGGTCAGTGTGTGTACAGGAGGGGCCAGTTTTTATACAGGAGCGGTCAGTGTGTGTACAGGAGGGTCAGTGTGTGTACAGGAGGGTCAGTGTGTGTACATGAGGGGGTCAGTGTGTGTACAGGAGGGTCAGTGTGTGTACAGGAGGGGTCAGTGTGTGTACAGGAGGGTCAGTGTGTGTACAGGAGGATCAGTGTGTACAGGAGGGTTCAGTGTGTGTACAGGTGGGGTCAGTGTGTGTACAGGAGGGGTCAGTGTGTACAGGAGGGGTCAGTGTGTACAGAAGGGGTCAGTGTGTACAGGAGGGGTCAGTGTGTGTACAGGAGGTGTCAGTGTGTGTACAGGAGGGGTCAGTGTGTGTACAGGAGGGGTCAGTGTGCACAGGAGGGTCAGTGTGTGCAGTAGGGTTCAGTGTGTGTACAGGAGGGGTCAGTGTGTACAGGAGGGGTCAGTGTGTACAGGAGGGGTCAGTGTGTACAGGACGGGTCAGTGTGTACAGGAATGGTCAGAGTGTACAGGAGTGGTCAGTGTGTGTACAGGATGGGTCAGTGTGTGTACAGGAGGGGTCAGTTTGTATACAGCAGCGGTCAGTGTGTGTACATGAGGGTCAGTGTGTGTACAGGAGGGTCAGTGTGTGTACAGGAGGGGGTCAGTGTGTGTACAGGAGGGTCAGTGTGTGTACAGGAGGGGTCAGTGTGTGTACAGGAGGGGTCAGTGTGTGTACAGGAGGGGTCAGTGTGTGTACAGGTGGGGTCAGTCTGTACAGGAGGGTTCAGTGTGTGTACAGGAGGGGTCAGTGTGACAGGAGGGTTCAGTGTGTACGGAGGGGTCAGTGTGTGTACAGGAAGGATCAGTGTGTGTACAGGAGGGTCAGTGTGTGTACAGGAGGGGTCAGTGTGTGTACAGGAGGTGTCAGTGTGTGTACAGGAGGGGTCAGTGTGTGTACAGGAGGGGTCAGTGTGTACATGAGGGGTCAGTGTGTACAGGAGCGGTCAGTGTGCACAGGAGGGGTCAGTGTGTACAGGAGTGGTCAGTGTGTACAGGAGGGGTCAGTGTGTGTACAGGAGGGGTCAGTTTGTGTACAGGAGGGTCAGTGTGTGTACAGGAGGGGGTCAGTATGTGTACAGGAGGGGGTCAGTGTGTGTACAGGAGGGGTCAGTGTCTGTACAGGAGGGGTCAGTGTGTACAGGAGGGGTCAGTGTATACAGGAGGGGTCAGTGTGTGTACAGGAGCGGTCAGTGTGTGTACAGGAGGGTCAGTGTGTACAGGAGGGTTCAGTGTGTGTACAGGTGGGGTCAGTGTGTGTACAGGAGGGGTCAGTGTGTACAGGAGGGGTCAGTGTGTACAGAAGGGGTCAGTGTGTACAGGAGGGGTCAGTGTGTGTACAGGAGGTGTCAGTGTGTGTACAGTAGGGTTCAGTTTGTGTACAGGAGGGGTCAGTGTGTACAGGAGGGGTCAGTGTGTACAGGACGGGTCAGTGTGTACAGGAGTGGTCAGTGTGTACAGGAGTGGTCAGTGTGTGTACAGGAGGGGTCAGTGTGTGTACAGGAGGGGTCAGTGTGTACACAGGAGCGGTCAGTGTGTGTACAGGAGGGTCAGTGTGTGTACAGGAGTGTCAGTGTGTGTACAGGAGGGGGTCAGTGTGTGTACAGGAGGGTCAGTGTGTGTACAGGAGGGTCAGTGTGTGTACAGGAGGGGTCAGTGTGTGTACAGGAGGGGTCAGTGTGTGTACAGGAGGGTCAGTGTGTGTACAGGAGGGTCAGTGTGTGTACAGGAGGGGTCAGTGCGTACAGGAGGGGTCAGTGTGCGTACAGGAGGGGTCAGTGCGTACAGGAGGGGTCAGTGTGTGTACAGGAGGGGTCAGTGTGTGTACAGGAGGGGTCAGTGTGTGTACAGGAGGGGTCAGTGTGAATACAGGAGGGGTCAGTGTGAGTACAGGAGGGGTCAGTGTGTGTACAGGAGGGGTCAGTGTGTGTACAAGAGGGTTCCATGTGTACAGGAGGGGTCAGTGTGTGTACAGGAGGGGTCAGTGTGTGTACAGGAGGGGTCAGTGTGTGTACAGGAGGGTCAGTGTGAGTACAGGAGGGGTCAGTGTGTGTACAGGAGGGGTCAGTGTGTGTACAGGTCGGGTCAGTCTGTACAGGAGGGGTCAGTGTGACAGGAGGGTTCAGTCTGGTCGCAGGTCCTTGAGTTTTTCAAGAAGTTCTTTTTCTGTTATTATGGCGTCCAGCGGGTTTTGGCTATCTTTTATGGCCATTTCTAGCTTTTCCAGTTTTTTGCATATTTGGTGTTGCTCTGGTCTTAGTGTGTTTTTCTGGTATAATTTTTCAAAGTGGTTTACCCATGTGTCCCCATTTTGAATGGCCAAATCGTCGTGTTGTTTTTTGTGTAGTGTTTTCAAGTTTTCCCAGAAACAATTGGAATCAATGGATTCCTCCATGGAGCTGAGTGTATTCTTAATATATTGCTCTTTTTTGGTTCTGAGTGTGTTTCTGTATTGTGTTAGTGTCTGACAATAAGTAAGGCGTAGTTCCTCGTTTTCTGGATGTCTGTGTTTTTGGTTTGATATTTTTCTAAGTTTTTTCCTCATGTTGTGGCAATCTCGGTCAAACCATTTTTCATAGTTTTTTGTTTTGGGTTTGTTCTTGCGAGCTTTCAAGTTTGCATTTGTTGCCAAATTATCAAAAATATTGTTTAGTTTACTAACTGCCCGGTTTACGCCTTCTTTATTGTGAGTGTATATGTTATCCAGAAAGGTGTCTAAGAGAGCTTGAGTTGATGCATTGCTAATTGTTTTCTGGTATTTTTCCGTGTCATTTTTGGCCCATCTGTACGATTTTTTGGTGTTGTACAGTTTACTGGGTTGTGTTTCTATGTTGTTTGTTTCTGTCTTTTTGAGGAACATAGTAATTTGACTGTGATCTGACAGTGTTGTTTGTGGTTTGACTGTGAATGCTCTGAAAGAGGATGGGTCCAAGTCTGTAATCATATAGTCTACTGTGCTGCAGCCAAGAGGTGAGCAATAGGTCGATCTTCCTAGGAGGTCTCCTATGAACCTACCATTGACAATGTACAGACCCAGGTTTCGACAGAGCTGTCGTAGCTGTTTTCCGTTGGTATTTGACTGCTTGTCGCAGTTATGCCTGTATGGAAGGGAAGGGATGTCAAAGTGGTTATTCCCGAAAACGTAATTGTTTCCCTGATTATTGGTGAAGTCTGGTTCTTCGCCCGTTCTTGAATTGAGGTCCCCACAGATCAACACGTTCCCCTGGGCCTGGTATTGGATAATTTCCCCCTCCATGTTGGAGAAGGTGTCCTCTTTAAAGTACGGGGAATCGATTGGAGGGATATAAAGTGCGCAAATGTAAACATCTTGGGTGTTTGAGATAATCTCCCTCTCAAGTTTGAGCCACATATGGTTTTCGCCCTTTTTTATAAATTTGATGTAATTCTTAAGTTCTGTTTTAAACCAGATCAGTATGCCTCCGGAGTCTCTGCCTTGGGTTACACTTGGTAATTTATTGGAGGGGACCACGAGCTCAGTGTACCCTTGGGGACAGCCAGTGTGTCCTTTTCCTTTATACCAAGTTTCCTGTAAAATGATAATATCTAGGTCTTTAGTTTCATCTATGAACTCTGGGGTCCTACTTTTCACTTCTCGCAGTGAAGAGCGTAGACCTTGGATATTCCAGGTCGAAATATATAAGGATTTCATGTTAAGTTTGATCTTTTACTATGATAGGTTAAAGAGTGGTACGTGTTTGTCGTGTCTAAGTGTGGGAAAAAAAAGATCACATCAGTTGTCTACAAAAGTTAATACAATTTGGTTACAGTTCTTTCTATTAATTAGTCCTTGATCCATAAGGTGGAAGTAGATGCTGCTGCACATCTGCTTATTGTCTCTTAATGGATTGTTTCTGTCTGAGGTATTGCGTACGTCCTGTGCATCTCTCCCTCTGTCTGGCTGGGAGCAGTCCTATTCCCCTGTGGGACAGGAGTGGTGCAGGTCTGATATTGTTGTTTTGCATGGGGATCCTCTCTGGTCTCGGTTGGTGTGTTGGTGGTCCTTGTAGTGTTCCTGATATGTACCCCGCTGATCTCTGGTGGTCGGGGGGGGGTCCTCTTACCCCGCTGATCTCTGGTGGTCGGGGGGGGGTCCTCTTGGAGTCTGGGTATGGACCCGGTTAAAAGCGACGTCCTTCAGGGCTTTAGCAAAGATCGATATTCTTTGCCTTTGGATGTGGACGTGGTCGTAAAGACATTCCTCATCGAGGGTGGGGTGTTGGGCCAGGTGTACGTTGTGGTTTGATTCGCAGTCTCTTGCTATGCTGGCATTTATCTCATGAATTGTGTTGTTGTTGAAGTCTGTTCTCGGCAATATTGTGGAAACAGTGATTCTAGTGTTTGGAAATGTACTGCTTGCTTTCCTAATCATTGCTCTGAGCGATGTTGCTACTTCTTTCTGTTGGGTCTTTAGGTCATTTGTGCCCGTGTGTATTATTATGTGTTGGGGGGAGCCTAATCTGGCTTTGGTCAGCCATCCCATGGCTCTGTTTGTTGTTGGGCACCAGATCTTTTCTACTTTACTTCTAGGGAATAGCATTTTCTCCCATAGAAATTTCCCATTTGAGTCTATGAGTATTACGACGTCAGCCTTGTTTGTGTTTACTGTCTGGTGGCTTTCGCTTGGACTCATAGTGTGTGTGCTGGGCTGGGGTGTCTGGTGTGTGCGTACCTCTTGTGAGCGGCCCGCTTGTGGTTCCACGGTGGTGGGGGAAGATTGCGAATCAGTATGCTGGTCGGTCTGTGTGGCACCCCTTGTATTGTGTGTCTGTTGCTTTTGTTCCGTGTGGGAGTGCAGCCGTTCCGTCCGGCTCTGTCTTGTCTTATCTCTAGCCTCTGGTTGCTGGTCTAATGGTGTTATCTCTCCTCTATGGCTCTCTTCTTTTTCCTGCAGCTCTTTCACCTGATTCCTAAGTAGATTCACCTGGTTCTCAAGTAGCTTCAGCTCTCTCTTGTGTCTCTCCCTCTCCTGATTTTGATCGTCATTCATTTTGAGGAAGTCCTCTCTAAGTTTAACCATCTCTATCTCTAATTGATAAAATTTATCTTTTGGTTGTATCTGGCTGTGTGATCCCGGGGTATGTGTCTGGTCGGCCCTGGAAGGCTCACTCACTTCCTGGCTAGGCTGGTCGGCCCTGGAGGGCTCACTCACTTCCTGGCTATGCTGCTCTTCTCTTGGTGAGCTGGGAATGGTAGGGGGACTATGTGTGGCTTCCTCCCTGGTAGTTATGCTGGGGTTTGTCAGTTGTATCGTGTGGCTGTGGTTCCCCGGGGTTAGTGTCTGGTTTGAACTGTGTGGCTCGTTCACCTCCTGACCAGGCAGATTTTCTCCTGGTAAGTTGTCAATGTTGGATGGAGTGCGGGCCACTCTGGGGCTGTTCCTTCCCCCCTTAGTTAATTTTCTCAGTGTCCTGAAGGCCGTTGCAAATTTGTCGAGGTTGCATTGCACTAATATTGTTCCGGTATTGTACGCGTTGACCGTCGTAGTTGAACTGTCTCCTGGTGTGTTAATTTTCATTATGGACCCATTTGCGGTATTTTCTAGCTTAACATTGGTATCGTGTGATTTTATTGCTGTGATCCAAGCCACTGGCTGATCTGAGTAGAAAATGAGGTTACTTTTTGTCCCATTGTTGTAACAGTCAGCAAAAAGTGTTTCTGGTTTTTCTCTCATCTGCTCATGCTTGATCGCTTTTATAGCTTTTTTTGCGGTGTTGGGGGGAATCTGGAAGCGGGGCTGTTGTGGATCTTCTGATTCGCTCATTTTTGGTAAAGTATTGTTGATCTTAGAATAAGCTTTTCTGGGGCCCCGGGTTTGGTGTTTCCCTCTCCCTGTTCGCGAACTTTCCCGGTCCCCCTCTCCGACCCCGTGGTCCCTGGGCCTCGGCTTCTGGGTTCACCCTTCTCAGGTCTGGGTCTGTGAGCCGCTGTTTCCCGGTGCCTTCGGGCTGTTCCCCTCCCCCTCAGAGGTCTCTGTGCCTCTGTCTCGGCCTGGCTCCTCGGGCCTTTCCCTGGCTTCAGTCTCCCTCCCTGGGCCCTGTACTCACAGTCTTGGTTTGCTTCTGGAAGCCTTCTGGTTGCTCCCCTTCTCCTCAGAGGTCTCTGGGCCTGGCTCCTCGGGCCTTTCCCGGGCTTTCTAGCCCAGCCGCCGCTCGGGCTGTGCCTCGTTCGCCGTTCGGGTGCTGTACTGCGGTCGTCGCTCGGGTGCTGGACTGCGGCCGTCGCTCGGGTGCTGGACTGCGGTCGTCGCTCGGGTGCTGGACTGCGGCCGCCGATCGGGCCGTGTCTCGTTCGCCGCTCGGGCTCCCCGAGTCACCTCGTTCCGGCTGCCGCTGCGTCTCCGTGCGGCCTCCCCGATTCGCCTCGTTTCCTGAAGCGGCCTCCCCGAGTCTCCTCGCTCCGGCTGCCGCTGCGTCTCCGTGCGGCCTTCGCGCCTCGGTTCCCGATGCGGCCGAGTCACCTCGCTTCTGCTGCTGCTGTGGCCCCGTGCGGCCGCTGCTCTTTGGTTTGTATGTTTTTTTTTTTCCCTTATTTCTTTTTTATCTTTGGCTTTTTTTTTCTAACTTCCTCTGGTTTTTTTTCCTTTGGTGGTCTCTTTGGTGGTCTTTTCCTTCCTTACTTAATCTTGACTAAACTAAACTTAAACTTAACTAAACAAACTAAACTAACTTAACTAGAACTAAATTTAACTTTAAAACCTTTTTAAACTTGAAATGAACCTTTTTTTCCCCCACTTTAAACACTAAAAACACTAAAAATTCAGCAGCCCATCTTCAGCGTGTGTATTCACACTACGCATGCTTTGTAGATTTCCAGAAGGCTTTCAACTCCATCTGGCATGACGGTTTATTCCTGAAACTTATCGAAAGTGGGGTAGGAGGGAAAACATATGATGTAATTAAATCAATGTATACAAACAACAAATGTGCAGTTAAAATTGGAGACAAACAAACAAAATACTTCCCACAGGGGCGGGGGGTGACGCAGGGCTCGCCAATCTCACTGACACTCTTTAATATTTACATAAATGGATTGGCAAAACTACTTGAACAATCTACAGCACCCGGCCTCACCCTATATGAATCCAAGGTTAAATTCCTCCTCTATGCAGACGACCTGGTTCTGCTGTCACCTACTAAAGAGGGGCTACAGCAAAACCTGGACCTGCTGGAGTCGTACTGCCAGACTTGGGCCCTGACAATAAATCCCCAAAAAACCAAAGTCCTTGTGTTCCAGCAAAGATCCAAACATCAGGGACCCAAAATAAATTTCACAGTCGGAACAACCAAAATTGAACAAACCACTAACTACACATACATGGGCTTATAAATCAGTTCTACGGGAAACTTCAAACTGGCTGTGAATGAACTGAAAGAGAAAGCAAGAAGGGCTTTCTATGCCATCAAAAAATCAATCCAAATAGAAATCCCAATTAGCATTTGGCTCAAAATTTTCAAATCAGTAATTGAACCAATTGCACTCTATGGCAGTGAGGTATGGGGACCGCTAACTCAACAAGAATTTGCAAAATGGGACAAACACCCAATTGAGATCCTACATGCAGAATTCTGTAAAAGTATCCTCCGGACTCAAAGGAAAACAGTAAACAATGCATGCAGGGCGGAACTAGGCCAATATCCATTAATAATCACTATCCAAAAAAGAGCCACCAAATTTTGGAATCACCTACAAATGAGCAATCCCCAATGCTATCACTGCGACGCCCTGAAATGCCAAGAGCTGACCATAAAGAAGAATACCCTCAGTCAACTAGTCCTGGGACTCAGTGAAGTAACTGCTAACAATATTAACAATAACCAGCCCCAGGACAGTGACAGGGTAACACAAAGAATTCGACCCAACACAATCGTCGCTCAGCAAAAGGAAAAATATCTGACATATTGGGCAGAAACAACAAAAACCCAAAGCAAACTCAATTGCTACTTGGCCCTAAACAGACAATACAACATAGCTGATTACCTGACCATGGTAAAGGATAACAAACTGAGAAGAACCTTGACAAGGTACAGACTTAGCGAACATAGCCTAGCGATCGAAAAAGGCAGACACAGGCAGACCAGGCTGCCAAGAGAGGACAGGATATGCTCTCACTGCAGTCAGGGAGTGGTGGAGACAGAGATGCACTTCCTCTAAGCTTGTGGAAAATATCAGGGCATCAGGGAGAATTTCTACCAAAAATTCTCACAAATATGCCCTGATTTCAGAAATCTGAATGACAACCAAAAACTCCCATTCCTACTGGGAGAGGAGAGAAGCTGTATAACACTGGCGGCACACTATGTTACAGCTTGCCATGAACAGAGGGACAACCAGTAAACTAAGAAAAGAATATATATAAACAATGCGAATGTATATTTATACACTCAGGGATATACCTGTTTATACACTGTATAAATAGAACTGCGTTTATGTGCTAAACCATAAATGTATTTTGATGCTTTGGCAACATAAGATGTAACTTATCATGCCAATAAAGCGATTTGAATTTGTGTGTACAGGAGGGGTCAGTGTGTGTACAGGAGGGGTCAGTGTGTGTACAGGAGGGGTCAGTGTGTGTACAGGAGGGTCAGTGTGAGTACAGGAGGCGTCAGTGTGTGTACAGGAGGGGTCAGTGTGTGTACAGATGGGGTCAGTCTGTACAGGAGGTGTCAGTGTGTGTACAGGAGGGGTCAGTGATTGTACAGGAGGGGTCAGTGTGTGTACAGGAGGGTCAGTGTGTGTACAGGAGGGGTCAGTGTGTGTACAGGAGGGGTCAGTGTGTGTACAGGAGGATCAGTGTGAGAACAGGAGGGGTCAGTGTGTGTACAGGATGGGTCAGTGTGTGTACAGGTGGGGTCAGTCTGCACAGGAGGGTTCAGTGTGTGTACAGGTGGGGTCAGTGTGTGTACAGGAGGGGTCAGTGTGTACAGAAGGTGTCAGTGTGTAAAGGGGGGTAGAGGTGTCAGTGTACAGAGGGTCAGTGTGTGTACAGGAGTGTCAGTGTGTGTACAGGAGGGTTCAGTGTGTGTACAGGAGGGGTCAGTGTGTACAGGAGGGGTCAGTGTGTACAGGAGGGGTCAGTGTGTACAGGTGTGGTCAGTATGTACAGGAGTGGTCAGTGTGTGTACAGGAGGTTCAGTGTGTGTACAGGAGGGGTCAGTTTGTATACAGGAGCGGTCAGTGTGTGCACAGGAGGGTCAGTGTGTGTACAGGAGGGTCAGTGTGTGTACAGGAGGGGTCAGTGTGTGTACAGGAGGGTCAGTGTGTACAGGAGGGTTCAGTGTGTGTACAGGTGGGGTCAGTGTGTGTACAGGAGGGGTCAGTGTGTACAGGAGGGGTCAGTGTGTACAGAAGGGGTCAGTGTGTACAGGAGGGGTCAGTGTGTGTGCAGGAGGTGTCAGTGTGTGTACAGGAGGGGTCAGTGTGTGTACAGAGGGGTCAGTGTGCACAGGATGGTCAGTGTGTGCAGTAGGGTTCAGTGTGTGTACAGGAGGGGTCAGTGTGTACAGGAGGGGTCAGTGTGTACAGGAGGGGTCAGTGTGTACAGGAGGGGTCAGTGTGTACAGGACAGGTCAGTGTGTACAGGAATGGTCAGAGTGTACAGGAGTGGTCAGTGTGTGTACAGGAGGGGGAGGAGAGGAGAGGGAGGGGTAAGGGGGGAGAGGAGAGTGAGGAGTGAGGGGGGGAGAGGAGAGGGAGGTGGAGGGGGGAGAGGAGGGGAGGAGAGGGAGGGGTGAGGGGGGGAGAGGAGAGGAGAGGAGAGGGAGGAGAGGAGAGGGAGGGGTGAGGAGGAGAGGGAGGGATGAGGGGGGAGAGGAGAGGGAGGGGTGAGGGGGAGAGGAGAGGGAGGGGTGAGGGGGGAGAGGAGAGGGAGGGGTGGGGTGGGGGGGAGAGGAGAGGGAGAGGTGAGGGGGGAGGGTGAGGGGTGATGGGGCAGCGTGGGGGGTGAGAGGAGGGGGAGTGGGGAGAGGGAGGAGTGAGGGGCGGAGAGGAGAGGGAGGGGTGAGGGGGGGAGAGGAGAGGGAGGGGTGAGGGGGGAGAGGAGGGGGAGAGGAGGGGTGAGGGGGGAGAGTGAGAGGGGAGGGGAGGGGGGAGAGAGGAGAGGGAGGGGTGAGGGGGGGATAGGGAGGGGTGAGGGGGGAGAGAGGAGAGGGAGGGGTGAGGGGTGGGGAGGAGAGGGAGGGGTGAGGGGGTGGGGAGGAGAGGGAGGGGGTGGGGGGAGAGGAGAGGGAGGGGTGAGGGGGGGAGGGTGAGGGGTGAGTGGGAGGGGTGAGGCGGGGAGAGGAGGGGGGAGGGGGGAGGGGAGAGGAGGGGGGAGGGTGAGGTGGGTGAGGGGGAGAGGAGAGGCAGGGGTGAGGGAGCGGTGAGCGGGGGAGAGGAGAGGAGGGGTGAGGAGGGAGAGGAGAGGGAGGGGGGGAGAGGGAGGGGTGAGGGGGGGAGAGAGGAGAGGGAGGGGTGAGGGGGGCAGAGGGATGGGTGAGGGGGGAGAGGGAGAGGTAGGGGTGAGGGGGGGAGAGGGAGGGGTGAGGGGGGAGAGAGGAGAGGGAGGGGGTGAGGGGGGAGAGAGGAGAGGGAGGGGTGAGGGGGGCAGAGGGATGGTGTGGGGGGGGGAGAGAGGAGAGGTAGGGGTGAGGTGGGTGAGGGGGGGAGAGAGTGGGAGGGGTGAGGGGGGAGAGGGAGGGGGAGGGGGGTGAGGGGGAGAGGGAGGGGGTGAGGGGGTAGAGGAGAGGGAGGGGTGAGGGGGGGAGGAGAGAGAGGGAGAGGTGGGGGACTGGTGAGGGGGGGAGAGTAGAGGGAGGGGTGAGTGGGTGAGGGGGGAGAGAGGAGAGGGAGGGGTGGGGGGGAGGGGTGAGAGGGGTGAGGAGAGGGAGGGGTGAGGGGGGAGAGGAGAGGGAGGGGTGAGGGGGGGGAGAGGAGAGGGACGGGTGGGGGGGAGAGGTGAGGGGGTGAGGGGGTGAGGAGAGGCAGGGGTGAGGGGGGGGAGAGAGAGGGAGGGGTGGGGGGAGAGGAGAGGTAGGGGTGGGGGGTGGAGCAGAGGGAGGGATGAGGGGGAGAGGAGAGGGAGGGGGTAGGGGGGGAGAGGAGGGGGGAGAGGGAGGGGGTGAGTGGGGGGAGAAGAGAGGGAGGGGTGAGGGGGGGAGAGGAGAGGGAGGCGTGAGGGGGGGGAGAGGAGAGGGAG